>NC_137037.1:490256-592756 GCF_032717465.1 Coenobita brevimanus
GTGGTGGTGTGGGGGAGAGTGTGGTGGTGTGAGGGAGAGTGTGGTGGTGTGAGGGAGGGTACGGGTGGTGTGGGGGAGAGTGCGAGGTGGTGTGAGGGAGGGTACGGGTGGTGTGAGGGAGAGTGAGGCGGTGTGAGGGAGAGTGTGGTGGTGTAAGGGAGTGTATGGTGGTGTGAGGGAGAGTGTGGTGGTGTAAGGGAGAGTATGGTGGTGTGAGAGAGAGTGAGGTGGTGTGAGGGAGAGTGAGGTGGTGTGAATGTGTCAGTACTTCCAAAAGTATGGTGGATCTTCTGCACTGAAAAATAAAGTAAATAACAGAGCAGATATGACTGTTGCTTTATACAGTACACCCGTATATCTCAAGGTGTGACGGCAGGTGAATGGAAGGCTGATGAGAAGGAGAAAAGAAGATGAGAGGGAAGGAAAGGGAAGAGAGGGAAGAGAGAGGAGGATGGGGAAGGGAGGAAAAGAGATGAGAGAGGAGGAAGGACAAGAGAGGGAATGAGATGAGAGAGAAGGAAGGACAAGAGCGGGAAAGAGATGATAAGGAAGGAATTCGATGCAAAGGTCAAGGGTAGTGTAGGAGGGAGCACGATGACAGACAAAGGCAGAGATGAGAGAGAGGGAAGGATGAGACAGGAGGAATGACTGGCTGATTTAAGAAACCGATCCTGGCATTGTTACAGCAAAGGTTCACTGCTGCTGTTTAGCATAAAGAAGCAAATACAAATATAATTACACAAACTTAAGAGATGTGTCATAAAATCGCTTACATCAAACAGTACAGCTGACTGACACAGACTTGCTCCACTGACAAAGGTGAAAGTGTGTCCTGCATTACACACGCGTCCTCATCAAACATCAAGGGAAAGGCAGTAAACCATCTCCTGCCCAAAACCTGGAGAAGCACTGACGGTGATCTTGGCCAAGACAATACATAACACTGCTCTGGAGCTAACACGTACCTTGAACACAGGACTGCTGAGAGATTTTTGTCAGAGGAAGAATGAGGTTATGAGGAAAACGATAAGGAGACACTAAGTAAAATGATAAATATTAACAACCGATAAATATTAGTAAGATTAATAAACTAGTAGTATGTCCACAAACTCATGACATGTTCAGGACACGCGCACTGAACACAGGGACGTTCTCTACGTGGCTCTGAACATCTCATAACACCTCTTGCTTATATAGATTTCTTCTTTATATGGCACCTCAGTATGAATGGAATAAACGCTTAGTAGCTCTGGAAGTTTACCAAAGTTTGGGAAGCGGTCATCATCATCATTATCATCATAATCCTATCCCTCTTTCCCACCACTACACAATGTCAAATGTATGGTTCGCCAGACTTGGTAATAATTCACACCTTAGTTACTGATGCACTTGATACAGAGAAACATAAACATGAAGCACACGCCAACAGGGTAAAAATGTACTCAGCCAGCGATCTGTACAAACACCAAATGATTCCGGATAAGCAGCATTGTTTGATAATTTGTAGCACACACACACACACACACACACACACACACACAATGCATACATTCATTAATATTTTACATCGTTTGGAGAGAAAAAAAAAACACTCAAGCTATAATCTGTCAAAAGGATGGTGAAACTGCAATTTACACGGTTATCACATTTATGCCATCTACTGTATTTTTAATCGAGTAACTCCATCCGCTGGTGCTACTGGTGGTGGTGGTGGTGGAGGTCATGCAATTCATGGTGCTGCAGTTTGGGGGAAAATGTAGGTAAAATCGTTGTACAGACGGTGAAAAGGAACAAGAAGAGCAGACCCATATATTGACTCACAATACACTTATTTTTTTAAATCTACGAGTGCAGGAAAAATAGAATCCATACACCAACAATAAGTCCATTGAAATTATTTATTATGATGGCGTGTGCTTAATTTGCGTATTGGTAATAACTGTAATAATTTGCTTTGAGTGTTACTGCATTTGTTCAGTGCTCTACAACTGTAGTGTTTTAAACGCAGAAGCGACTGCCCAAATGAACCCAGTGAACAATAACACATTTGTTCATGTATTTAAGTATACTGGACAAAAACTGAGTATTTAAATGTTTTACATATTATGTCAATATTTAATACCCGGTACCAATAATTCAGTTCCTTAACCACTCCACTTGGAAAACATTTTACACTCTATTGCTACTTTCACCTGACGATTTTATTCGACTTTGAAAAGATTTTTCGAACTAGATGTTAGATAAAACACTTTCACTATTGTATTCTGTCCTGAGTAAAATCAGCTGCTGGTATTAAGAAAAAATCGTACATAAATAGGTCATCAGATTAAAAATACCAAATATTCTTCTCGTCTGCTCATCAGTATATTTAATCAGGCAGCAACACAGGTAAACAAATAGTTAAGTAATGGATATTGGGATCGGGTTAAAGTGTAATTCAATTATGTACCGTATGTGGATGTCAGGGGTGGAAAAAACGTGAGTAATTGAACACAAACTTGCTAAGACAGGAAAGACGGATTAGAGTGTCTGAACATAGACACAAACGAGACTGGCCTAAACTTAGTTGTGAAAACGTGGAGTCGAGTTTTTCACCTGTTATTGTTTTTGTGTAACCCCAGTCTGTCTGGCTGAGCAGATCCATCATCCACAGGCAAGCAGGCGCCCATGCAAGGCCGTCCCGTGTAGTGAACCGATGTTCCCCTGCGGTAGACAGCCCCCCCCCCTTTTCATTTTTCATCCCTTTCTCACATCTTCGACATTACCAAAGTAGTCTCCTACCCTACACAACGTCCGACTATGTTCCTTCTTTCTTCCCCATCATTACCTAATTCATCCCCTCCCCCTCCCTCAACCCTTCACCTTCACATCCCATTACCACTCCGACACTCCCCTGTTGGCTCCTTGCTTCCACTCCACACCCATTTCCTCTTCCTATTCCCTTTCCCAACTTTACCTTGTTCACCTGTCCCTTCACCCTAACTTCACATCACTCCCACACTTCCAGCTCGTTCCCTCCCACACGCAGTATTCGCACTCGCACTCTCCCTAACTCTCCTCCCCACCTTTCCACATCCCCCTCCTCCACTTCCCCAACCCGACCCCTACCACTCTCCACATCCCCATTCCCAATCTCCCCCTCCTCTCTCTCTCTCTCTCTCTCCACCACTCCACATCCCTCTCCTACACCTCCCCGATCCGTCCCCTCCGGCACATCACATCCCCACTCTCACTCTCCTCATCTCCCCACCACTCTTCCTCCCTCTCCTACAGCTCCCGAATCCGTCCCCTCCAGCACTTCACATCCCTAACAGCTCTCCCTACCATTCTACCTCCCTCTCCCACACCTCTCAACCAGTCCCCTCTCCCACTCCACACATGTGACGTTCTGAGAGTCACTTTTACCAGAGGTGGCACGAGAGGGCAGGTGCTTGTGTTTATACCCTCACTAATACATGATGCCACCTCTCTTTGTCTTTCTGTATAAGTATCAATTTATCCCTCTTACCTAATTATATTCCCTAAATTTCCTTTCTTCAAGTCCATTAACTGCTTGGCTTCGGTATTTACTTTCCCCCCTGTTTTCTTCCTAACGCAGGAAGCTAGAAGATGTTTGGATCTGCGAGAGTTTGATGAAGTCTTCACTAACAACTAACTAAAAAAAACAAACAATATGCCTCGGACAAGGACTGACCAAACGATGACGACCAAGGACCGGACAAAGGACATGGTTATTGGAACCTGGAATATAAGGGGAGCGAATGATGAGGTGAAAGAGAGAGAGATTGTCCAGGTGCTTGAGGGTGCGAAAGTGGATGTATGTGGAATAACTGAAACAAAATGGAGAGGAGAAAGTGTGAGAGAATGGGAGTATGGATAGGGTATATGTGCAGGAGTAGGTGAGAATGAGAGGGCAAAGGAAGGAGTATATATAGTTATGAGTAAAAGATGGAAGAAGGGCATAAGACAGTATGGATCAGTTGGGTCAAGGACTGTGTGGGTAAAGTTGAAAGTTGGAATACAAATGTGGGCGATTGTGTGTGTGTATGCGCCAACGCAAGATCGTGCTAGAGGAGTGAGAGAAGAGTTCTGGACAAATGTAGAAGTGTGCATGGAAAAGTTTGGAAGGAATGAGAGAGTGTTTTTGATTGGTGATATGAATGGTAAAGTTGGGAATGTGAGGGTGGATGGAATAGTAGGTGAGTGGGGTGTGCCTGCTGAGATAGATGAGAATGGGAGTGCTTTAGTGGACATTTGTGCTGGTAGGGGGGTTGGTGATAGCCAATACCCTCTTCAGGCATAAAATGATCCACATGTGTACATGGCGAATGATGAGAAGGGTGGGTGGTGAACTGAATGAAAGGAAGGCAATGATTGATTATGTGTGGGGGGGTGAAAGGATGCGAAGATTGTAATGGATGCAAGAGTTTATAGAGGTTGGGGGAGTGGACTTTCTGACCACTACTTGGTGGTGGCCAGAATTAGAATGCAAGTAAGATGGAGGAATAGAAGAAGGGAAAGACGAGAGGAAGAAGTAGTTTCAAGGAGAGTGGAAAGGTTACAAGAGGATGAGACAATGGCAGAGTATAAGAGAGAAGTGGAGGAACGATTGGGCAAATATGAATTGGAGTAGATGGGAGACGTGGAAGGTGTGTGTAGGATATTTACAGAAGAAATATGTGCAGCATGTGATGTGGTGTGTGGAAGGAAGAGAAGACGGAGGGGGGTGCAAGGAACAGCGTGGTGGACTGAAGAGGTGAGACAGGCTGTGGCACAAAAGAAGAAAGCATACAATGAATGGATGAGAAATAAGGGCGTGGAAGAAGTTGAGAGGCGGAAGAGAGAGTTATATGTAGAAAGAGAGAGAGAGGTGAAAAGATTAGTAAGAGAGAGTAAGAAGAGAGTGGATGAGGAATTTGGAAGGAATTTGAGTGTAAAGTGGAGGGACTGTAAGAAAATGTTTTGGAAAGAGGTGAAAAGAGTAAGAGAGGGTGGAAGTGAAGTTAGTACGGGAGTGAAAGATAAAAATGGTAGATTACTAGTGGAGAAGGGAGAAAAAGTGAGCAGATGGAGAGAACACTTTAAGGGTTTGTTGAAAGTAGAGGATGGAAGTAATGCGAGTATAAGTGGCTGGGGAATGGCTGGGAGAAGGAGGGAGGTGAGAAGACAGGAAGAAATCAGTAGGATAGAAGTTGTGGAAGCAATGAAGAAAGTTAAATCGGGGAGAGCCCTAGGAATTGATGGAGTGTGTGGTGAAATGCTGAACCATGGGGGAGAGATATATAGTAGTAGAATGGATGTGGAAGATGTGCAGATTGGCCTGGGAGGAAGGTAGAGTCCCGGAGGATTGGAAGTCAGGTATAATTATTCCCTTGTACAAAGGAAAAGGGGAAAAAGAAGTGTGTGGTAATCATAGGGGCATTTGTCTTCTTAGTATAATAGGAAAAGTGTATGGTAGGATACTTATTGACAGAGTTAGAGAAAGAACAGAGAAATTAGTTGGAGAAGAACAGGGAGGCTTTAGGAAGGGAAGAGGTTGTGTAGATCAGATATTCATTCTTAGATCTTTAGTGGAAAAGTTTCTAGAGAAGGGAAAGAAGTTGTATGCGGCTTTCATGGATTTGGAGAAAGCATATGACAGGGTGGATAGACAAGGATTGTGGAAAGTGTTAAGAATATATGGAGTAGATGGGAAGTTGTTGAATGCTGTGAAGAGTATGAACGATGGCGCGAAGGCTGCAGTGCGTGTGGATAGTGAACTAAGTGAATTTTTCTCTTTGAAAGTTGGGTTGTGTCATGTCTCCATGGTTGTTCAATCTGTACATGGATGGGGTAATAAAAGAGGTACAAGGTAGGGTAGTGGATGTTGGAGTGGCCCTGGTGAGAGAGGATAGTGTTTGGAAACTCCCTGTACTGTTGTTTGCAGATGATACTGTGTTGTTGAGTGAAGACGAAGGGGAGCTGCAAGGCTTGGTGGATGAGTTTGGGAGAGTGTGTAAGAAACGGAATCTAAAGGTGAATGTAGGGAAGGGTAAAGTGATGGTCTTTGAGAGAGGTGAAGTCAGTGAATGTACAGCGTGGTTGGATGGTGAGGAATTGGAAAATGTGAGTACGTTTAAGTACTTGGGTAGTGTGATGAGTAAGGATGGAGGTTTGGAGGGTGAAGTGCTTGAAAAGGTACAGCAGGGAAGAAAGGTTGCTGGTTCTTTGAAAGCAGTGATAAGAAACAGGGAAGTGAGCATGGAAGTGAAAAAGTTACTACATGACAGTATTGTGATACCAACTCTAACGTATGCAAGTGAAGCTTTGACGTTGTTGGAAGGACACAAGTCAAGAGTGAGAGCAGTGGAAATGAGTTATTTAAGAGGAGCCTGTGGAGTCACATGGAGAGACAGGCTGACGAATGAGGATATAAAGGAGCGTTGTGGTGTTGATGTGGATGTGATAGGAAGCGTTATGAGGAACACACTGAGGTGGTTTGGCCATGTGGAGAGGATGGAGAGTGAAAGACTGACGAAGAGAGTGTATGTGAGTGAGGTGGAGGGGGGAAGAGGGAGGGGGAGGCCGAGGATGAGATGGAGGGATGGGGTGGAGAGGTATATGAGAGAGGGGGGTGTGAGTTGGGAGCAGGGCAGTGAAATGGCGGGGGACAGGGCGACTTGGAGGCGATTTGTTTGTGGCCACCCCAAACGGGATTGAGGCGTCTGGCAATAGATAGATAGATAGATAGATCACAAATGAAGGACCTTTCTAAGATGAAAAAATTGCGTGAAAGCAGCAAGAGTCAACAGTAGAAAAATGAAAATATCGGGTTGAAGATATAAAATGTGGTTCTTAGTTTATTGTATTATGCATTAACTTTCACGACCCTCGTCTTTTCTACCGTCAAACAGATGCCACCAATGTGCTGGTATGTTCTGCCTCTCGGCCTTACCTACTAACCTTTGCAGTACGGCTGTCATGTTTTATTCTTGGTACCGTGAAGCAATTTTACTTACATTACGAGAAACTTGTCGAACTTGAGAGGTATTAAGCTATTCAGTACAGGATGTCTCCCCTATGAAGAAGTAAATCCCCTCAAAACAAAACAAAAAATTGCAGCAAAAAAGATATTGTACCGATAAAGTAGATTATATTCCTCGCTTCCGACTCTCCGTTCTTCACCACATTAAAAACCTGACTAACATTAAGCTCTTCACTACGATGACGCTTCCTTTTATTTCCACTCTGGCCACAATATGACAAGTGTAATTTGCTTTAGGGAAACCTTTCATTGTGGTGCAGTTTAATGGAGATCGATTCAGATCCCTTCACTTCTATGGGTTTTCTTAAAGTTAACTAAATGCGTTAGGCAGAAAACATGAGCAAAAATAAATGCACGCCAACATACTGAAGGACTAAAAGGAGGCCAAGGGAAACAGAGTAAATTACCTGGTAGAAGCAAGAATAAAGAAAATATACGTTACCGAATGTAAGGTATTACATGAGGCCAAGGGCAACACAGCACATCATCCACCACAAGCATGAATAACCAGGTTAAAAGAAACGACCTCCAGCGTCAGAGTGCTTGCTGCTGAGGCTGTGGCCCCAGGGTCATCTGATCGTGAACCCAGTGGACTGCCGGCTGACTTTCCTTCTCCTGCAGTCTACCATCCATCTCCTGGGGATAGAAAGGCTGATGTGGGACGCCTGTATAGCCGCAGCCTGTTTATATCTGTGCCACCACATGAAGGCGTCCCTCTCCAACACCATCAATGCCTGAGAACCTCTAATGATGTCCACACCTATACAAAAGTGACGCAGGAATCTAACTGTAACCCTCGTCATTTTTTACCTAATATTTTTGACCTACTGTCGCTTTCAAAAGGTTCAATTCTCACAATAACTTTGTAGAAACTATGTAGTGAAGTTTTGTAGATCAGTTATACATAGACTCGTGGACGAGCGGTTGTTATACGTGAGTAGTTTTGTAAGTATATAATCTTCGTTCCCTTTTGTCATGCAATGACAGGAGAGGTAAAGAATAGAATTTTATTTGTCTTGGAAATATTAACAAAGTCACACACGAGTGAAGTATAGAGTCCCGCGAGCTACCTCCCTCTCTCTCTCTCTCTCTCTCTCTCTCTCTCTCTCGCCCATGTTGCTAGGCTCCTTCTCCCTACTACCTGTCGGTTCTATGGCCTGTCTCCTTCTGAGCTCTGCTTCCTAAATTCCTATTTTAGCAGGAGTCGTGTCACGTGGAATATACTGATGTGAAGCTTCTAGAAGCCTGTGTGTGAGTATGTGTGTATGGTCACGAGGCACAGTTCGTGTGCCTATCAAGCATTCCTTGAGTTAGAGTGTGTAAGCATGTTTACCATTGCTCGATTCTCGCTGACACAATACCTATCTCATCCCCTGACTTGCTGCTCCTATTTGTCTGTCTATCTATCTATCTATCCATCATGCTATCTATTATGATCTGTAATTATAATATGGAGTCCTGACACAATCTTAGCCGGCCTATTTCACAGCGACTTTTTCTTTTCTCTTTTTATTTCCTCATCGCTTGCCTTGTCTGAATGTCAGTCCGATGTATTTCTTTTAAATGCTGTGCCTCGCTTTTCAGTGACAGGGTGTCTGTTAAACTCGATCTCTGATATAAGGTTAAATGTGCCACTGACTTTCTTCACTGAACTATTATTTTTTTTTATTTCTGACGCTATGCATCCTTCCTTTTTACCTTTTCTTTATTCCTCACCGGTATCTTTTAATCTCACTACCTCCCCACCACAAAGCGCATTTTAACTGCTTCACTCTCTGCATTTCTTTCTTATCTGTTGTTTCTCCTCAAGGTGACAACGTCCATATGATAACACGTTGACACTGCTTAATTCTCTCTCTCTCTCTCTCTCTCTCTCTCTCTCCATTTCAGCATTTCCCACCGTCCACCACGCATACAAGTTCCATCATCCCCCCCCCCAACACCACCACCACACCACACCACACCACACCGGTACGGGACATTCGGTGATGCTATAACATCACACTCCACCTGACTACACCACTGCACCAGTCCTGTCCACATGTTAATACCACCACATCGTACCACTGCACCTTTCTAAGCCACACGAATACCATCACACCATCACAAAACATCACACCACACCCTAGCACACCACATCATTCCACACATCACCGGTTCTGTCCACACGGCAATCTCATCACACCAGATGCAAAAATCATCACGCATGCTTCATACCCTGGCTCACTGATTTATTAGCAATTCGGGATGGACTGTGAAATGCCTGAAAGTTATGCATATCAAAGGCCAATTATTCCGACCACTTTGCATAGAGGAAAGCTTTACATGAGACTGTCAGTGTTTATGGTGGCGAGTGTATGCACAGGTAACCAAAGCCGTGTTGTATGTTCATGTCAACTGTTGGGCACCGTTATGTAGTTGTTTGGCTCCATAAAAACAAACATACAGAAAGGCTGGATTTTGTGTTTTGGCATGAGAGGAAAGGGAGGAGACGTGTAGGTGAAGCACACACACACACACACACACACACACACACACACACACACACACACACACACACACACACACACGCTCGTAACAGTAGTAGTAGTAGTAGTAGTAACAATCATAATCATAATAATAATAATAATAATAACAATAATAATAATAATTTCACCCTGCATCAGTCCAAATTAAACATGAAAATTACGCGAATATTAGCCATCATGTCCTCTCCATCAATGACGAAAACCATGATACGCGACAACATTCTAAAACATATATATACCAAAAAAATAATCCTTCCTTTATCCCACGTCAAGTACTGTAAATTTGAAGTATTTAATGAAGAAGCTTGTTGGTCGGCCGCGTACCTGCGTCTTGCCGACCTGACCGTCAGTCTCACTACCATCAGCCGGCATTATTCTACCCATTCTACTTCTACTTCATTTCGGTAATGCTCCGACCGAACTGAATCAACTGTCGTCTATTTTCAGCCAATATAGTTACCTCCAAGTCTATCATATCAACTTACAATAAAAATTGATTCAGTACATGCCTACCACTGTGTGTGGCAGAGTTCACAGCAAGCAGTGTGATGGTTTTTCCGACATGACATTACAGGTTAGCCAGGACTGGGTGGGGACAGCATGAATGTGTTGGGTGGCTGGATGGGCTGGGTTGGTGAGGGGAAGTGGGTCATGCCAGGGGGAGTGTGTGTCGTGGAGGTGGCTGATGTTGATAGGTTGGTAAGGTGAAAATCGTGGGTGGGACTGCAAGAAATGGGTGGGAGTGGGTGAATGTGGGTGGAAGGGGTGGGTGGGAGTGTGTGGAAAGGGGATGGAGCGATGGGGATATGGTGGTGGTGGTGGCGACACTAGCAGGCCACGATGGTGTAAGTATACCCTGTGAATATGGGCGCTATAGGAGGCCGAGACAGTCATTTCATTAGTTTTCACCACAAAGGAGAAAATGTGGGAGGGAGGAAGAAGAGTAGTGGGTGTGGGAGCGGAGAGGACATGTAGGATGGGCTGTGATGGTGATGAGTGGTGGGGTCTGCTACGGAAGGTGTATGCTGAGATGGATGCTATAGGTATGTCGGTGAGGAAAAGTCAGAGGTGAGAGGGAGAGAAAGAAAATAATGGGCTGGGTGGGCGGAAAGAAGTGGGTGGGTTGGGTGGGATGGGTAAAGATGGTGGTAATTTGTGGGGCGGGGAAGAACAGGTGCACTCGACGAAGAGGAGGGCGGTATGAGACCTGACACAAACGATGAGATCAGATTTTTCTTAAAAGTTCGGTGCCAGCGCGCGCGCGTGCGTGCGTGCGTGCGTGCGTGCGTGCGTGTGTGTGTGTGTGTGTGTGTGTGTGCGTGCGTGCGTGCGTGCGTGCGTGCGTGCGTGCGTGTGTGTGTGTGTGTGTGTGTGTGTGTGTGTGTGTGTGTGTGTGTGTGTGTGTGTGCGTGCGTGCGTGCGTGCGTGCGTGCGTGCGTGCGTGCGTGCGTGCGTGCGTGTGTGTGTGTGTGTGTGTGTGTGTGTGTGTGTGTGTGTGTGTGTGTGTGTGTGTGTGTGTGTGTGTGTGTGTGTGTGTGTGTGTGTGTAAGAGGGGGAACGGCAAAGAAAAAATTGTGAAGTGAGTGGCAGGGGCGGTAGGGACAGACAAGGAAGTGGAGCGTGGAGGGGTATGACGGTGTGTGTAAATGGGAAGTGTGGGAGTGCCTGTCTGTGTGTTACGATGCTTCTATCAACAGGTTGGAAGAAATAGAAAAAGTGTGGCGTGGTTAGAGACGGGTTGAGGAACGGGAGGTTGTGGTGATGGTGGCTGGGGGCAGAGTGGAGCTGAGAAAATAGGCAATGTAAGTAAGGCAGTCTGGATATAACAATAGTAAATTTTAAAGTTTCTCCATGAAGAAAAAAAACGACAACAGAGGCATAAACCTCCGCATAAGTTACTCTCAAGCACCTGGCGTATGACGACGTAAGCAAAAATTACACGAAGAAAAAAAAAAAAACGGTAGCCTAAATTTATGGCCCGAATTTAGCAAAAGCGTATTTCTGGAGGTGGTGGCGACCATCATCCACTCACCTGATGTAGTGCTGCCTACTTCTTCCTTAGCCTTTATTATTCTTTTTCTGTGCCTGTCCTCCTCTCTTCCTATTTCTCACCATCATCCACTCACTTGATGTAGTACTGCCTACTTCTTCCTTAGCCTTTATCATTCTTTTTCTGTGCCTGTCCTCCTCTCTTCCTATTTCTCCCATCTTTCCTGTCACTTCTTATTGCTTTTCTTTCCTTTACAGGTGGCTTTACATTGAGTGACAAGCCAAATGGTTTCCTGTAAGCCAAGAAACCATTTACAACGCTGGGTGGTAACCATATAACCAAACCATACGTGCTCCCTACGTGTCAACAAGTGGGTTGGTGGAGGGTTAGTGCCCCTCCCCGTAAAACAAATAACTTAGAGTCAAATGGCCACCCCTTACGGGATTATGGCGTCTGGCAATAGATAGACAGATAGATAGATAATATTTCTGGAGAGAGAAAAAATAAGCAGACAAGCTTAATAAATGTTTGTACCAAAAACTGAGTGACCGTGTACTGACTCCACTATGCGTCAAGAAAAACACCACACAGATTTCTACACCAAGGGAGTAAAGAATAGGAATCTCTCGCCCTCCTCCCCTCTTACACACACACACACACACACACACACACACACACACACACACACCAAGGGAGTAAAGAATATGAATCTCTCGCCCTCCTCCCCTCTTAAACACACACACACACACACACACACACCAAGGGAGTAAAGAATATGAATCTCTCGCCCTCCTCCCCTCTTAAACACACACACACACACACACACACACACACACACACACACACACACACACACACACACACACACACACTCGATAAACGGCCTGCATGCATGCTTCCCTACATTCTCACTTACATGCCTTCACCCAACTCATGTTCATGGCTTCATCTTTAAACTGTTCTTTATTTTCTGTTCCCCCCGTCCTCTCTCTCTCTCTCTCTCTCTCTCTCTCTCTCACACACACACACACACACACACACACACACACACACACACACACACACACACACACACACGCACACACCAGGGCAGCGTGTGCGTGAGGGCTGCATGAACCCTGGTGTGCTGGTGTGTGTGGTGTGGTTGGCAATGTGAGGTTGGCAGTGTGGGGTTGGCAGTGTGGGGTTGACAGTGTGGGGTTGGCAGTGTGGGGTTGGCAGTGAGGGGTTGACAGTGTGGGGCTGGCAGTGTGGGGCTGGCAGTGTGGGGTTGGCAGTGTGGGGCTGGCAGTGTGGGGCTGGCAGTGTGGGGTTGGCAGTGTGGGGCTGGCAGTGTGGGGCTGGCAGTGTGGGGTTGGCAGTGTGTGGCTGGCAGTGTGGGGCTGGCAGTGTGGGGTTGGCAGTGTGGGGCTGGCAGTGTGGGGCTGGCAGTGTGGGGTTGGCAGTGTGGGGTTGGCAGTGTGGGGCTGGCAGTGTGGGGTTGGCAGTGTGGGGTTGGCAGTGTGGGGTTGGCAGTGTGGGGCTGGCAGTGTGGGGCTGGCAGTGTGGGGTTGGCAGTGTGGGGCTGGCAGTGTGGGGTTGGCAGTGTGGGGTTGGCAGTGTGGGGTTGGCAGTGTGGGGTTGGTAGTGTGGGGTTGGCAGTGTGGGGTTGGCAGTGTGGGGCTGGCAGTGTGGGGTTGGCAGTGTGGGGCTGGCAGTGTGGGGTTGGTAGTGTGGGGTTGGCAGTGTGGGGCTGGCAGTGTGGGGCTGGCAGTGTGAGGCTGGCAGTGTGGGGCTGGCAGTGTGGGGTTGGTAGTGTGGGGTTGGCAGTGTGGGGTTTGCAGTGTGGGGTTGGCAGTGTGGGGCTGGCAGTGTGGGGCTGGCAGTGTGGGGCTGGCAGTGTGGGGTTGGTAGTGTGGGGTTGACAGTGTGGAGCTGGCAGTGTGGGGTTGGCAGTGTGGGGCTGGCAGTGTGGGGCTGGCAGTGTGGGGCTGGCAGTGTGGGGCTGGCAGTGTGGGGCTGGCAGTGTGGGGCTGGCAGTGTGGGGTTGGCAGTGTGGGGTTGGCAGTGTGGGGTTGGCAGTGTGGGGTTGGCAGTGTGGGGCTGGCAGTGTGGGGCTGGCAGTGTGGGGTTGGCAGTGTGGGGTTGGAAGTGTGGGGTTGACAGTGTGGAGCTGGCAGTGTGGGGTTGGCAGTGTGGGGTTGGCAGTGTGGGGTTTGCAGTGTGGGGTTGGCAGTGTGGGGTTGACAGTGTGGGGCTGGCAGTGTGGGGTTGGCAGTGTGGGGTTGGTAGTGTGGGGTTGGCAGTGTGGGGTTGGCAGTGTGGGGTTGGCAGTGTGGGGTTGGCAGTGTGGGGTTGGCAGTGTGGGGTTGGCAGTGTGGGGTTGGCAGTGTGGGGTTGGCAGTGTGGGGTTGACAGTGTGGGGCTGGCAGTGTGGGGTTGGCAGTGTGGGGTTGGTAGTGTGGGGTTGGCAGTGTGGGGTTGGCAGTGTGGGGTTGGCAGTGTGGGGTTGGCAGTGTGGGGTTGGCAGTGTGGGGTTGGTAGTGTGGGGTTGGCAGTGTGGGGTTGGCAGTGTGGGGTTGGTAGTGGCTCTCTGGCCGTGGCTCCGCGCTGTCCATTGTCTGCTTCTTCCTGTCTTGCCCCACTCCACCGTGTGTGTGTGTGTGTGTGTGTGTGTGTGTGTGTGTGTGTGTGTGTGTGTGTGTGTGTGTGTGTGTGTGTGTGTGTGTATGTGTGTGTGTGTGTGTGTGTGACAGAGAGAGAGAGAGAGAGAGAGAGAGGTGTTTTCCGTCTTATATCATACAGTATACTATTGTCTTCATCTGTTTCCGGGTTGACGTGCTATGTGCCTTACTCAATGTAGAAATCACGTCTGCTCATGTCACTGCAACATCGTGTATCATGCAACAACGCAACAAATCTCTACCATCCATCTAGTACTCCAAGTCACTGTTCTATTCCCGTGTTCATTATAATCATTCTCAACGTTAGGATTCATCTGATGGGTCACATATATCAGTTTATGCCTAATTTTTAAAATGTTGTGTGTGACATACTTCAGCTGCCTCCCTATCCACCGAACTGATGATGGTGGACTGCACAAGAGGGAGAGCTTTAGCCTGCAGTCCACCGGGGTCAGAGCAAAATAAGCCTCGGGTTACAACAACAACAAGAATAGCACACACACACACACACACACAGGCACAGCATTCCAACACTACCGCTGCCAGTGCAATACAATCACGTCACCCATACGCTCACATACACACATGTCGCAAACTCACCACCACCACCACCAACACCACTGTCCGGAACTGTAGTCACCAGCACAGCGCCATCTGTATTGGTTTTTAGGTGCCTCACACTACACGCTCTTGGTCGGAAAGGTGTGGTTCAAGTCAGTCAGTCAGTCAGTTAAGCCAGTCACTCAGTCACACTCACTATATCGCCCTCTCTCTCTCTCTCTCTCTCTCTCTCTCTCTCCAAACACTGCGCACCAACATAACTTTGCTATTGGAAGTCAGATAGGCTGCATAATTTGCGTTCGCGTTGAAGCTGTTTATACGAATAACATACTTTTTTATCAACTTACCCCGAAGACTTAAAATATTTTGAGATGTGGCACATAAACCCCTTCAGCCCCCGCATGTCATATTTACTTTTTTTTTTTTCTTATGCGAGGAAGAATGAACCAATGGCTGCGTCCGCAAAACGTTCCTTCCAAGAAAACAAAACAAAAACAAAAGAGAGCCAAATTCAAGATCCATTTATTTCGAGATGCCTGGACACACTGACTTTGAAAGACTGGAGATCATAGGAAGTAGGAAATACAGACAGAAGGAGACAGTTCCAGAGCTGACCTGTTCCATAAATGGTTCTTTAATGATGCTGCCGCCAAGCGATTTTGTTCAAGGTGGGGCAAATCTCTCGCACTGAAGGATTAAGGAAGACTAAAGCTGAACCCTGTAAGTAAAGATTCTTCTATGCTCAGTAAAGAGATCGGTAGATGGCATGAACAGAATAAGTCAACGAAATGAAGGGATGAAGACGAATACGCATTATACATCCCCGCCACCGCCTCCACACCCTCCCTCGTACACATCACCACGTGCAGTGACCCCTACTGTCACCACCTTACGCAGCTCCCTTGGAATTCTTTACTTGTTTGTGTGTTCACGGCCTGTTCTTACAGTGTGTATGTTAGTAATGTAGTCTTTGCCGATATAAAAACCAGGTTATAACAAACAAGAGAATACTGAAGTGTAAAGTGTAAAATAAATTGCTAAGGAAGAGGTCCTAGTTTTTTCTCGCCAATAAGAATGCAGTCCAGTGAGTCCCAGATTTTTTTACAAACATATTTGAAGGTTCACTGAAAGAACTGCCGAAACTACAGCAAAGTCTATTAAATATACAGGATTATGGTCTTGCAAGCTACCAGCCTTCCCACTGGACTAAGGACGATTATAGAAGAGGCAAATGAAGAGTGGCAGAGAGTGGAATGGATGACTGAAGGTCCTAGGGTGGTGGAATGGACGGGACGTGGGGAAGGAAAAGAGGGAGGGAAATATGTTGGGAAGAGCAGGAGAAGGAATGGGAGGGAAGAAGGGTAGAAGGGAAGGAATAATGTGAAGGAACAGGTGAGAGAAAGTAGATAGTTTCGGAACGTAGGAGGAACGGAATACTGGAAAGGGAAGTGTGAGGGAAAGCAAGAAGGAAGATGGAAGGAACCGGGAGTGGGAAGGAGAGAAGAGGAGATGAGAGAAAGGGAAGGAGGAAATGAGACGGAGGTAAGAAATGTGGAAGAGGAGACGGGAGGAAAGGCAGTCTGAGGGTAGGTGGAAAGGAATCGTGGGAAGGAAAGAGTGAAGGAAAAGAGAAAGAAAAACAGAAGGAATGCACAGTGAGTAGGAGCGAGAGCGCAGGGAAAGAAAATTTGAGTGTCAGGTAAGAAATGCAGGAAAGGAGGGAAGTGAAGTCCGGGAATGGAGAGAGGGATAGTAGGAAGGAAGGATGAGGAGGAAAGCAGAATGAAAAGAAGCATGAGAGGGAAAGAGAGGGGGAGAGAAAGATCCACCATTAAAGCACCATTAGACACACAGCGATGCACCAGAGACGGATCCATCACTACCACACAAATGAATGACTAATAGGCCGAGTGTATGGACGTAAAACAATGAAAATGTACAAAGACCACTAAAAGTGAGGTGACTCAGAGAAGGCAAAAGAAGTTCATTAGCAGCCCCTGGAGATGTGAGGAAAAAGAAATATATATACACAAACTCTGGAGAGAGAGAGAGAGAGAGAGAGAGAGAGAGAGAGAGAGAGAGAGAGAGAGAGAGAGAGAGAGAGAGAGAGAGAGAGAAATATAAGTGATGGCGTGCGGGAGAAATCTTTTATATTGGTGGAGGGGAGGGAGGTAAGTAATAGACGTGGAGGGGCTCTTGAATATGACGTTATGAAGATATTGCCAGCAAAGGAGAGAAAGAACAACTGGAGGGGAGGGGAGGAAAGGGAGAGATGGAGAGAAGGCGGAACGTGAAGGAGGGAAACGCAGGTGAAGACGGAACAGGCGAGAGACAAGCAGGGAAAATGTATTATGTTAAATATTCCTTGGACACACCTGTGGACATACGGCATATCAGTTATCACTCACACCTGTTTGCTGTGTGGAGTTATGCAGTTCAAAGGGTAAACAAGCATTGGTTTTCCTAGGCCATTTTTGCGGTGGCTGAATCGGTAGAGAGGTGGCCTGCAGTCCTGATGGACCCAGGTTCGAATCCCGGCTGGGGCAGGGAACAGTTTAAGGCTTTGAATTTCCTAAAAGCAGACTTTCCTGATCTACCAAATGACCCGCCGACATGTCATAAAAGTACCCCCGCTAATACCAATACACCAGTCCTGTATGAGACAGCCCTAGCATGTATTCAATATGGATGGTGGGTGTTAGCGTCGAAGTGGTGACATGTGGAGGTGTAGGAGGACTACTGGGCCTTGGGATAGGCTACTGCCCCCGAGATATAGGCCCTGAAGCCTTTGCCCAGAGTCGGACACATAAAAAAATATATATATTTTTTCGTATTATACAGCCTGGTGCCATGTGATTATATATTAATGATGAGACAGAGTAAAACAGAGTGGATGTACAGTTTGGAGGAAGTCTGAGTGTAAAGGAGAGTTGGCAGAAGCTCCTTTGGAATAAGTAAAAAAACTGTGATAAGAAGGGTGATGAAAGGCAGCATGAAAGTGGAGAGAAAAATGAGAACAGATAAAGAGAGGGTTTTATGAGTACTGACATGAAGAGATGAAAGTTAGTACAGGAATAACTGGATGTGGAATGACTGGAGAAGAAAGACAAGAAGACGGATCAGCAGGACAGAACTGTGTGAAGCAAAGGAAGGTCAAAATGGGAGAAAGTATCAGGGGCTGCTGCAGTGTGTGGTGAAATGTTGAAATATAAGGGAGGGACAGTGGCTGAATGGACCTGAAATATAAGGGAGAGACAGTGGCTGAATGGACCTGAAATATAAGGGAGAGACAGTGGCTGAATGGACCTGAAATATAAGGGAGAGACTGGCTGAATGGACCTGAAATATAAGGGAGAGACAGTGGCTGAATGGACCTGAAATATAAGGGAGAGACAGTGGCTGAATGGACCTGAAATATAAGGGAGAGACAGTGGCTGAATGGACCTGAAATATAAGGGAGAGACAGTGGCTGAATGGACCTGAAATATAAGGGAGAGACAGTGGCTGAATGGACCTGAAATATAAGGGAGAGACAGTGGCTGAATGGACCTGAAATATAAGGGAGAGACTGGCTGAATGGACCTGAAATATAAGGGAGAGACAGTGGCTGAATGGACCTGAAATATAAGGGAGAGACTGGCTGAATGGACCTGAGATATAAAGGGAGAGACAGTGGCTGAATGGACCTGAAATATAAGGGAGAGACAGTGGCTGAATGGACCTGAAATATAAGGGAGAGACAGTGGCTGAATGGACCTGAAATATAAGGGAGAGACAGTGGCTGAATGGACCTGAAATATAAGGGAGAGACTGGCTGAATGGACCTGAAATATAAGGGAGAGACAGTGGCTGAATGGACCTGAAATATAAGGGAGAGACTGGCTGAATGGACCTGAAATATAAGGGAGAGACAGTGGCTGAATGGACCTGAAATATAAGGGAGAGACAGTGGCTGAATGGACCTGAAATATAAGGGAGAGACAGTGGCTGAATGGACCTGAAATATAAGGGAGAGACAGTGGCTGAATGGACCTGAAATATAAGGGAGAGACAGTGGCTGAATGGACCTGAAATATAAGGGAGAGACAGTGGCTGAATGGACCTGAAATATAAGGGAGAGACTGGCTGAATGGACCTGAAATATAAGGGAGAGACAGTGGCTGAATGGACCTGAAATATAAGGGAGAGACAGTGGCTGAATGGACCTGAAATATAAGGGAGAGACAGTGGCTGAATGGACCTGAAATATAAGGGAGAGACAGTGGCTGAATGGACCTGAAATATAAGGGAGAGACAGTGGCTGAATGGACCTGAAATATAAGGGAGAGACAGTGGCTGAATGGACCTGAAATATAAGGGAGAGACAGTGGCTGAATGGACCTGAAATATAAGGGAGAGACTGGCTGAATGGACCTGAAATATAAGGGAGAGACAGTGGCTGAATGGACCTGAAATATAAGGGAGAGACTGGCTGAATGGACCTGAAATATAAGGGAGAGACTGGCTGAATGGACCTGAAATATAAGGGAGAGACAGTGGCTGAATGGACCTGAAATATAAGGGAGAGACAGTGGCTGAATGGACCTGAAATATAAGGGAGAGACAGTGGCTGAATGGACCTGAAATATAAGGGAGAGACAGTGGCTGAATGGACCTGAAATATAAGGGAGAGACAGTGGCTGAATGGACCTGAAATATAAGGGAGAGACAGTGGCTGAATGGACCTGAAATATAAGGGAGAGACTGGCTGAATGGACCTGAAATATAAGGGAGAGACAGTGGCTGAATGGACCTGAAATATAAGGGAGAGACAGTGGCTGAATGGACCTGAAATATAAGGGAGAGACAGTGGCTGAATGGACCTGAAATATCTGCAGATTGTCCTAAGAGAATGGTAAAGTACAAGAAGATCTATAGTTTAAAGTAACAATTCCACTGTAAAACCCCAGTACATAATTATACCTACGGTTCCACTGCGCTTACTTCACACAGGTCACTTTCCTCCTCAACGCATCATATCTGAGAAAATCATCTACGGACAGAGAATCATACCAATCCTCTCTCAGATAAGAAAGATTAGTGAGTAGAGGGAAGCGAGAAGAATAAGAGGTGACATACTACGAAAACCATTGTCGAAGAAACAGGACGAGGAAAAAGAATCGTGAGGCAGTCATAAATGTGTTTGTCTTTGCGCCGTGTGAAAGGAATATTGAACGGCAATTATGAGAGATTGGTAGTGACAGAATCGATGGAAGAGTAGGAAATGAACAAGAGGTTTTAGAAAGAGGTCGGATTTAGACCAGATTTCTCTCTGTTGCAGTAAGTAGAGATGGAAATGGGGAAGCTGTATGCTGCCTTTCTGGCTCTGGAAACACATATGTTGAGGCAGAAAGACAGGAAATACTGGTGCTGGGAATTTATGAAGCAGGTGAGGAATTAGTGAATGAGGGTGTAAGGGTGGTGATTAAAAAAAAAAAAAAAATCCTTTTCTTGGTCTTCTTGAATATACAGAGAACGTGGATTTCTGATACCGTTCATCCCCGTCATACGGCAAGGGTGTGTGTGTGTGTGTGTGTGTGTGTGTGTGTGTGTGTGTGTGTGTGTGTGTGTGTGTGAAATTCCTCTATTAAATATGAACAATACAATCAAATGCATATATTCAGAACTGAGTATTCCAAACTATAATAAAGGCACCTGCATAAGCATACTAGCATTTCACCTGTCTGCTCCGGGCAACAGGTTATAATATATATATCGGCTTTATTATACTGGAGTTGGGTTACGCCTGACTCCATCCATTAACTATTATACCTCGCTGGAGGTATAGTAGTTAATGTACGTGTACACGTGCAAATACTGGCATGCGCGCGGGCACACACACAATATATATTAAGAGAGGTGGAGACAGACAGATAGAAAGATATATAGAGGTACTGACAGATAGATAGATAGACATAAAATTCCATCCCTGTTTTAGTATAACGTATGAGGCCAAAGGAATTTACCAACAAGATCATAAAAGCACAGAGGTATGGAAATTAGCCAGAGTGTGGCCAGATAAATGACCCACATCCATTCACGCATCATTCAAGCCTGCAAAACTGTCGGCCTCACAACACAGGTGTAACGTTATACAGACTGTAATGAAATGGATTTTATAGTGTCTGCTGGGAAGAGAATTTCTCGATTGTCAAGTTAAAATAAAAGTGCAGTCAGTGTCACGTGCATCTTCAAAACTACTCTACCTTAACACTGCCATCATTCGTCAGCTACTTAACTTTCTCAACGTTCATACCTTGCACATTCACTCAACCACTTACAAACCCCATTGACGTTTTTCTTGGCACTCCTCACATCATACCATTACAATACAATCTCTTCTACCCACAGATCAACATACTTCCCTGTTTCACGGGCTCATTATTTTCAAACACATCCATCCGACACACACCGCATGCAGTCCGTCTCTTTTGATCTAACCCTTAAGACTGCTACTCCTGCCATCCCATAATATCACATCCATACATAGAGGTAGGCGTTGACATATCCTGATGCAGTCCTGATACAGCCTGCACTCTCAGAACTCAGTTCTACATCAAGGGCTTCATAACATCACCTAATTTACTTCCGCTGACGCTATTCCCCTCTTTCTTTAACACAAATACCTATAATCTATCATTGTGTATAGATTACATGAACTCTTCCGCCAAATCAAGTCTCTCCCCATGTAGCAACTTTACTCCATCTATATTCACTATCAGAATTAGTCTCTCATACATATTCACAAAACTCTGTGCCAGTCTACAGAGATACCCCTTTACAATTAGCAATCAACACAGTATCATCTGCATACACCAAATGTGAAATATTCCACCTCACTCCATTCATTAACGCTTCAGAACCCTTTACCCAACATTTGCTTTATTTCTTACATTACACTACCAGTAGATGTTTAACAACTCTGGTGAAATTAGACACTCGTGTACCACTCCATTACTGATATGAAGCAACTCTCGGAAATATCCATCTACTTTTGCATACAGACACACACACACACACACACACACACACACACACACACACACACACACACACACACACACACACACACACCGCTGCCATCACAAAAGCTCTTTATAATAATTATCAGCTTACCTTTTACACCATACATGCATAATACCTTCCATAATCTCTCCCTCTACAATATCGGACGCCTTTTTCGGATAATATATAGTCCTTCTCACCTGCATTTTCTCCTATTTGCCTTTGCTGTAAGTATTTGGTCTGCACAGCCACTGCCACTCCAGGAACCACTTTCGTCATCCCATAATATAATCTTACATCCGTCTTACCTTATCCACCAAGACTCTTCTGCTCAGCTGGTACAATACGTGAGATGTAGTAAGGCTGAACCAGGCCTTGACGAACCCATTCAATAACGGGACCGACTGAGATAATATTTCACTGTAACTTCCATTATAATTTGCACAATAAATATAAAATTGAATGACATACTAATATTTCAGATGGCGGTATGCACTGTGTATTTATCCCTATATTTCCACTATACCACCGGTTCCATTGCATAAATAACACTGCATTTATTCCCAGGGTATAACTTGACGGGTACCCCATTCACAGCAGGTTTTGATGGGTGTTATGGTCATCAAGATATCACTTTTCACTCACCAGTTTTGGATATCATATACCTTAATACATTTCCAGTATAATACATCAACGCCACAACATCACGCATCACATTACACATACACAGGCTATATTTCAAAGCCGTATTGCGAAACTATTTACCCTGAACCAGGAACCAACTAACCAACCAATGATCACCTCACAAACGCTCACTTTCATTCACCAATTATTACAAATTACAGTACAGCGTTAGGAGAAACACACTGAGCTGGTTTGGCCATGTGGAGAGGATGGAGAGCTAGCGACTAAAGAGGAGAGTATATGTGAGTGAGGTGGAGGCCAAGGATGAAATGGAGGGAAGGAAAGATATATGAAAGAGGGGGTGTGAGCTGGAACGAGGGCAGTGAAATGGGGGGGGGGACAGGGCGACATGGAGGCGATTTGTTTGTGGCCACTCCTTCCGGGATAACGGCGTCTGGCAATAGATAGACAGACAGACAGACAGTAAACAAATGTAAGCTGAGCTGCCACCTGCTGTCACTTGTGTCCAGGAATACTAACAGAATAAATACTGAAAGAAGAGTGAGGCGAGAAAGTAGGAGGCAAGTGTGTAAAATGGAAGAGGAACAAATATCAGGAGAGGGAAAAGAACGGGGATAAAAAGGCAAGGATTCTGGGAAGTATAAAGGATTACACGGAAAGTACAGGTAACAGGAGATGTGTCGACCCATGGCGAGGTTATATGTTGGGGGAAAAACGCTAATTTCAATATGATCAAACTAACATGTGAGACAAAAGGATAGTAAAGAGGACCGATGCAGTGGAGGCAAAAAGAGATGAGAGGAAGGAACACAGAGACAATGTTGATTACTGGACACAAGTGGCAACAGAACACAGAGGCAAACACGAGAAGTGAGGGAACCGAAGAGTGATACTAGAGTGCAAAGAGTGGAAGTAAAGAGTGAATAGGTGATAAGTACGAGCGGGAGAAGAGTGGAGGTAAAGAAACGCAGTAGAAGAGACGGAACATGAGAAGGAAACAACAGGGAAAGAGTGAGAGAATTAGATATGGCTAAGTATGAGAGAGAGAGAGAGAGAGAGAGAGAGAGAGAGAGAGAGAGAGCCACTTTGGCACACCGTAAGACTAAAGTATAATTACTGTGCAGGTTATATTTAATGGGGCACATCATACTTGAATTTTAAGGAGTACAGTAAGCATCGACATTTTTTTTTTTTTTTCAGGAAGTGTTTTGGTTCATTCATCGTCCATTTCTCCCAGTGAAAGCACAGAGGCTCTAGGCACTAACTCAAGAGTTGCCACTGATCGCCAGCTAGGTCAATATGGAAGTCGGGCTACCCAAGCAGAGACCACAGAAGTCGCATATCTTTAAAAATCTCTCCCGCGATAGTTATTGATATACCGTATGTAAGCTCTTGATGATAGTATTCTTTAGTAGTTATACTAATTTTCTAGATATGCTTTAGTGCGATAAATGCAGGAAAACGTTACTATAGAAGCCGTGAAAGCACACCAGGTGAGACAGCATTCATCACATATTTACAAGTCTCTATCTGCACCTCTGGTTTGAAAACCATATAATTTAGTTTTCTAAAAGAACAATGCTTCATCTCCAACATGCTGAAGAATATCTACAAAGTTTTTCATATGAAAATTGTACAATGTTTAAAGCCGAAATCGTGCTGAGACGAGACCGTCGGCCGAAATCCGACGATGCCGAGGGCTCCAAAATACCGTCCAAAAAGTCTAACCAGCTGGGGTTTTGTGTACCCTGAACAGGGTATTCCTCTAGACTTCAGGAAATACTTCAGTCTAGGCACTGTCCATTTTTCTCTGCAACGGTTTTCCATGATCTTTGTACAGTAGGTCCAGCGGGGCAGTAGACACACGTGAGTTTGTTATTGTTTGTAATCGTAACGTACGATCTTCAGCCGTGTCGTGCTACTATTTCTTACAGTGGAATCGATACATGTTTCTCGTAACTCAATTTATTTTTGTTTTGATTGACAAATACATGAAACGGATGTAAAATAAAGCATATCGATATTTGGGGAAGGAGAGAATACTAACCGTCCCAATACAGAGATGGTAGACTCAGCCCACCAATTTTTGATTCTGTTTGACTATATCACAGCCTCTCTTCCTTATAGCAGTGAGTAAAATTGTGTTGTTATAATTTTCCCCTTCCTTTTAGTGACAAAGAGGGCACATGAAGTGAACGGGGGTTCAGCTGACTGACTTTGATGACGCAAATTAAATAATCTGGTGAAGAGTGGCAGTTTCTCCTTGGCTAGTGACATCGGGAATTTATGTCCCAACAAGGCAAGGGTCACCAGAGTCATTGCCCATGAGTGGCATTATACTGTATATGCAATAAACCACAACCCTCCCTCGGATGTAAAAGCTTAAGGGGCCCATCCACTTCGAGTGAAGTACCCCACTGGAGCACCAGGTATCATTTTGTTATATGGTTACCACCTAGCGTAGTAAATGGTACCCGCACAATACCATCTGGCACGACTTAGTGTACAATCATCTTAAGGTTACACTACCGTAACTACCGTACATCCAGTGAGTGGACGATAAACGCCCCAACTTACCATAAACCAGAGTTATGGAGTAGGTTTTTGATGGAGAAAGATTAGTTGTGGCATCATGAATCAAACTTCGTGACTGGGTCGGCCACTGAAATCGTAGGGCACATCGGTAGTATATATGCAGAGAATTATAGACACCGATTACACTAAAAAGAATACCGTAGTGATTCTTTAATTAACAGAAACTCATTTATATTCCTGCCAAATTATTCGCAACACGGTTTATTCCTTGCATATCGATATAGTCACTGTTCTTCCATCACACCATATACATCATCCGTTTATTTACTACTGAATATTCTTAGGTCAGTGTACCAAGTGGTCTGTATTATATTAGATTCACTATATACACCACAAGTAGGTTTATCATAGCTCAGTTCATTACACCCAGTGGCCTGTATTATATCACACACTATCTGCAGTACTATAGTTTTTATCAAGGTATACAGTACTTCAGTATAGCCAGTGCCTCATATCATGCTTCACTCACTGTATACATCATCTCAATGTTCATCACGTTACACTAGAGCCAGAAATCCTATCTTGCCACCCTGAGCAAGTCTTTAGTACCAATTAGCCATAAGCCGTCAGTCACCCCGGGGCCATGTGCCAACTGCTCCCTTCCCGTCTTGTTAATAGGAACTGGAGGACAAGAATCCAAAAAAGGTTAATTGAATGGGCAGGCGATGCTGATTTTAACGCCGGGGAGTTGGTCAGCGCGTGTCAGTACCCGATAGAGAAGGTACGATAGACAATGTGGGCAATAGATACACGAGGGGGGTTGGTCTGTTGTCCATCAGGGTGCGGCCTGACGGTACGATATACGACAGAGGGGAATGAATACACGAGGGGACTGAGAGAGCAGACGGAGGGGTATTGGGATGCGAGAGGCGCCACAGACTGAGGAGGGGGATAGACTCGTGATGTGAATGTGAGACACGACGTAGGAAATGAGGGAACTGGGATGTAGATAAGGGAGAGTGGTATAGGGAAAATGGAAGAGATGGAATATCATAAGTAGAGAATGACAACAGACAGAGCGTATAGGCAACGGTAGGAAACAGACAAACGATGGAAGCTAGACTGAAGACGGAAGGAAGGAGAGAGGGGAATCAGGGAATTGAGGAAATGAGATAAGTGATAAGCAGAGAATAATAATGAGGAGGCGAGGGTGAAACAGATGTAGATATGAGAGAGTGGTGTAGTGAAAATGGAGATGGAATGTCAAGCAGAGAATGACAACATACAGAGCGTAAGGAAGAATGTCTTATAGGCAACGAAAGGAGACACATATATGAGGGAACCTAGAGAGAAGGCGGAAGGAAGGAGAGAGGGGTATATGAATCAGGGACCTGAGGAAATATAAGTGATAAGCAGAGAAGAATAGAGGGGAGGAGAGGATGAAACGGACACTAGAACGGAAAACAAATCTGAGGAATAAGGGAGAGGGAGCAACAAACAATGGAGGGAGACAGACACATGAAAAGAATGAGACAAGACACAGAGAGTGGAATGAAAACAAAAGACTGGGAAAGCGGAGAGAAGCAAGAGGCTGAAATAGAAAAGGGAGAAGGGATTAAAGAGGGAAATAAGAGGAGGTGGAGATGTGGAAGTGGAATGTGTAGGAGAAAGGAAGAGACGAGAGATAAGAGGGTGTGTGACAGAGAAGGAGCGGAAGACAGAGAGAGAGAGAGAGAGAGAGAGAGAGAGAGAGAGAGAGAGGTGGAAGGGAAAAAGAAAATTAGGCAAGAGAGGGACATGACTACATTATACGAAAGATTTTACTTATATACCCGGACAAAAATATAACTATCTTAATATTTTCAAAAGCCCAGTGGAAATTACTGCTTGAAACTTTCCCTTATAATACTACTTTTACAATAACTGAAGCAATTTTGGTGTTCTTGTGGTGTGTGTGTGTGTGTGTGTGTGTGTGTGTGTGTGTGTGTGTGTCAACAATTTTGGACGGATTTTACACATTATTTATAGAGGAGATGCTTACTCACAAAGGCTGAAATGAGAAACTTTTGGCACAGTGGTGGGGGATGACGAGGTGGGGGAGGTGCGTGCTTTGGGGGATGGAGAGAGGGTGGATGGGCAGGTGGAGGGGTGTGAGGATGGAGAGGTGGAGAGGTTGGGGGAGTGGAATTGGGGGAGGTGGAGAGGTGAGGGGGAGGTGGTGGAGGTGAAGAGGTGAGGAAGAGGTGGGGGAGATGGAAAGGTGAGGAGGAGATGGAGAGGGGAGGAGGAGATGGAGAGGTGGAGGTGAGGGAGATAGAGAGATAAGGGAGAGGTGAAGATGTACAGGTGGGGGAGGTTAAGTGACGCGAAGGTGGGAAGATGAGGGGGGAGGTGAACGGGCGATAGTGACATGGAGAGGTGGGGGAGATAGAGGTGAGGGGGATCGAGGAGGAGGGATGGAGATGGGAGGATGGAGGAGGAGGAGATATGGAGATGGGGGGTTGGAGGTGGGAGATGAAGAGGTGATATGTGGTGCTGGGAAGATGGAGAGGTGAGGGGGAGAGAATGGAAAGAAGGAGATATGGAAAAAGACGGTAGGGAGGTAATGGACATATGGAATAATGAGGCGATGGAGAGGTGTGTGGAGCAAACAAAAGAAGGGAAGAGTTGGGGATTGATGAATAAAAGCAAAGAAATTTGTGTGTCAGGATGGGTGGTGGGTCGTGGGAAGAGGAGTCGTGACTGAGCAGGGGCGGACACACCTGGACGTTCTTTTGTCCGACGACGGACCTTACAGGTTGCGGCGTCAGGCAATCGACAGAATGGTAGACATAAATGGATAAACAGACAGATAGATAGAGTCAAACAGAAATAAAGAGTATCCTTCCCTTAACTCGACACACTGCTCCGTAATCTCCTTGGCTTAAGTATATTTTATAAAAACTTTGGGATTTACTTTACCCACAGCACCTTCCTAACCTCTTGTGTGCTAGTTATGTAAATGTAGTTCATACACTGTTGGTGGCATACAAGGGAACATGGACATGTAATGGGCAAAACATTAATTATCAAGCTTATGCACAACATAAGCTAACATCAAGTAAATTCTGTACACTGAAACACACGCTCGAAATCGAACACTGACCTTGCCGTGGGACTTCGACATTTGTCAATATCGTCCCCATAATCGAATCCCTTCATCCTTGCCTTACGATGAACACTTCCACAAGCTTTGATCTCAGTCCGATAAAAACTTTCTAGCTGACACTGTCATGTGACCTTGACCTCCGACTATTTCTTAATAACAACAGATGAACCCCATGCCTGACCCTCAATGCCTACACCAAGTTTAGTCCAAATCAGGTCACAACTTTTTAGATATTTTATTCACACACACAGACACATACGGGTTGCCCTGTGACCTTGACCTTTGAGTGACTGTTGCCAAAAATGAATCTTTACGATAATGCCTTACCCTGCAACCCTTCCACCAAGTTTGGGGTAAATCTGATAAAAACTATAAGTCGTCATTGCCATGTGACACTGATATTAACCTGTTGTTTTGAAATACACTGTATCAGTCCCTTGACTGACCCTCAGCCCTTTCACCAAGTTTGGTCATAACTGGATCATAACTAGTTGAGAATACTAATACACTACAACTGGGACACATACTTTCATAGTCTGTCAGTGAGAGTACAAGGCTGTGAAGCTTGTCAGTATCTATTGAGGTTACAGTCACTTTCGCCAATGGCAATACGACTCAGATCAACATCCTTATCCAGTACTTGTATTTAATGTTTAGCTTCAACACCAATGATATATTTCCCCTGCCTGCCACCCGACGTCACCCTTTACACTTCGGGGGCTTGGGGTGACCTACCACCATGAAATTATCAGAAAATATTATGGGATGTTGGAAGTACTATCCAGACAAGTTTAATAACACACCAACACACCACCTGACGCTCACTGCCAGTACATTTATACTTATGACCGAAATTCCTGTCATCCCACACAAAATGGTCCACATATTGCGCCCCCTTGACAGATTTATGTTGTGGGAACAGCTCAGTCTGCTGGTGTGGGTGGGGGAGTGGGTTATCCAGGCTTGTACAGATGATGCAACCAGTGACAGTATATCTTGACTTATTATTAATGTAGCAGTCATTCTTTTATTATTATTATTATTATTATTATTATCATTATTATTATTGTGGTAGGTTGGGGCGCTCACCATCCACTCACTTGATATAGTGCTGCTCCCGGATGTCTGCCCTTTCCTCTCCTCCGTCCTTCTTTCCTTCCATCCTCTTCTGTCTTTCTTTCCTTCATTCTTTCCTCTTTCTTCTGCCTACGGGTGACTTTACACTCCCTCTTGTGTCTTTCTTTCCTTCATTCTTTTATCTTCCTTCTGCCTGTGGGTGACTCTACACTGAGTGACAAGCCAAATGGTTTCCTGTACCCCATTTACTACGCTGGGTGGTAACAACCTAACCAAATTTTGGCGCCTAATGGTTTAGTGGGTAATTAAGGCGCTCCAATCGGATTGAGCCGGTGAAGGTTTATATCCAAGGAATGGTTGGGGTTTACTGCTCATGTAATGCCACTCAGGGATGAGTGGTCACTCTCATCTTAAAAATACCAGGACCAACTTGCCTAGCCCCGAGCTCCTACGCTCCTCATGGGGCAACGTAGGATTGGATGATGGATGGATGGATGGATGAATTATTATTATTATTATTATTATTATTATTATTATTATTATTATTATCATTATTATTATTATCATTATTATTATTCATGCAGGGTAGACATTAGTAACACCGACTGAGATTTCCCCACAACATACAAGAACTGGCAGGGGCGGAGCTACCTATGAACCCACCTGTACACACCTGCTTAGAGTAGTAATCACCCCAGCAGACCACGAGTGAAAGAGCACCAGTGGAAGGTTTAGATCCAATGCACTAACAACCCTAATCCATGTCATATACACCTGCTTAGAGGTAATAATTGCAGCTAATGCTACGTTGATATCAGGGGTTAATGGGGGTTTAGGCTGAGTCCCCGTGACGATACTGGAAATACGCTGGTCTTTGATGCTGATGTGCTGGTGGAGAAGGATGGTGAGGAAGGAGGGAATGATTACTGAATGAGGAACTGAATTGGACAAATGAGGACCTGGACAAGAGGAAAGACGAGGATTAACTAGTGAATCCCCAAGGAGATGGGGAAATTTTAGTATGTGGAGGACAAGAGGCAAGAGGCGGAAGAGAAGAGGGAAAAGGCGGAGGAGAAGAGGGAAGAGATGTATTATAAATAGGTATATGAAATTGAATGAATAAGGATTAAAAGACGTATGAGAAGTCTGGTTGATAAGGCATGGAAGTTGTAGGGGAAAAGATTGAGAAAGAGAGAAGACAGGGAGGAAAGGAGGAAGGAGGAAAATATAACAAAGCCGCAAACCTGAAAGGATAGGAAAAAACAGAGGAATGATAAAAGGATGAAGGAAATGAGATATACTGTATAGAACTGAAAGGGATATAATAGACAAACAATGGAAGGACAAGGGAAAAGATATATGACAGAAGAGAGAGGGAGATGAAGAGGAATGATGGCATGGAGAGAAAATAGACAGCAAAGATGGAAGAGTGAGGTATAAAAGAAAACAGAGGGAGGGATGAAAAGGTGGAGAATATGCGGTAAAGGAAGGAGGGGAAAGAGAGAGTGAGAGGAGGAGAGGGAACAAAGAATAGTTAAAGAGGAGATGCAAAAGTGAGGGAGTGATTTGAATACAAGGGGAAGTAGAAATGGCAGAGCCGAAAATAGGAGAAAGGCATAGTGGAGGGAGAGAGAGAGAGAGAGAGAGAGAGAGAGTTTAGGTGAAATAAGGGAAGTATTAGAGGAACCTAAAGAGGTAACAGAGGGGTGTGGCAGAGTGACTGGGTAGAAGAGGGGGAACTATGGTATACTGGAGGAAGAAAGGGAATGAGATGGAAAGGAATGGAAAGGAGAAATGAAGAGGCAAAATGGGAGTATAAGAGATTGACAGGGATAAAGGAAGTGAAGTAAGGCATATGAGGGAAACAAGGAAGTAGCAGGAAAGACTGGCAATGGAGAAAGGAAGTGGAAACAAAGTAATGTGGGAGGGTGATGGAAGACGAGGCATAAAGAGACATGAAGAAGAGCCACGTGGGAAGAGAAATGGCAGAGAAGGGAAGGGAAATGGCAGAGGGAAGGGAAATGGCAGAGGAGGGAAGGGAAATGGCAGAGGAGGGAAGGGAAATGGCAGAGGAGGGAAGGGAAATGGCAGAGGAGGGAAGGGAAATGGCAGGTGGCGAGAGTTAGATGCAAGGATGGGAAGTTTAGGCAGGTCACGGGGGCAGAAAAAGTTGCAATATATCAGAGGAGGGGGAAGCAGAGAGGATATTCTATTGGATGTCTGTTTTATCCAATGATTTTCTTGTGGCTGGAAGAGGAGGCAGACCAAGCCCGTATTCTCGCCAGCGTAGGGGGCTCAATACCATTACTTCCTTACTAATTAAGTTCATAATAAAATTGACTGTTTCTTATTACATCCGCACGGGGAGACTGAAGAACATTGTGACCCTCGGCGTGTATGTGTTTGTCAGTGAGTGAATCCATGGAGAGAGAGGCAGGAAAGGTGACGGAACTTTTGATGCCGAAGGTACTGTACGGTCACGATCAAAAGTCTCCTTTTGTATGGCTGCAATTTTTCCCATATCATATCACTCTACCGTACTCTGACGGGGAAGTGTTTGACTGCTGTAGGAGAGACGACAGGAATATTAGCAAGCAATCCTTGACGGAATTTAAGCACAAAACAAAACAAAATCTCAATATAACACATGGGTCTCTCACAACTTTCTTACATTCATTCCTGTTTCACTTTCCCATCGTATTGTAATAACTAGTGTTCTATTCCCAAACTTAGTTTTTTTTTTCTCTCTCTCTCTCTCTTATCTATGTTCCTCCACAACAACCGCATCCATTAAGTACCAACCACCAGCCCTGCTTCACACCACTCTTGTCACTCATCCATTAAGTACCAACCACCAGCCCTGCTTCACACCACTCTTGTCACTCATCCATTAAGTACCAACCACCAGCCCTGCTTCACACCACTCTTGTCACTCATCCATTAAGTACCAACCACCAGCCCTGCTTCACACCACTCTTGTCACTCATCCATTAAGTACCAACCACCAGCCCTGCTTCACACCACTCTTGTCACTCATCCATTAAGTACCAACCACCAGCCCTGCTTCACACCACTCTTGTCACTCATCCATTAAGTACCAACCACCAGCCCTGCTTCACACCACTCTTGTCACTCATCCATTAAGTACCAACCACCAGCCCTGCTTCACACCATTCTTGTCACTCATCCATTAAGTACCAACCACCAGCCCTGCTTCACACCACTCTCGTCACTCATCCATTAAGTACCAACCACCAGCCCTGCTTCACACCACTCTTGTCACTCATCCATTAAGTACCAACCACCAGCCCTGCTTCACACCACTCTTGTCACTCATCCATTAAGTACCAACCACCAGCCCTGCTTCACACCACTCTTGTCACTCATCCATTAAGTACCAACCACCAGCCCTGCTTCACACCACTCTTGTCACTCATCCATTAAGTACCAACCACCAGCCCTGCTTCACACCACTCTTGTCACTCATCCATTAAGTACCAACCACCAGCCCTGCTTCACACCACTCTTGTCACTCATCCAAGTCGAACTGAGGAAATTCTTGATAATCAGAATTATTGTTGATATAAACAGGAATAATTAAAGTCACGAACTGCAGTAACTATTTACATAACTAATTTTTTACTCTTCATCCACTGAAGATGATGACATAGTTTTTCCAGTCTTGTCATCTCTAGAAATTTGTATTTCGTTTAGTGAAGACGTTTCTAGATGAATGGGTTGGATAAAGCCTTCCATAGCGCCTCCACTACAAACGATCTCTAATAAGCTGACAACAATTGCCTGAAGGTAGCACTAATAAACGGTTACACGCCAGTGACTTACTCCCAGTGCGGTATTTAACCAAGAAATGGTGAAGCTGTTGGTATGCAAGAGTTTATGGAAGTTATCCATGCCTGATATGAAGCCAATAAACGCGGTGAAAATACTGTGCTGATTTTGGGGCAACCTGGGAACATGAAAGGAGGTGGAGTGTTGTTGGCAACGAGGGTAAGATAAAATTATAATTTTTCAGCAGTCTGGTGAAGGACGGGAAAGTGAGATAAGGCGGAGTGAGGCGAAGATGAGGGAAGGCAACATGAGGCGAGAAAGAGTTGGTGGAAATGAAAGAAGGGAAGAGAGGTGGAGAAGGAGGAGGCTTGGTACAGTTGCCTTGTTTAAGAGTTGTATTCTCGCGACCTTAAGAGCCTTTACAGCACCTTTCCCTCAGCTATTTGTTCTATCAAATGAACCTTAGCACTCCCTTTTATGTTACACAATTTCAGTCTAGGCATACTTTGCAAAAAATGCCATACGAGGGAACATTAACGTGGCAATATGCAGGAAAAAAGTGTTAAGGAAGAGGTGTTGGTGAAGCGTCCTAACCTGTTGACAGTACAGGTGTTGGGGCAGTAATGTCTTTGGTCTTTAGCAACTCTTCCTTACCAATATATTTCCCACATGATAGGTTATTATGCTTTTTATATTCTATTTGTTGCTTATTCAGTAAGATATCAGCAACACTGTCTATCTATCTATAGCCCGATGCTCTAATTCCGTAAAGGGTGGCCGCAGACAAAACGCCTCCATGTCGCTCTGACACCCATCATTTGACTGCCCTCCCTCCAACTCACTCCCCCCTCCCTCATATACCTCTCAACTCAATCCCTCCACCTCATCCTCGGTCTACCCCTCCCTCCACCTCACCTACATACACCCTCTTAGTCAGTCTTTCATTCTCTATTCTCTCCACATGTCCAAACCACCTCAGTGTATTTCTCCTAATCTTCTCAACCACATCCACATCCACCCCACAACGTTCCTTCACTTCTTCCTTCGTCAACCTGTCCCTCCATGTCACTCCACATGCTCCTCAGGTAGCTCATTTCCACTGCTCTCACTCTTGACCTGTTCAACACACAGATGGATATTCCTGTGTGGTAAGCAGACTAATTCGCTGAGGAAGATGAGCTAGAATCAACACGACTTCAATTACCCAACGAAGGTCTTGTCATTCTGAGCCGGCCACTCAAGACTAAATTCCACCCCACCAGTCCAAAAGGTTTCTCCCTATCTGTCTATCTATCTATTGGCAGACGCCTTAATCCCATACCGGGGGGCCACAAACAAATCGCCTCCACGTCGCCCTGTCCCCTGCCATTTCACTGCCCTGCTCCCAGCTCACACCCCCTCTCTCATATACCGGTATCTCTCCGCTCCATCCCTCCATTTCATCTCCCAATCATAGTAATATCATGGAGAGGTGGGGAGAATAAAGGCTAAAAGATGGCCTTGTGGTGAAAGGGTGAGGTTGGCCTGACAGAGGGGAGAGGGAAGACTAAAATAATCAAGAGAGGCATTTAATGGAAGGCGAGGGGAGGTGGAGGAGAGCTGAAGTGAGATGAAGGGAGTTGCTAAGTGATCAGGATGAGGTGAATGCTGGCTGATGGGACAGGTACGGGCAGCTGAGAGGAAGGTGCCGGGAACAGAGGCAGGAAAGGACCTTCACTTCAAATTGTCCTAAACTGTTAAATAAAAAAGTTATATGCTAATGAAAAAGAAGAGATAAAATAGCCCCACCTGCTCAGGGACCATCTTCAGGTATACATGACTCAAAAGGGTCTAAGTCGGCCCGAAACTGTTGTATCTCCACAAAAAAAAAAAAAAAAAAAAAAAAGAAAAAAAAAAAAATCTTTACGTGAGTAGGTGGCAGCGCTAACCATCCATTCACTCTTTGTAGTACCATCTTAGGTTACTGTACATGAGTGACAAGCCAGAATTATTCTTGTAACCCAGGAAGCCATTTAACACGTTGGTTGGTAACGATATAGCTAACGAATGATTACCTGGTGGTCTGGTGGGTTACGGTGCTCCAGCCGCATGTGAACAATAAGGATTTAAATCCGAGGGATGTTGGGATTTACGGATCACATACCACTCATGGCAGGACGACTGGTCACTTTCGTCCTAAACGTCTGGAGTAGCCTAGTCCCGGTCCCCTACGCTGGTGATCGGGTAATAAAGGAGGAAGCAACAGGAGAAAGAGACTGGGAGAGTCACCATCGTGCTGGAAGAGTTAAGGGAATCATCTGAAGCCGAAAAAGTCCTTTATACATTCGTGCTACTCCCAGACGATTTTATTAAGTTTAGGAGAAGGTTGGGCGTTAAGGAGGTTAGATGGAGTCTTCATTCACCCATTCACTACAAAGCTGTTCCAATCAAGCTTAAAAAAAAAAAAGTCTGAGAGCAGCACAAGTAGAATACACGCGTCATCTTCGTAAGGAATGATTAAATATGGAAATGCAGATCAGGGGTTAAATACATCCTTCGCTAAGCCTTGCAGTACCAGAAGTCTTTCCTGAGTGGTGTAAAATGGAGCAACAGTGGACGGAAGGAAAGGAAACTATCATCGTACTGAAAAGGGTAATAACGAAGATGCTAATGACCGAGTAAGGAGGGAAGAAAGATGCTAAGATGGAGAAAGAGTGAAGACCCACAGCTGAATATAAACGAGCAGCGATAACTGGAATAAGGCAACAAAGGCCAAGATGAAGGGGATAAAAACAAAGATGCATATACCTGAGTGGGCGAGGAAGGATAGCGGAAAAGATCAAGAAATACTGAAGACCGGGATGTGAATGAAACCCACTGGCCATAACAGCAATAAAACACCACAGTGAAAGGGGTAAAGACGAAGATGCATATGGTTTAGTAGGCGAGGGAAGTCAATGGCAGAGATGAAGAGAGACTGACGACCAGACATTCCCTCAAAAGCGATGCCTTCCTGTCCAAGGAGGAGGAGGAGGAGGAGGAGGAGGAGGAAGAGGAGGAGGAGGAGGAGGAGGAAGAGGAGGAGGAGGGCAATAGTTTGAGCCTCTGAGGGAAGTTTATCGCTGCTCCGCCCAAGACTCTCTAACGTTGAATCCCCTGAGGATATTGTTGGCAACCTGGGTGTTTGTTGGCAAATTCCTGCTGTATAGAGACGCTGGGGGCTGTCTCGTCACCCTGGCAAAGCTTTCATACACCTCCTCCTCAGAAGTATTTCTTTGTCTTCTTCTTCGTCTTCCAGTTTTCTTATTTCTTGTCTTTTTCTTTTAGTTTCTTTCTTCTCCGTTTTCCTTTTCTCTTTTTCTTTTTCCTTTTTTTTTCCCTTGTCTTATCTCTTTCTTTCTTTTCTTCTTCGTCGTCGTCCCCCCCTCATCTCTCTCTCTCTCTCTCTCTCTCTCTCTCTCTCTCTCTCACTCAACGCTGGGTGTATTCTCGTCAGTTTGGGAGGCTTTCCATTACCTCTTCCTTCATGCTCATTACACCTTTTTTACAGGCAACGTTTGGCCTGTACTGAGAGTCTTTGGTGCAGGGTAGTCTCTTAGCACCGTATTATTGTCCCACGTAGACGCTTTGTACCCGCTCTTCCTCACCTGTGAATAATGCACTGTACAATTCCATAACCTCAGTGTTCTTCTGCAGGCAAAGTGTGTACTGTACAGAGTCTGGTGCTGGATAGTCTTCTTGGGAGCTTAGTTTTTTAATACCTCTTCCTATGCTATTCATTAAGCACGTTTCACTGCAGTAGTCCTTTAAGTGGTGTTATATAAGCCATTAAATCGACGAAAGTAATATAAATGTTGTGTAGTAAAATATGAGACTTAATACTGGAAAATAAACATGACGATGGGTCAGAGTGCCACTTAACCCGATCAGTACACGACTCTCAGGATCGTCTTGTTGGATTAGGACACTTTCAAGCACCTCGTCCCAGGATTTATTTTACGTGTTATACCTTAAATTTCCCTTGGCTGTTATTTTCACCTTTGAAGCATCCACAGTTTCCTTAAATATCATATAAGAGAACTGTAACCCCATCAGTCAGGTAACAAATACAGTAGGCAGTGAGGGCTTCATGTAACCCGTCCATTCTGACACGTGCCTCGTTAGCGGAATATGTTCGCCTGGAGACAAATAACAATATACAAGCTAAGCGCACTCAGAGAGCGCATACCTCCGCCTACGCCTACACCAGACAACCTAGATCACCACCAAAATTTATTCAACTCTTCCTTGGCTAATGACTCACACAAAATATCAAGTAACCTTTTTAGATATCTCCTGGACAAACACACACTAAAAAAAATCTGAACAGGAACTCGAATTTACGTCATCACCAAAATTTCATAAACTCTTCTTTGGCCCATGACCCACATATCCTCAAAATCTCATTGAAATTCACCAATATTTTTTTTATACATCTTGTGGACAAACAGATAAACAAGGGTAACACACAACCTCCTCCAGCTAATAAAATAATAAAAGATAATAAAAGATACCTGCCCGAAGAGAGGGGATGGCTGACTCGGCAGAGAGGCGGCCTGCAGTCCTAATGAACCCAGGTTCGAATCCCGGCTGGGCAGGGAACAGTTTAAGGATTTAAATTTCCTACAAAGCAGACTTTCCTGATCTACCAGATGACCCGCCGACATGTTGTAAAAATACCCCCGCTAATACCAATACACCAGTCCTGTATGAGACAGCCCTAGCATGTATTCAATATGGACCGTGGGTGTTAGCGCCGAAGTGGTGACATGTGGAGGTGTAGGAGGACTACTGGGCCTTGGGATAGGTCACTGCCCCCGAGAAATAGGTCCTGAAGCCTTTGCCCAGAGTCGGACACGTAAAAAAAAAAAAAAAAAAAAAATGTCATGTGTGGAGTTGTTGGAAGGACATAAGTCAAGAGTGAGCGCAGTGGAAATGAGTTATTTGAGAGGTGGATGTGGAGTTACATGGAATGACAGACTGACAAGTAAGGAAGTGAAAGAGCGTTTTGGTGTGGATGTGGGTGTGAAAGAAAGCGTTAGGAGAATTAATATACTGAGGTCGTTTGGCCATGTGGAGAGGATGAACAGCGAGAGACTAACGAGGAGAGTGTATGTGGGTGAGGGAAGGGGAGAGTGGGAGGGGGAGGCCGAGGATGAGATGGAGGGATGGACTGAAGAGGTATACAGGTATGAGGAAGGGGGTGTGACCTGGGGGCAGGGCAGTCAAATGACGGGGGACAGGGTGACATGGAGGCGATTGTTTGTGGCCACCTCTTACGCGATTAAGGCGTCTGGCAATAGACAGACAGATAGTGTAGCATTATACGGGTAAGGATGGTGTGCTGGAGATGCTGCTAAAAATACTTCCATAGGTTGTTAGTCACCTTAACCCCCATTAAACGTAGGACGTCTTGTTATAGTCTTGCTTCCTCCAGACGACTTTCTTCACCTTAGGAAATATCTCTCGTGCTGAGGGAGATAAGGGAAGCTGTAACTATCCCATCCAGTCGTTAAAATGAATCTTACCTTCGGAAATATCTCTCGTGCTGAGGGAGATAAGGGAAGCTGTAACTAACCCATCCAGTCGTTAAAATGAATCTTACCTTAGGAAATATCTCTCGTGCTGAGGGAGATAAGGGAAGCTGTAACTAACCCATCCAGTCGTTAAAATGAATCTTACCTTCGGAAATATCTCTCGTGCTGAGGGAGATAAGGGAAGCTGTAACTAACCCATCCAGTCGTTAAAATGAATCTTACCTTCGGAAATATCTCTCGTGCTGAGGGAGATAAGGGAAGCTGTAACTAACCCATCCAGTCGTTAAAATGAATCTTGTTATGAATTAAATCGTTGAGAGAGAGCAAGAGTAATTCAATGAAATGTCACACTTTTCTCTGGCATTAATAACTCCTTTAATGCAGTGATTTAGCTGCCTTTGATTTTGTTCTTGATACCTCAGACGATGGCATTTAGTTTACAAGAGACTGTTTAAGGTAGAGGAATTCTACTCGTACACGGCTTTCAGTAACCTTTGACTACAGAAGGTCTTCCCCAAGTTGAGTACGATTGTCTGGTGGTAATAAATAAGCTATAGGAAGAAAACAGTATTAAGGTGGCTACATTGGCTTTCCCTCTCATACATCAGCAAGATTATTTAGAAAGCGCCACACCCACCAACTGATCTAAAGACCCCCCTCACACGATCTGTGGGCAAGTGTGGTGACTCAGCATGGGAGCGGAGAATGCGAGGAAAATGATCGTGTAGACGTGCGGAACTGAAGCACCATCCTTGCTCGAGCAGGTTCGTCAACGACACAAAACTCCAGCTGAGCCACGCTCTTCGGCACCATGCTTGGCCACCACACTTGCCCACTGATCCTGTGACGGGGCCTTGAGGGTTGAACACTTGACATTACCCCGTAACCCTGATCTTCGCCAGAGTCCTATCAAAATCGAATTATTGCAGTGCTGACTGATCCTTCAATTTATTTTTAACCAAGTTTGGGCCGGATCTGATCAAAATTGGGGTGGTCTTGTTTTGTGGCCTTGACTATTGACTTTTCCCTGTGACTCTGACCTTTGGGCCACTGTTGTCACATATTATCCTTGGCTTATCGTGAACCATTCCACAAAGTCTGCTGTATTTTAGATAACTGCTAAAGTTGACTTGGCTATACCGTCTGACCTTGAACTTTGACCTACTACTTTCTAAAACAGATGGTAAACCCCTTGGCTGACCCTCAAGACTTCCACCAAGTTTGGTCCAAATCAGACAAAACTGTTTTCGTTATTTTGTTCACACACAGACACACAAGTTAAACTCTGACCCAGCCCTGTGACCTTGACCTTCATCTGATGTTTCCTTGCACTACCCTCAACCCTGCCATCAAGACGCCTAAATCTGATAAAGTCTGATCCAGCTGATAATGCCAGGTCAGTGTTTGACCTAGTCAGGGCACCTGGACTCCTGACCTGTTGTTATAAAAAACGGTTGCTCAGTCCCTTGGCTCTCTCTCTACCACTCCACCAAGTTTGTTGAAGATACGCTAAAATTTTCCATTTATTTTGTTCACACACACACACACACACACACACACACACACACACACACACACACACACACACATACACACACCGAATAAAACATAACATCTGCTCTTTCTTCGCGAGCATGGGTGCAAAGAAACTGGATGAAAAAGAAAAATCGGTACTGAGGAAGCAACACTGGATTTCACTTTCACAGATCAATATGGCAGCACTTTCTATGGCTCATCTATCTCCTTCTTTCTTTCCTCCTTTCTTCATAAACAGCTGATGAACAACAAGACAAAAAGTGCTATCAACCACCGAGAACAGCCAATCCCAAACTACATCTTTCGGGGCGTCGTGGCAGAGGCTGGACCATCAGGCTTCAAATTATTAAAAGACAGGAGACCAATTCCACATCCCTGGCAGAATTTGACATGATGGAAAACTGTGTACTCACCTGTAAGATGCGTCGAAGCAATGTGGGTAAAACACGTCCTTCACACCCGACTCCAGCAGACCACCAGGCCTTAGTGAACTGAAACAAGAGGATCCATAACAGAAACCAACAAATTACTGGAACAATTTTAGGGTTACATAGGAGGTTTATAGACACTTCGGAATATATAAAAAGAATGGTTGAATTCCTCGCGCACACTGCAGTCATGCTCACAGAAAAAGTTCAAGAGTTTCTCCATAATTTTTGATTTTGGGACAGTCCACTACGGCATGGTGAAATCAAGAACTGCTGTAGTGCTGAAATGTTGTATTCCCTAATATAGCGTCTCTGTCTTTAATTCTTAGTTGTAGCTCTTCCTTCTGAAAGTCATGGAAGGTGTTTAAAGGAAAACCACTCGAAATGAATGGATAAAAACTCGTCTCTTTTCAAATCCCTCATTTCAACTCCCTCAGCCCATCAGCTCATTCCTAAGTTAAATAAAAGTCTCTGGCAGTAGCAAGAATGAACAAGATAAGCTGCCGTCAAAGTAAAAGAGTTACTGACCACTTTCTCTCCTCTTAAATTCTCATCTCTTCTCTCTGTGTTTAATCTTATTCCTAAAACACTACTTTTTCCCTGATAAGCCCATCTATTCTAATCTGTTGCTCAAAACATAAACTTCCTTTTAAACTACACATGTCCTTTCACTCAGCCGTGTTACTTCATCCAATCCCTCCGTTTTTTCTTCTTCACATCAGTCCTTCAGCAAGAGTACTTTTTTTTATATCCAGGCAAGAAGGAACTAAAGGCCAGAAGCCCGGAAACTGCTCCTTCCAAGAAAAAAAAACAAACACTGAGCCAAATTCAAGATCCGTTCATTTCGAGATGCCTGGACACCCTGCGTTGAAAGACTGAAGATCATAGGAAGTAGGAAATACAGACAGAGGGAACCAGTTCCAGAGTTGACCTGTTGCATAAATGAAGGACTGGGATTAACGACTGACTCTTGCATTAGAGAGCTGGACAGAAAATAGATGAGAGTTTGTTGGTAGACTGGTGCTACGAGCCCGTCGTGGAGGTGGAGGGAAGCAAGCAGACAGAGAGGAACAGTGACCGTTGAAACAACGACAGAAAAGAGATAAAGATGCAACAGTGCGTAATTTCCATTTTATGCTCGCTGTTCCCACATAATGTTATTCAGCTCGGGATAGTCTTTTCGAGCTACGGGAGTTAGATACGGCCATAATTAATCCAACAAATAAATTACGCAAAATCACCTGATGGTAGCAGGATCAAAATAAAGGTTACAGCTCTTGGCTGGACTGAAGGAAATAATATTTTTCCTCAACTCCAGACTTTTTCCTTCTCAGACGCTCATATTAGCTCTCATCTTTGTGACCTGACTTACTCTCTTCCAAGCTCCTTTACTTCTTATTCCAGAATGTTGCTCTCCCATCCGACAAAATATTCCTCCCATTTTCAGAAGCCAAGATTTCTCGTATTATTATTATTATTATTATTATTATTTTACCTTTTCAGTCCCACGTCACAACAGATTAAGCTTCAGACAATATAGCACACATTTCCAGAAGCAAATTTCTCATATTATTACCATCCTCTTTTCAGATTCTGTCTTCTTCCCTGCTGCTTCCCTTTCATCATTCTAGTGGTCGCTTTCTTACTTCTTTTGTCTGTCCTTCTTTCAGTCCCACGTCACAATACAGTCCACTACTTTGTGGACGATATGCCCGTTTTCAGAAGTCCAGATTTTTGTTATTGCTGTTACCGTCTCTTCTTCGGCTTCTCTCTTCTCCATCTCTTCTTCCCTCCTTTCCATCCTTCTCTATTCCCGTTTCAATTTCACGTTTCTAGTTTCATCTTCAATCCTTCCACTCAGAGCCTCGTATTCCCGTCACACTAAGAAGCATAGCAACACCTCTTCCTTAACAGTGTAGTTTTACTTGTGACACGTTATTTCCTTCTTTTATTCTGTATGTATAAACCATGTCAATATTACACAGCTTTAATATACGTCAAAGAAGAACATCAAAGGAACAAAGGCAAAGCATATCACTAGGGAAGAGGTGTTTAAAGTCTCCAAGTCACCCAGGATACCAACCCGACGCTCAGGACTTCTTATCCTCGTCTTTATTCCTCACTTTCCACGTTCTCTCTCTCTCTCTCTCTCTCTCTCTCTCTCTCTCTCTCGCTCTCTTACTTTTAGTGTTTATTCCTGCCTTGCTTACTAGTTTTTCATTTCTCCTCTGTTTCACCTCTCTTTCTCTTCCTATCGCTCTAATCTGCCTTTTCATTTTTTTTTCTTGTTCTGTCGTTAACTACATCGTTCTCATTTCCGGCCAGTCATTTTTTTTTTTAAATCCCCACCATTATTCCCTATCGTGGGGATATAGGAATCGCCCCTGTCCGTCTGTCTGTCCGTCTTTCCGTCTGGGCCTGCATCTCGGGTAGTATCAGGTGGGTTGGCTTCATATCACACAGAAAGACAGAGTATGTGTCGTAGGTGATGCCAGTATAACCTATGTCAAATTGCCATATTGTCTGTACTTTACGAGCTGCCACCATACATGGAAAAATCTGTCTTTTGTTATATTTTGGAAGCTTTTTTTTAATGCTAGGAAGAAGGAACCAAAGGACACGAGTCCGCAAACTGTTCCTTCCAAGAAAAAAACGAAATACAGGAGAAAGCCAAATTCAAGATCCGATCATTTCGAGATGCCTGGACACACTGCGTTGAAAGACTGGAGACCATAGCTGGCAGGAAATACAGACAGAAGGAGACAGTTCTAGAGTTGACCTGTTGCATAAATGGAGGACTGGGAATAACGATTAACTGTTGCATTAGAGAGTTGGACAGAAAAGGGGATGAGAGTTTGCTGCTAGACGGGTGCTACGTGCCCGTCGTAGAGGTGGAGGGATGCAAGCAGACAGTTCGGAGGAGCAGTGACCATTGAAGTAGCGATAGAAAAGAGACAAAGATGCAACAGTGCGGCGAAGAGAGAGAGGTTGAAGGGAGCCAGTAAGAGGAGGAGTGTTAATGAGACGAAAAGCCTGTGAGTCCACTCTATTGAGAAGAGCTGTATGTGGGGAGCCTCCCCACACATGAGAGTTGTACTTCACACTGGGGAGAATAAAACCCGTGTGTAAGTCAACAACTGTGCAGGGGTAAAGAAGGCACGGAGTCGGCTTTGCACACCTAATCTCTTGGAAGAAGATTTTACAAGAGATGTAATATGATCTTTCCAAGATAAGTCCTGAGTAAATGAAACCCCAAGCATGTTCAAGGATGATGCAGGATTAATCTGAATATTATTAAACATTAGTGGGTATACCTGTGGAAGATTTTGTCGGGTTGATAGGTGTAAAAACTGAGTCTTAGATGCATTAAAGACAACCATATTATTTTTACCCCAGTCAGAGATACGAGCCAAGTCAGACATTAGGTGTGCCATAGCCTCATCCCTTGTTTGTTGAAGTAACTGCTGAGATGGCCGTTGTGGGAACCGAATGGAAAGGTGAAGGGTGGAATCATCAGCGTATGAGTGGATAGGGTTAGATGTACAGCTTAGAAGGTCATTGATGAATAGAAGGAAAAGAGTTGGTGTTAGGAGAGATGGTGATAGGAGAGTTGGTGCTGGTTTCTCTTCATATCTTACAGAAAGAAAGAGTATGAGTCCTAGTTTATGTCCTTACATATGATTTTGCCAAATTATATTTTACGGGTTACTTCCATATAAGGAAATTAACCCGTAAACAGCTGTATCTTGGAAATCACACGCTGGATCATGTTTATTTCTTAAAGATAGTGTACGAGTCGTAGTTTATGCCTCTATATATGAAACTGCCATACTTATTAGTGAATATTTTTATATTTTTTACCGCATGATGGGGACACATCTTTGCTAATGGCTTGTTTTATATGAAATTTGCCTTTACTTCTTCGGCCTTCCTGCTCTTATAACCTGTCTCAGCTCTTTTAAATCGTCCTACCACCACCATTAGCACTCCCAGAAGCACTTAGTTCCTGTTTCTTTTCCACCGTTTTTCCTTATTTCAACTCTTTCCATTTCTTTCAATTCGTTTTTCCGCCATTCCTACCATCACCATTCCCATTTTCCTGACTCTCGTTCACGGTTCCTCTTTTAATGCTTATACTTTTTTGCCCTCTTCTCATTCTATTTTATCCTACCATCTCCAGTTCTGTTCTCATAGCCTCATATATCCTGTTTCTCATTTAGGTTTTTCCTTAATTTATTTGACATTATCATTTCTCTTGACTCGCTCCTCTTCTCTTTTTATCACCAAATATTCCCACTCCCACACACGCGTGGTCCATTTTTCTTTTATCGTCCTTCTGATTTTTCTCCCTCTCCAATGACCTCTGACTTTCATTTCTTGCGTTCTTAATACCACCTTTGCTCTCCTTCTTCTCATTTCCTTGGATTCACCTTCTCGCATACCTACTACCGCTATCCACATTCCTAGACGTTCATATTTCCTGTAGGCTGATTCCTATTGTTCCTTATTACCTACGCTTATCTCTTCCTGTCTGCTCCTCTTCCATGCCTATCACCTTCCATCGTTATTTCTTAACCTCCTCTCATCTCCTCTGTTCCATCCTTCTCCCAGCAACAACTAACAATGACACTGTTACCTGTGTTGTCTGGAAAGCTTTGACCCACCAGCAAAGGTCTTACTGTAGTTCGATGTGGCTGTGTGAACCCCTGACTACGATCTGTTTCAACCAAGGGTATGAGAAAACGCGAAGCAGATTATTATACCTTATTACTGTATATGAGAGAGCGGGGTGTGAGTTGGGAGCAGGACAGTGAAATGGCGGGGGACAGGGCGACGTGGAGGAGGTTTGTTTGTGGCCACCCCGTAAGGGATTGAGGCGTCTGGCAATAGATAGGTAGATAAATTACTGTACAGACTCCAGAGTGAAAGGTGTGTGAGTGAGCCTTGGAAATTCGCTGAAGAAAGGACTACCAAGCAGCTAGTGAAAGTAAATGATTAGCCTTAAGCATATTTGGGGAAGGAAATCAGTGTTCAAGAATGTAAAATGGAAGAATTAAAAGAGAGATGGGGCCGCTCAAAATCAATCCCTTCACCACGATGATGTTATTTTTATCTACCTGCTGAAATACACGTGCGGTAGTATTGGTTTTAGGGAGATTTTCCACGCTAGAGGATTTGATACAGCCTTCGTTAGCTCCTCTTTTACCTGGATGCATTGTCAGCCCTTTCAGCCCAATGTTTAATAGAACTGGAGGATGATAGTAGGAATAATACGTGACCGGAGTGAACAGGTTAAGCTGAAGAAAACTGCCCAGAGATAGCAAAAATGAACTGAACAAGTGGCCACTGAGTTCAAAGGGTTATGATTAGGTTAGGGATATCAACACACACACACACACACACACACACACACACACACACACACAACGTGAGTATTCCGCAAAGCCCAAACTTTCCCATCAGTTACTTATCAGGAATCATTATTTTTGTATGATTTATCGCTATAATATTCACTCTGGTTTGGCTGTGAAGTGTATGGTGTCCGAGAGAGTGAAGCTAAGCATATAACTAATAAATCTTACATACATCAGTAAAGTTCAAGTGCAGGCTCCCAGGTCTTTCCATCTGGTTGCCGCCACTTGAGTGGTGTTCCTTGGCTTCTCCCTTTCCTTAATCCTGGAAGCTTCACAGGAACAGAGAAATTTGCATGTAATATCCACTAAAAGCTATCCCAGATCCCACAGATCTCTAGCTCAGTGATACGTATGCCTCCCTCTTCCTGACCTCTTCTCCTCTCCCTCTCTCCCTAATTTCTCTTCCCTTCCTCTTCCTTGCCACTTTTCCTGCTTACATCAGCGTATTCCCCTGTTCCTGTTATTACCCTCGAGTCTCCTCTTCCTCCCTTCTCCTTCTTCATATCCTCTTTTCCTCGTTACTTTCATTATCCGTCCTGTCTACTCAGTATGTGTCTAATGTTTCATCTGCTCTATTCTTTTGTATCTTCTTTCACCCATTTTCTGTCCTTGGTGGGTGGTGAACTGAATGAAAGGAAGGCAATGATTGATTATGTGTGTGTGGATGAAAGGATGCGAAAATGTGTAATGGATGCAAGAGCTTATAGAGGTTGGGGGAGTGGACTTTCTGACCACTACTTGGTGGTGGCCTGAATTAGAATTCAAGTAAGATGGAGGAATAGAAGAAGGGAAAGACGAGAGGAAGGAGTAGTTGCAAGGAGAGTGGAAAGGTTACAAGAGGATGAGAAAATGGCAGAGTATAAGAGAGAAGTGGAGGAACGATTGGGCAAATATGAACTGGAGTAGATGGGAGACGTGGAAGGTGTGTGTAGGATATTTACAGAAGAAATATGTGCAGCATGTGATGTGGTGTGTGGAAGGAAGAGAAGACGGAGGGGGGTGCAAGGAACAGCGTGGTGGACTGAAGAGGTGAAACAGGCTGTGGCACAAAAGAAGAAAGCATACAATGAATGGATGAGAAATAGGGGCGTGGAAGAAGTTGAGAGGCGGAAGAGAGAGTTATATGAAGAAAGAAAGAGAGTGGTGAAAAGATTAGTAAGAGAGAGTAAGAAGAGAGTGGATGAGGAATTTGGAAGGAATTTGAGTGTAAAGTGGAGGGACTGTAAGAAAATGTTCTGGAAAGAGGTGAAAAGAGTAAGACAGGGTGGAAGTGAAGTTAGCAGGGGAGTGAAAGATAAAAATGGTAGATTACTAGTGGAGAAGGGAGAAAAAGTGAGCAGATGGAGAGAACATTTTAAGGATTTGTTGAACATAGAGGATGGAAGTAATGCGAGTATAAGTGGCTGGGGAATGGCTGGGAGAAGGAGGGAGGTGAGAAGACAGGAAGAAATCAGTAGGATAGAAGTTGTGGAAGCAATGAAGAAAGTTAAATCGGGGAAAGCCCCAGGAATTGATGGAGTGTGTGGTGAAATGCTGAAGCATGGGGGAGAGATAGTAGTAGAATGGATGTGGAAGATGTGCAGATTGGCCTGGGAGGAAGGTAGAGTCCCGGAGGATTGGAAGTCAGGTATAATTATTCCCTTGTACAAAGGAAAAAGGGAAAAAGAAGTGTGTGGTAATCATAGGGGCATTTGTCTTCTTAGTATAATAGGAAAAGTGTATGGTAGGATACTTATTGACAGAGTTAGAGAAAGAACAGAGAAATTAGTTGGAGAAGAACAGGGAGGCTTTAGGAAGGGAAGAGGTTGTGTAGATCAGATATTCATTCTTAGATCTTTAGTGGAAAAGTTTCTAGAGAAAGGAAAGAAGTTGTATGTGGCTTTCATGGATTTGGAGAAAGCATATGACAGGGTGGATAGACAAGGATTGTGGAAAGTGTTAAGAATATATGGAGTAGATGGGAAGTTGTTGAATGCTGTGAAGAGTATGTACGATGGTGCGAAGGCTGCAGTGCGTGTGGATGGTGAACTAAGTGAATTTTTCTCTTTGAAAGTTGGGTTGAAACAGGGATGTGTCATGTCTCCATGGTTGTTCAATCTGTACATGGATGGGGTAATAAAAGAGGTACAAGGTAGGGTAGTGGATGTTGGAGTGGCCCTGGTGAGAGAGGATAATGTTTGGAAACTCCCTGTACTGTTGTTTGCAGATGATACCGTGTTGTTGAGTGAAGACGAAGGGGAGCTGCAAGTCTTGGTGGATGAGTTTGGGAGAGTGTGTAAGAAACGGAATCTAAAGGTGAATGTAGGGAAGAGTAAAGTGATGGTCTTTGAGAGAGGTGAAGTCAGTGAATGTACAGCGAGGTTGGATGGTGAGGAATTGGAAAATGTGAGTACGTTTAAGTACTTGGGTAGTGTGATGAGTAAGGATGGAGGTTTGGAGGGTGAAGTGCGTGAAAGGGTACAGCAGGGAAGAAAAGTTGCTGGTTCTTTGAAAGCAGTGATAAGAAACAGGGAAGTGAGCATGGAAGTGAAAAAGTTACTACATGACAGTATTGTGATACCAACTCTAACGTACGGAAGTGAAGCTTGGACGTTGTTGGAAGGACACAAGTCAAGAGTGAGAGCAGTGGAAATGAGTTATTTAAGAGGAGCCTGTGGAGTCACATGGAGAGACAGGCTGACGAATGAGGATATAAAGGAGCGTTGTGGTGTGGATGTGGATGTGATAGGAAGCGTTATGAGGAACACACTGAGGTGGTTTGGCCATGTGGAGAGGATGGAGGGTGAAAGACTGACGAAGAGAGTGTATGTGAGTGAGGTGGAGGGGGGAAGAGGGAGGGGGAGGCCGAGGATGAGATGGAGGGATGGGGTGGAGAGGTATATGAGAGAGGGGTGTGTGAGTTGGGAGCAGGGCAGTGAGATGGCGGGGGACAGGGCGACTTGGAGGCGATTTGTTTGTGGCCACCCCAAACGGGATTGAGGCGTCTGGCAATAGACAGATAGATAGACTCCTTTCTGTCCATTATTCTTGCCTTCCTCTCTCTTATTTCCCTAACCGCTTCCTTTTTATTTTTCCATTTACATTAACTTACTTTCCTCTTCCTCCTCTTATCACCACTGAGTCATCTGGTTTCTCTCGTCTCTTTCATCATATTTTTTCCTCCTCATTTCTTTTCTTACTATCCTTCCTTACTTAACCCTCTCGTGCTCGGGGCAACTCAAATATTCTATCCCAATCAACGCTTGACGATCCTACTAAGCAGAGATTGAATGTACGAGCCTGAGAGTGTTAATAATGCCATCGCTACCCGTATCATGGTCAAGACTAGAACAGTATTGTATTCCAAGTACTGCCAGACGATTTTATTCAGCTGGGAGTGAGTGCAGATTAATAAGACCGCTATGACTTCTTCTTCACCAATTCTTTTTTCAACGGCACCTGGTAAGGGGTTGGCAATAGCCAACACCTACTTTCGTCATAAGATGATCCACCGGTATACATGGAGAGTAATGAGGAGGATGGATGGTGAACTTGTTGAACGGAAGGCAATGATAGACTACGTGTGTGTGGATGAGCGAATGAGAAGACAAGTGTTGGATGCAAGAGTGTGGAGAGGGTGGGGGAATGGAGTCTCGGACCATCACTTAGTGATGGCCAAGGTAGAGCTGCAAAGAAAGTGGTTGAGGAGACGAAGGGGAAGACAGGAGGAAGCAGCTCCCGTGAGAAGAGTGGAGAAATTGCAAGATAGTGAGAAAATGACAGAGTATAAGAGCATAGTGGAAGAAAGATTGGGAAGGTATGAGCTAGAGCAGATGGAAGGGGTGGAAGACGTATGTAAGATATTCACGGAAGAGATAGGCGCAGCGTGTGAGGCGATTTGTGGAGTGAGGAGGAGATGCAAGGGTGTGCAAGGGACAGCATGGTGGAATGATGAGGTGAAACGAGCTGTGGAACAAAAGAAGAAGGCTTATTGTGAATGGTTAGCGAGTAGAGGTAGGGGAGAAGATGAGAGAGAGAAGAGAGAGGTATATGTGAGCAGGAGAAGGGAGGTTAAGAGACTGGTGAAGGAGAGTAAGAAGAAAGTGGATGAAGAGGTTGGGAGGAATCTGAGTGTGAAATGGAGGGAGAGTAAGAAATTGTTTTGGAAGGAGGTAAAGAAAGTAAGGCAGTGTGAAAGGGGAAATAGTAGGGGAGTGAAAGATAGGAATAATAGATTGTTGGTGGAGAAGAGAGAGAAATTGAGGAGATGGAAGGAGCACTTTGAGGATTTGTTGAATGTAGAGAGTGAGAGCAGTGTGAGTATAAGTGGTTGGGGAATGGCTGGGAGAAGAAGAGATGAGAGGAGGGAGGAAGAGATCAGTAGGGCGGAAGTAGTGGAAGCGATGAAGAAGATTAAGCTGGGAAAGGCCCCAGGAATTGATGGAGTGTGTGGTGAAATGCTTAGGTATGGGGGTGAGATTGTTGTGGAGTGGAAGTTGTGTAGATTGGCTTGGGAAGAGGGAAGGGTTCCAGAGGACTGGAAATCAGGCATAATTGTTCCTCTGTACAAAGGAAAAGGGGAGAGAGAAGTATGTGGTAACCATAGGGGTATTTGCCTTCTTAGTGTGACTGGTAAAATATATGGTAGAATACTCATTGATAGGGTTAGGCATATGACAGAGGAGCTAGTTGGAGAAGAACAAGGGGGATTTAGGAAGGGAAAAGGGTGTGTAGATCAGATATTTGTTCTAAGATGTTTAGTGGAGAAGTATCTAGAGAAGGGAAGGAAAGTGTATGCTGCCTTCATGGATTTGGAGAAAGCTTATGACAGAATAGATAGGCAAGGTATGTGGAAGGTATTAAGAATATATGGAGTGGAGGGGAAATTGTTGAGGGCTGTGAAGAGTATGTGCGAGGGAGCTAGGGCTACGGTGCGAGTGGATGGTGAGCTGAGTGAGTTCTTTGATCTCAATGTGGGACTGAAACAGGGGTGTGTGATGTCTCCATGGCTGTTTAATATATATATATATATGGATGGGGTTGTAAAGGAGGTGCAAGGTAGGGCAGTGGATGTGGGGGTGGCCCTAATGAATGAAGGTGAGATTTGGAAGCTTCCGGTGTTGCTGTTTGCTGATGATACAGTATTGTTGAATGAAGATGAATGGGAGTTGCAAGGTTTGGCGAATGAATTTGGGACAGTGTGTAGGAGGAGGGAGCTGAAAGTTAATGTAAACAAAAGTAAAGTTATGGTGTTTGAGAGGAATGAAGTCACAGAGTGTGCAGTGAGGTTGGATGGTGAGGATATGGAGAATGTGAGTGCATTCAAGTACTTGGGTAGTGTGATGAGTAAGGATGGAACTTTGGGGGATGAAGTACGTGAAAGGGTACAGCAGGGAAGGAAGGTTGTTGGTACACTGAAAGCAGTGATGAGAAATAGGGAGATGAGTATGGAAGTTAAGAAGTCACTGCATGATGGTATTGTGATCCCTACCCTGACGTATGGAAGCGAGGCGTGGACCTTGCAAGAGGGGAACAAGTCAAGAGTGAGAGCAGTGGAAATGAGTTACTTGAGAGGAGCATGTGGAGTGACGTGGAGGGACAGGCTGACGAATGAAGAAGTGAAGGAACGTTGTGGGGTGGATGTGGATGTGGTTGAAAAGATAGGAGAAATACACTGTGGTGGTTTGGACATGTGAAGAGAATGGAGAATGAAAGACTGACTAAGAGGGTGTATGTAGGTGAGGTGGGGGGAGGGAGAGGGAGAGGTAGACCGAGGATGAGGTGGAGGGATGGAGTTGAGAGGTATATGAGGGAGGGGGGGTGAGTTGGGGGGAGGGTAGTCATATGGTGGGTGACAGAGTGACTTGGAGGCGTTTTGTCTGCGGCCACCCTTTGCGGGATTAGGGCGTCGGGCTATAGATAGATAGATAGATAGACCTTTTCCCTCCTCTCTATTTTATTCCTTGATTCGCCCTCTTTAACATTATTACCTCACTCCTTTGTTTACCATTTCTGTGTCTCCTCAATCCTATACCACTTCTGACAGACTCAAATTAGTTTCTGTCGCTTCTCTTCGTCTCCATCACTTTCTTCCTTCTCTCCCTCCTTTCCTCCCCCTTTCTCTCCTCTTTTCTACCCCCTCTAGAGACTGTTTCTCTTCAATCTCTCACTCCTGTCTCATTCTCAGCCCTTCTCTTCCATCCCTTTCCCACTCATGTTCGCCTCATTTGTCCTTTTCCTAAAGCCACTTGTCGTGTCTTTTTCTCCACATTCTTTTAATCAGCCTGCTTGCTTCCCCTTCCCCCTTGCCCTTCCCTCTCTCGCTCTCTTCCTTTCTCTCCACTTTTTCTCACTCTCTCCTTTCCTTCCTTTTCCCCTACCTTGTTCTCTCCCCGTCTCCTTCCGTTCCAGTTATCTCTCCCACTCAATTCATTCCTTCATGAACATGGATCTTCTCTCTCTCTCTCTTCCCTCCCTAGCTGTCTCCATGTTCCCGTCCCCTTCCTAGCTCTCTCTTTCCCCTCCCTTCCCTAACTGTCTCCCTGTCCCCCTCCCCTCTACAGCTCTCTCTCTGCTCCTCTCCCACCCCCAGCTGTCTCCCTGTCTCCCCCTCTTTCCCAGTTGTCTCCCTGTCCTCCTCCCCTCCTTAGCAGTCACCCTGTCTCCTTCCTCTCCCTAGCTGTCTCCGTCCCCCTCCCCTCCCTGGCTGTCTCCCTGTTCTCTCTCCTCGTTGGCGTGCCTCTGCCCTTCCTGGCTGTTTCCCTGCCTCCCTCATCTCCCTTTTCCTCTCCTGTCCATTAAGTTCCCTCCTTTATTCCACTCTGTTTGTCCCCTTCCCTGTCCAGTTTTCCCCTCCACCCTTTCCTACATCTCTCTCTTTCCTTCGCTACCATGTTTTTTCTTCTCCCTCTCTCTCTCTTCCACCTACCTCATATTTCACTCTCCCTCTCCTTCCTTCTTCTTCTGTCTCTCATTATCTCTCTTCCTCTCCCTTCCTTCCCCACCCTTCCTTCTTTCTTCCTCACCGGTCGTTTTTTCTGTCCCTCTTCATTCCTTCCTCTCCCCCTCCCCTCCCCTCCCCTTTTCTCTCCCCCTCTCCGCTGCCTTCTCCCCTCTATTTCGTTTTTCTGTCCCTCTTCACTCCTTCCTCTCCCCCTCCCCTCCCCTTTTCTCTCCCCTCTCCGCTGCCTTCTCCCCTCTATTCTTCTGCTTGACACTATCATGGCGTGACTGTGGGGGTGTCGTTTGTTTATCTCGCCCCAATACTACTGTCCATCACTGGCCCTTTGATAAGGCACCACCACTGCTCCCTAACTCTGTCTCTTTTCTCTGCGGCTGTCTGTTTCTGACTCTTTTCTCTGTCTGTTTCTGACTCATTTCTCTGTCTGTCTATCAGTATCTGCTTCTCTGTCTCTGCCTCTCTCCGTCGATCCGTCCGTCTCTCTCTCTCTCTCTCTCTCTCTCTCTCTCTCAGACTTCCGAAGGTATTTTGTGGTAATATTTCCCTCCTTTGGAAAATCACACGACTGAACAGTGAACATGTAAGCGTCAGCAATGCCAAGGAAATGTATCAGTGGCAACGCACACGTCTGCGCTAATACAACACCAGTGACATTTATTACAAGGCGTAAAGTTAGCCTATATTAACATCCGTCTCTGCAATGTCTGTTTTTTGTATGTTTTGGGTACTACAAAGCAAATCAGTTTGGCTTAGGAATACCAGTCCTTTACAGGTGGATAAGAGCCATTGTCTCTTAACCCCGTCACCACATGAAGTCCTGCCTGTGCTGAAGGAAATCGTCTTAGTGGTAAGATGGAACAGAGACGTCTTTGCACTGACCACGTACCAGTTAATTACAAAGAAAAAATAGTAAATAGTGAGTAATTGCACGTCCGGTTCTTAGTGAATCAAACAGGTGAGTAATATATATATATATATGAGGCGTCTGGCAATATATATATATATATATATATATATATATATATACACTCAGTATTCCTTCTCCCTGAAAAACAGTTCAAGATTTTGTCCGTGATGGATATGACAGAGTAACCCATGAAACAAGAACCAACGACCAACAACGAAATATTTCTGGTTTTAATTAATAAAAGTAACGCGGATTGAACGTCAAAACTTTTAGTTAGCAAAAAATATCATTTTTCCAGCCCACCAACTTTGTATGCTAACTTTACCACTCTCATTGCTCACCTGACACCTTTATCTCATCCTAGCTCCACATTACACCCTCACCACACCCTATCTCCACACTAAACTTACACTCCACCACGTCACACTAACTCAACCCCGCACCACGCCACACCACAATACATCCACATCCCACCACACCACACTAACTGCACACCCCACCACATCTCACTATCTCGATATCCTCACCACATCACCCTGAATCTACACCCTATCATCCTAACCACAACACACACTCCACACTACCACCCTCGACAAATCATCCACGCTCCACACCGAACCACCCTAACATCACCCTAACTCCACACCCCACCAACCTTACCCAAACTCCACACCCCCACCTCATCACCTTAACCCCTTCAATGTGAGGGCACCTTTACATTTTTTCTTGCTTCCTCCAGACGCGTTCAAGACACTGGTGAGTGTCTCGTGATGATAATTTGTGACTTGGTGGTGTGGCTGCCTGTGATGTTGGTGAGAGAGAACCTCTGCCATCACAGACCAGCGCACAGGTGACAACTTGCGGCCACCACCTTACACTACACCTGTTCCTTCATTCCCTACCGTTTACCCTTACTCACTGCTCTTCCCCTTAACCCTTCCTTTACCCTCACTCTCTACTCTTCCCCTTAACCCTTCCTTTACCCTCACTCTCTACTCTTCCCCTTAACCCTTCCTTTACCCTCACTCTCTGCTCTTCCCCTCAACCCTTCCTTTACCCTCACTCTCTACTCTTCCCCTTAACCCTTCCTTTACCCTCACTCTCTGCTCTTCCCCTCAACCCTTCCTTTACCCTCACTCTCTAGGCCTACTCTTCCCCTCAACCCTTCCTTTAAGGCTGGTTCACACGAGCAAAATCGCGGTCGTTTTTTGCCGGAATTTGCTTCCCGGTAGAAATTCCGGCCGCTTTTTTCGCCGGTATGGAGAGACCGACATGTCGGGGTTTTTTTGCCGGAATCGGGAGAAAGAAGCCGGGCCGATTTAAATGGAAGCACCGAACAAGGCAAAGCTGTGGGAACGAAGACGAATACGACATCTTGTTTACTACCACAACTAATCTCACTTTAACGTTCATTCCAGTGTGGGTGTATCTGATATAAGCACAAGTATAAAAGTATGATTATTTAAGTATGAGTTAAAGGTAAAGGAATCTTGTACAAGATTTATGTTTAAGAAAATTTATGCATACGGCCCCTGAAGCCCCGGATAGCTGAGTGGCAGTAAAGGCCTATTCACAGGAGCTAAATCGCGGCCGTGAGGGCTCATCTTGAAGTTGGAAAAGTGCAAGTGCAAGAGCTGCACACCTACTACGAGTACGGTGGTCCATCTTTGTTTGTAAACACTGTTGCCGCATTCCTGCCTCTGCAGTCCCCGTACCTGTCAACACCTTTCCGGCAAAAATGCAGAAAATCGGCATTTTTCCCCCGCAAATCGGCGAAAAAAACGGCCGCGATTCAGCTCGTGTGAACCGACCTTTACCCTCACTCTCTGCTCATCCCCTCAACCCTTCCTTTACCCTCACTCTCTGCTCATCCCCTCAACCCTTCCTGTACCCTCACTCTCTGCTCTTCCCCTCAACCCTTCCTTTACCCTCACTCTCTGCTCTTCCCCTCAACCCTTCCTCTCCTCTCTTTTACTCTTTCACCTTCCCCGCATTCTTCTTCCTGTCCTAACTCTCCATAGGGACCGTCTGCCCCTCACCCCTTGATATTACTCACTCTCTTCCTCTCACTACTTCTCCCTTCCCTCACTCTACTTTTCCTCTCCTTCCCTCCATTTTTCCGTCCCTTCCTACCTCTCCCGTTAATAATCCCTCCCTCTGCCCTCACTCCCTTCCCTTCATTTACTCCTTCTTCATACCCTCCCTCCCTCACTCCCATTTCTTTCACTTCTAACCTTCCCTTACTTTCTCCCTTTCCCCTCACAACTTGTCCCTTTCCACCATTACCCCCTCTTCTACATTCGTTCTCCTCTCTGCCCTCATTTCCCTCTTTTCCCACGTTCCCTTCCAATATTTCACCTCCCTGGCCCTCACCCCCTGTCCTAGCCTCATTTCACATCATCACCCCTCTGTTTCCCTTATTGTCTCCCCTTCCTTGCCTCCCTCCCTCTCTCTTTACATTTCTTTCCCTTTCCTTCACTCCTCCCACTTCCCTCACTCCTTCCCCTCTTGTTACTTCCTCCCCAACCGTAGCTTCTTATCCTCTCTCTCTCTCTCACTCTCTCTCTCTCTCTCTCTCTCTCTCTCTCCTGCTCTTGCTCTCATCCATTTTCCCACTTCCTTAACTCTCTAATTCCTTTTCTTCTCTTCCTCTTCTCGTCTTCCTAATTTTCCCTCACTGGATATTCTGTCTTCAAAAAAATCTCCATATATATTCCCCTTCCTTCACGTCTCTCCGTCTAAGAATCTGTCGAGGAAAACAAGAGGGAAAAAAGGCTGAAGAGGAAAGAGATGAGAGGAAGAGGGAGCCGTGTATACTGATGATATTTAGGAGGAAGAGGAAAAAGACGGGTAAGGGAAGAAGACAGCAAGGTAAAGAGGCCATTGTGGTAAATAAATCATAAAGAAGAGCGAGATGGAATGGCGGAGACGCATATTGTTGGAGGTGAGGAGGACATGAGTGACGGAGCATGGTGGGGGAAAGAATTATGGTGTGAGAGAGAGAGAGAGAGAGAGAGAGAGAGAGAGAGAGAGAGCATTTTAATAACACAACAGCGTAATCCTGTACCGATAACTCATGACTCCAAGTTATACACAGGTTCTGCTTGGAGTTTCAGGTATAATATTACTTCAGTGTGCTATTGCCGTGTAAATATTGAGTAGTACTGGCTCACGATTGGCAGCTTCCCTTCTGCAATCCAGCATTATAACTAGAATTTCCTAAACTGGCTAACATAGACGTGACAATGGACACTACCCAGTATCCTGTCCTCAACTGATTATTTTTTGACACAGCTCCTTCACTACCATGTCTTTTACAACCTGCTCTTGATCTGTCCAGACGATTTTATTCAGCGACAGGTGAGGTTAATGGAGCCTATCTAGCCCTCTGATATCGCAAACTCTTAAAAGCTGCAAAGAATCGTTTGGAGATATGAATGTAATGCCCTCGTCAGTATGGTGATGCCTTCTAAGTTCTTGCTATGTCCACTTGACTTCATTCAGATACAGAAGAACATCCATTACCGGAGACGTCAGTGAAGGATATATTTAATTCCACAAGTCTGATAAATCTCTCAAGTGTGGAATATAATTAAATCAGAAAAAAATAATAATATTGTCACTCAAGTAAAAGAGATGAATGGCTTGTAAAATCTGACTTTAAACACATTGTCTCCATACAGTGTGTGTGTGTGTGTGTGTGTGTGAACCATCAAACACTCTGAGGTGACATATCAAACTAAAGGAGTTCCTTCTCGCCTTTATTAACGCCATCGCTAGTTGGCTGCTGCTGGTATGAACTGAATATTATCCCGTGTTAGCAGCAAAAATAATATATAAAATCCATTCTTGGCCTGAACAGATTGATAGATAATATTAATACTCCACCCACACCTGCCACAACCCCTGCCATCACCACCACCGCTATCCCTGCCGCCGCCACCACCACAACTCCTGCCATCATCACCATCACCACAACTGCCACAACCACCACAACTCCTGCCACCACCACCACCACCACAACCACAACCCCTGCCATCACCACCACACCACCACAACCCCTGCCATCACCACCACACCACCACAACCCCTCCCATCACCACCACACCACCACAACCCCTGCCATCACCACCACACCACCACAACCCCTGCCATCATCACCACCACCACCACAACTCCTGCCATCACCACCACACCACCACAACTCCTGCCATCATCACCACCACCACCACAACCCCTGCTATCATCAACACACCACCACAACCCCTGCCATCATCACCACCACACCACCACAACCCCTGCCATCATCAACACACCACCACAATCCCTGCCATCATCAACACACCACCACCACAACCCCTGCCATCACCACCACACCACCACAACCCCTGCCATCATCAACACACCACCACAACCCCTGCCATCACCACCACCACTACAACCCCTGCCATCATCAACACACCACCACAACCCCTGCCATCATCAACACACCACCACAACCCCTGCCATCACCACCACACCACCACAACCCCTGCCATCATCACCACACCACCACAACCCCTGCTATCATCACCACCACACCACCACAACCCCTGCCATCATCAACACACCACCACAACCCCTGCCATCAACACACCACCACAACCCCTGCCATCATCAACACACCACCACAACCCCTGCCATCAACACACCACCACATCCCCTGCCATCACCACCACCGCTATCCCTGCCGCCACCACCACCACCACCACTACAACCCATGCTATCATCAACACACCACCACAACTCCTGCCATCATCACCATCACCACAACTCCTGCCACCACCACCATCACCTCATCCCCTGCCATCACCACCACCACCACAGCCCCTGTCACGACCATCATCACCACCGCCACCAGTTTTGTATAACGAACATAAAACACCAGTAACAACCGCAATGACAACCACCACCACCACCACTACCACATAATGCAACAGTAACTGGTGTAATGACAACCACCACCACCACATCCACCAGCAGCAACAGCAGCGGTGTTTTTGACGTGACTATAATACAACAGAAATTAGTGTAACAACCAATATCATCATTACCACCACCAGCATCACCACCACCACCACCACAACCATCACCACCACCACCACCACCACCATCACCACCACCACCATCACCACCACCACCACCACTACCAGCACCACCACCACCACCACCACCACCACCACCACCACCACCACCACCACCAGTGTTGTTTGATGTAAATATACAGTAAAGTTTATCCTTTGCCCAACACGGCTTGGTACTCTACAAAGCAGGACCACTCTCGTCAAATTAATTATATGCCACAAAATGATGGAAAGCATACCGTATCCCATGTGTACTTTCAGTTTTCGAGTTTAATACGATTACACACACACACACACACACACACACACACACACTAATACTGCGATTGCAAACCCTCGCTCAGTGCAACACATAAGACTGAGAAGTGACTTCGTGTGTGTGTGTGTGTGTGTGTGTGTGTGTGAGAGAGAGAGAGAGAGAGAGAGAGAGAGAGAGAGAGAGAGAGAGAGAGACTGGAGAAGAGGTCAGTGCGGTAAGGTTCAATTCCAAGAAGAAAGCAGAAGGTAAGAAGTGGAAAGGAAAAGAGTGGAAAGAAGGAAAGAAGCAGAGAACACGCCACTATGGAAGAGAGATGGGCCAACTGAAGAAGGGAGAAGGGGAACAAAGTTAAAGTAGGAAGGAAAGATGAAGATAAATGGAGGATGAAGGAGGGAAGAAGAAAGTTAAAGGAAGAGAACGAGGAAAGGGGAAGGAGGGAGGAAAAGGAAGGAGGCAGAACATGAACACAAGCAGTCTCAAGCAGGAAATAAATAAATAAATAAATAAATGAATAAAGACAAAAGAAGATGTAATGTTAACTGTGGAGGGATGAGGCTAAGATGAAAGCAGAGAGGAAACGACGATTGACAGAGAATGTCCGGAGACTTTAAAGTGAAAGAGAAGCATCAGGGAGACTGGTGGGTTGAAAGAGGATGATTTCGGAAGGAGGGAAGGTCAGTAAAAAGAAATTCAAGAGAGAGAGAGAGAGAGAGACGGTACAAAGTATGGAGACAAATGGAAGGAGATGCTGTACGTGGGGAGGGTTCAAGGAACATGGGAATAACTCAAAAACAGTGGCAGAGTGAGACGGGCAGCCAGAAACTTGCATGGGCTGTTCCGTGCATCACACACCCTCCCCCCACCATGACCAGCCTAAGGTTACCTTACGTTTCTTTTAATAATACTAAGGCAGAAGAACTGTATTACGTACTCAAACACGCATTTAACAAAAGCAGACCAGTATTCACTATACCTAAACATCCTGTCTTTCCGGCACACATGAATATTGCTCTTATCACGCTCAATTCCGTAATTCCTAGTGACGTCCTAAGCACTTCCATGTTTTGCATAATCGTACGTACCTCCAAACGCCATCATCCTTGTAACCCTCTGTCCGAACACCATCTTGCGTTATATAAGCACAACACGGCATATTTGTGGCCAGATAATCACTGGTGACGCGACAATATTATCACCCGTGCACAACTACCTCCCACCTCACTGGCAAGAGGTGACTGATCAACGCCCGATGGATTACAGGGTTGTGACTGATAAGAAAGCTGTTCCCATACACCACAGCCTTCCCATAACACGAAATTCTTAAAATCAAAATACTTCTATTTTAATACTAACTTTGAAAACAAACATATCTTTGACTGTCATACATCTCGAGGAAACGATACTAAGTTAAATAATAGCATAAAAAACATATACGTTTCATATAAAGCACTGTATTTAAACTGCAGCAGCTTCTGGCCGTTCAAAGATTGTCGTAAAATTATTTTTATTCACACAATCAGTTGCAGTGTCTTTTTACCTTCGACGGGAGGGTATTTAAATGGGTAGGATAACAATGACGAATAATAAGAACTCGGAAGTTTAAAAGTACTCCAGATTTTACTGTCTCCCGGGACCTAAGTCTACTAATACCAAGTCGGTCCACTTCCTTCTAAAACGGCTTCAAGCTGGCGCAGGGGGCGGAGCATCGGAGTGACGTCGACTGGCTCTGGCACGAAACACCAGCTCAATTGACTCCTGACCATGAGGGAGGGTGGATGTTTGCTCCACTACTCAGACCATGACATTTTTTTTTTTTTTTTTTTTTTTCGGTTCGATGAAGTGAGGGAAGATGTGGGGGTGTGATGGAAGGTGTAGGGGTGTGAGGGAAGCACTTCTTCCCCTGCTTCGTTTTCCCTTGTTATAAATGTTTAATTTGAGTCTGCAGTTTTATACATTTTCTGTTACTTAAGCCGACTGACGTCACACACAAGCCACGCCTCCCTGCGCCCTGATGGAAAGTGATCTGACTTGGTATTAGTAGACTTAGCCCGGGACAACAAACCCACAGCCAATCAGAGACCAGGTGGGCGGAGCTTAGGGAGGGGAAGAGAGGGGGCGTGGCTTAAGGTGATGGCTCAACCCTTCAATCCCATACATACACCCACGCACATGATGGTGCAGCGGGTGTAGTGTTTTGCTGTGTGTGTGTGTGTGTGTGTGTGTGTGTAAAAGGTGACAACTACAGGGCGTAGGTGTAGCAATCTCTGTGTGTTCCTGCATAATTATATATATTTTTAAATACTTTGCATGTGCCTTCTCTTTTCACTTTCCCATCTCTCACTATCCACCTCTTTCCTTCATATAAAATACTCTCTCTCTCTCTCTCTCTCTCTCTCTCTCTCTCTCTACTACTACTACTACTACTATAGTCTCATTTCCTATCCATACTATCGCCCTCATTTCCTATCCAGTGTCCTTTCTCTCACTTGCCCTTGCAAAAAAAATTCTGTTGAGAGAGAGAGAGAGAGAGAGAGGAGAAACTTCAAGATGGGATGAGGGAAGGCAGAGGAGGGGAAGAGGAGGGAATGGATGATATAAGGAAAGAAGGAGATGCGTGGAGAGCGAGACAGGCTGGAGGAGAGAGATGAGCTCATGAAAGAAGAGACAAGGGGAAGAAAGCGTAGCAAGGAAACTACCTATGTACAGCCCGACGCCCTAATCCCCTCAAAGGGTGGCCGAAGACAAAACGCCTCCAAGTCGCTCTGTCACCCACCATTTGACTGCCTTCCCCCCAACTCACTCCCCCCTCCCTCATATACCTCTCGACTCCATCCCTCCACCTCATCCTCGGGAGGAGGGAAGGTGGAGGGAAAATGGAAGGTGGAGGGAAAAAGGAAGGTGGAGGGAAAATGGAAGGTGGAGGAAAAATGGAAGATGGAGGGAAAATGGAAGGTGGAGGGAAAATGGAAGGTGGAGGGAAAATGGAAGGTGGAGGGAAAATGGAAGATGGAGGGAAAACGGAAGGTGGAGGGAAAATGGAAGGTGGAGGGAAAATAGAAGGTGGAGGGAAAATGGAAGATGGAGGGAAAATGGAAGGTGGAGGGAAAATAGAAGGTGGAGGGAAAATGGAAGACGGTAATGGATGGTGGAGGGAATGTGGAAGGTGGAGGGAAGATGGAAGGTGGAGGGAAAATGGAAGGTTAAAGGATAATAGAAGGTGGAGGGAAAATGGAAGGTTAAAGGATAATAGAAGGTGGAGGAAAAATGGAAGGTGGAGTGAAAAGGGCATGAGACAAGACATGAAGAGAAACATTAATTAATAAGGACTTTCAAGGAGATAAAAGAAAGTATTGGGAGGGCTGAGGAGGAAGGACGAGGAGGATAGAAAGAGGAGGGAAAGATTTAAGAGAAGGAATGGCAGAGGAATGTCGCGTACCGAAGAAAAATGTGTGAGATTTTCAGAGTGAAGGAGCGTCAGAGAGACCGGTGGGTCGAGGAGGAGGAGGAGGGGGTCAGTAATGGTAAAAAAAATATAGAAAAGGGGGAAGGAAAGTGAGACAGAAGAATGACACCGGAGAAAGAGGAGGAGGAGGAGGAGGAGGATTACATAGGATTACATAGGAAAGCAAACAGCAACAGACTTTATGGTCCTATCGAGGCTGCTTGTTACAGAGAAAACTATGATTACAGGATCTAACTCTACATGCTGAAGGATAAGGATCGTAAAGCAAGAAGGCTCCCCCCACCACCAAACCCTCCAGGAAAAAGTGAGAAAAACCACCATGCAGCATGGAAAAACTGACATGGAAATTTCATAGGAAAAACTAGAAAGGAAAAGTCACATTCTATAATACTTTGTCTATAAGCTACCTGACTGATTAACCTGAAAGGGAAAGTAATCAAATCAACTAATAGTTACGGCATGACATTATAAACCGGTACATTGAGTTTATGGGAAGTCTGTGGACATAACGTGGAAACTACACACTGCACAGTGTGGATGTTTAAGGGTGGTGCGGCAGCCTTGCCTGGCGCTTTTGAGGTAGGCAGCTGTCAATCAGGCCCTAGCTCCGTTCGCTCCACTGAGACAAGGAACTCTCCCATGTGGGACAAGTACACAAGTTCCCTCCTGAAGCAGTGACCCCTGGTACATTAAAAAAAAATCCCGATGGTGGTCACTTGACTAACAGGGACCCTCAGTGATCCACAGCCCATCACAGGTCGAAAGTGAGAGTAGTGACCGTTAACTCGGGGTTATCTGTGCAGATCCTAATCTGTGCTTATATTGCTTTCTTTGCATTGGGGAGATTGAAATATATACGACGGGTGTCTTATATAAAGGGGAGGGGGTTCCTCAAGGGAGCGTACTCTCACCAACTCTTTACTCTATATTCACCAGTGACTCCCCACAAGCTACCCATGGCATCAATATAAGTTACGCTGACGATATTTCCCAAATTATTAACTATCCTGGACCTTCTAGAAGGATCATGAATTCAAGAACTCAAAGCGAAGTCGAGAAAATTAATGAATATGAATCAAAATGGAGTAGACTGTAGCACCAGTCAAGCAGGGCAGTACTCCCGAGGTGGATGGAAAGCTGATGACAGGGAGTGCTGGAGCTCCCGTTTCATCAGCCCTCAGGACTAGTTCCTGACCATCCCCCTTTGCTGAATTTTTTCAGTGTCTCAGTTACACAGAGACTAGGCCAGCATGCTCTCCAGTACAAATTTCTCTAACTATCTTCACCAAACAACATGCACAGTACACACTACACTTCCTATTCAAAATTTACCAAAATGGTGTCGTCTTATCAAGCCTCGGAGTCCCCAGGGGGGGGGACCATAAATGCCCCCACCATCTGCCCGTCTCCCGGTGACGACTCAAGGTGCCTGGAACCACGGTCTGACTCTCTTCTTCTTCATTTCTGCAACATTCGCGGCCTTTCCTCTAACTTTCGCTCTGTTGAGCACCACCTCTCCTCCTCTAAACCTCACCTTCTTTTTCTAACGGAGACTCAGCTGTCTGAGGCAACTGACAGCAAACCCTTTTCTGTATCCTCCTACTTTCTCTATACTCATTTCAAAGCCAAAGGTGGCTGTTGTGTATATATACGCAACGACTTATCTTGCTCTCGTGTTCCTGAACTTGATTCTTCTGAATTCTCCACACTCTGGCTTCGGCTTTCCTGTCATTCTCTGACTAAATATATCTGTGCTGTTTACTTATCCCCTAATTCTACTGACTATCAAAAATTCTTCGACTATCTTACTTCTACGATGGAACACATTCTATCCATTTCTCCTTTCTCTGAAATCTCCATTCTTGGAGATTTCAATGTTCACCACCACCTTTGGCTCTCCTCTCCTTTCACGGATCCACCTGGTGAACAAGCCTACATCTTTTCTATCCTTAATGACCTAGAGCAGCTTGTACAGCACCCTACCCGTATCCCTGACCGCCTTGGAGAGAGCTCCAACATACTTGACCTCTTCCTCACAACTAATCCTTCTGCTTACTCTGTTAATCTTTTCTCTCCGTTGGGCTCCTCCGATCACAACCTTATTACCTTAACCTGTCCTATCACTCCGGTACGGCCTGTGGACCCTCCAGGGAAACGTCGTCTGTGGCATTTTGGAGCCGCGGACTGGGAGGCCCTCAGGCAGTACTTCTTTGATTTTCCCTGGAATGATTATTGCTTCCATGGCCGTGAGCCATCTGAGTGTGCCTTGCGCATTACGGAGGTTATTCTCTCGGGCATGGAAGCATACATTCCTTTCTCATATCCTTTGACTAATGCAAGAAAGCCTTGGTTTAATCACGCTTGTTCTAATGCTGTCCACAACAAGGAGAGGGCCTACAAAAGGTACCTGAGCCAACCCACCCCTGAATCACATCATCTTTATGTTTCTGCCCGGAATCGTGCTAAGTCTGTTCTTCGCTCTACTAAAAATAATTTCATCCATACTAAATGCTCTCAACTCTCCAACTCGAATTCTTCCCGCTCCTTCTGGCATCTTGCCAAAAATCTTTCTAACAACTTTACCTCATCATCCTTCCCTCCTCTTTTCTACTCTGATGGTTCTGTAGCTATTTCTTCTACTGATAAAGCAGATCTCTTCACACAGACTTTCTCCTCCAATTCTACCTTAGACGATTCCGGTGCTGTTCCTCCATCACTTCCCCCCTCTGACTTCCTCATGGCTGACATTAAAATTTCTTCAGTTGATGTATTTTCTGCCATCACTGGCCTCAGTACTAACAAGGCATATGGGCCTGATGGGGTCCCTCCTGTTGTTCTCAAGAACTGTGCTTCTGTGCTTACACCCTGCCTAGGCAAACTCTTTCGCCTTTGTCTGTCAACTTGTACCTTTCCTTCTTGCTGGAAGTTTGCTCTCATTCAGCCAGTCCCAAAAAAGGGTGACCACTCCCAACCCTCCAACTATCGTCCAATTGCTTTAACGTCCTGTATTTCAAAAGTTTTCGAGTCAATTCTTAATAGAAAAATTTTAAGGCATCTTTCCTATCACAACCTTCTTTCCGATCGTCAGTATGGGTTCCGTCAGGGACGCTCCACTGGCGATCTTCTCACCTACCTTTCAGACTCCTGGTCATCCTCCTTTCGGGACTTTGGCGAAAGCTTTGCCATTGCACTTGACATCTCAAAGGCTTTCGATCGAGTCTGGCATAAATCTTTAATTTCCAAACTGCCCTCCTACGGTTTCTATCCTTCTATCTGTGCCTTCATCGCTAGCTTCCTTTCTGGTCGTTCTATAGCCGCTGTTGTAGACGGCCATCGTTCTTCTCCTAGATCTATCAACAGTGGTGTTCCTCAGGGCTCTGTCCTATCACCAACTCTCTTCCTTTTATTTATCAATGATCTTCTAAGCTGTACATCTAACCCTATCCACTCATACGCTGACGACTCCACCCTTCACCTTTCCATTCGGTTCCCGCAACGCCCATCTCAACAGTTACTTCAACAAGCAAGGGATGAGGCTGTGGCACACCTAATGTCTGATTTGGCTCGTATCTCTGACTGGGGTAAAAATAATATGGTTGTCTTTAATGCATCTAAGACTCAGTTCTTACACCTATCAACCCGACAAAATCTTCCACAGGTATACCCACTAATGTTTAATAATATTCAGCTTAATCCTGCATCATCCTTGAACATGCTTGGGGTTTCATTTACTCGGGACTTATCTTGGAAAGATCATATTACATCTCTTGTAAAATCTGCTTCCAAGAGATTGGGTGTGCTAAGCCGACTCCGCTCTTTCTTTACCCCTGCACAACTGTTGACTCTATACAGGGGTTTTATCCGCCCCTGTGTGGAGTACAACTCTCATGTATGGGGAGGCTCCCCACATACAGCTCTTCTCAATAGGGTGGAGTCAAAGGCTTTTCGTCTCATTAACTCTCCTCCTCTTACTGACTCCCTTCAACCTCTGTCTCTTCGCCGCACTGTTGCATCTTTATCTCTTTTCTATCGCTACTTTAATGGTCACTGCTCCTCTGAACTGTCTGCTTGCATTCCTCCACCTCTACGACGGGCGCGTAGCACCCGTCTGGCAGCAAACTCTCATCCTTTTTCTGTCCAACTCTCTAATGCAAGAGTTAACCGTTACTCCCAATCTTTCATTTATGCAACAGGTCAGCTCTGGAACTGTCTCCCTCTGTCTGTATTTCCTGCTGCCTATGATCTCCAGTCTTTCAAACGCAGTGTGTCCAGGCATCTCAAAATGATCGGATCTTGAATTTGGCTCTATATTGTATTTTGTTTTTCTCTTGGAGGGAACTGTTACTGCGGGCTCATGGCCTTTGGTTCCTTCTTCCTCGCATTTAAAAAAAAAAAAAATACAAACTAACATAAATAAATTTTCCGTCATCCAAGTTGCCAACACCAAAAAAGAACCTTTAATAATTAATGAAGAAATAACAGACTTCAAAGAAGAGGGAAAAATACTTGGTTTTAAACTCAACTCTAGAGGCTATCATCCTAGTGTACAGGATAGAAAACAAAAAGCCACTGGAGCATTATCCCGCTTACTCAGATTCAAGAACATGCCTACAAAAGTCAAATCCCACCTTGTCAAAGCACTGATCCTCCCCATACTAGAATATCCCCCCATTCCCACACACACCTTCAGCTATACCCAACTTAAAAAACTACAAGTCTTACAAAACAAAGCCCTCAGATTTGTAACTAATCAGCAGTACCCTTACACACTTAACACGGAACAAATACACGCCATAACCAAAACCAAACCATTAAACATAAGATTACATAACCAAGCTAAAAAAAATCTGGAGTAAAATCGAGGAAATTAACCCCGAAACATACAACGCATTAACTTACAATATCAATGAGGAGAATCGCTCCTTCCACAAATGGTTCCCTAGTAGTTTAAAAACCATATTAAACAACCAAGACCCTATACCAATTTACTAAACTCAACCAAAACGAAAAGTGACGCACTAATGAATACAAAACCCCCACCTATTTACGACATAACCCAATTACGACATAAACCCAAACAACCCAACCAAACCCTCAAAAGCTAGCTAGCTAGCTCAATTCAAACATACAAAATATATGAACGCACACCCACGCACACGCTCACATCCACGCGCACATGCGTACGCGCACGCACACGCACACAAACATACACAGCCATAACCACCATATGTACTTACCAAACTAACACAATATACAAAACAAAGCACTTACCTAACTAACTCAATAAACAAAATAAAAGCAGTTACCTAACTAATACTATAAACAAAACAAAAGCACGGTGGCCAGCCCACCAACTGTCTACTCCCTCTTCCTTCCTCTTTCTTACTATCCCTTCCCCTATTCTCTCTTCTTTCCCCACCTTCCTTAAAAAAAAAAAAAAAAAAAAAAAAAAAAGGATGTGCAATGCACAGAGGAGGAGGAGGAGGAGGAGGAGAAGGAGGAGGAGGAGGTGGGGGTCAGTAATGGTAATAAAATATAGAAAAGGGGGAAGGAAAGTGAGACAGAAGAATGACATTGATTGGAGCAAACGCCAAGGAATTTTTTGGACGGAGGGGACTGGGATGGTTAGGGTTGATGGACTACGAGGCTTTTTTCCCGATATTTGCTGGACAAGATGCGATGCGTTATCTTTCACAGCACTGTAGATCATGTAAGTGAAGTGGCTGTCCTTAGCATTCATACCATATATCTGTTATTTGTGGCACGTGTCTGAATGGAGACATGTGGAGGGAATGGTGAATGAAAGACTGACTAAGAGGGTGTATGTAGGCGTGGTGGAGGGAGAGAGAGAGGGAGGGGTAGACCGAGGATGAGGTGGAGGTATGGAGTTGAGAGGTATATGAGGGAGGGGGGGTGAGTTGGGGGGAGGGTAGTCAAATGGTGGATGACAGAGCGACCTGGAGGCGTTTTGTCTGCGGCCTCCCTTTGCGGGATTAGGGCGTCGGGCTATAGACAGATAGATAGTCTGAATGAACACCCAAACTTGTGAGTCAAAGTCGGTTCACAGACGCAACACTAAATGCTTAGTATTTGCTCTCAGAAATGTGTACACGATTTTCAGTTATCAGCAGCACAAAGTTGAACCTTGTGTACGGTGACTAAGGAGCCACGGCGGCTCAGTAGTTAAGCATTCCTCCATGATATGCGTGTGTCTCGAGTTTTAACCCCTTCAAGCCGATGACATTTTATGCATGACATCTCCAGACAACTTCATTCATCTCAGGACATACTTGTAGTAATGAAGGGGTTAACGAAGACTATATTTAACATCTTCCAGTTTAAAAAGATCTTCAAAGCTGAATAAAACGGTCTGGCGATAGTAGGAATAGACCAAGCAACACGTCACCGTACTGAAGGGGTTAACAGGACATGCGAAGCCGAGGTGCATAATTAAGAGGACGTCTCTCGGTTCTCCTCGGTGACCTACTGGCATGTCGTACGATACACAGGAACACAACCTTAGATTTACACACAGGTACATCTTCTCACTACTGAAGGGGTTAATAGGACATGTGAAGCCGAGGTGCATATTTAAGAGGGCGTCTGTCGGTTCTCCTCGGTGACCTACTGGCATGTCGTTGGATACACAGGTACACAGCCAGTACAGCCCTCAGAGTGTACACACAGGTACACCTTCTCACTACACATCCGTCCCAGCTGTTATGAGGCCACCACATGGAAGCGTAATTCTGCTTATGTATCCTTTTCATCGGACGGGTTTGCTTCTGCAGAAAACCTAATACGGACCGACAATTACTTTAATATAACCATTACTGTTGTTATTTTTCCGTCTGATGTCAGTATTGAGCCAGTGGACAACAAACGTCTATTTCATTCCAACAGTATCATTTCCAGCGTGTTGGTGCTACTTTCCCTGCTCCAAACCAATGGCTCACGATTCCATTATGTACTGAGGACGCCGGACTAAAATTACTCCTTCCACCCGAAGATGCATTTTTTTTCCTGTCTTTCTGCTTAGTCTTACACAACAGATGATTAAATACAGCTTCGGAGGGATGTTATGTAGTGGCAGGATTGATGAACGCTGTATTTAACCACTCCAGTTTGAAAAGTCTCTCCTAAACTGAATATAATAGTTTGGTGCAATAAAATACTTGCGCTCGCATAGAATGAGCTGAAAATATATATATATATATATATATATATATATATATATATATATCTATATATATATATAGATATAGTTATAGATATAGATATATATATAGATAGATAGATAGATAGATCAGTACACAAGTTCCCCGCCCCCCACAGAGGCATCAGCTTGTAGAGAATACCGACTTCTAAAGTTATTATCCGTTACTCCCAACTGGTCGCTTTCACACACATTTGAGTTTGCAAAGAAACAAATGAATACTGAATGTTTACAACGGGTGCAATATTCAAGTTGTCCAACGCCACAAAATCAAAATATAACAACAGAGACCAAACAAGAAATCACGGCAAAAACACAGAAAAACTAGAAAGCATTCAGAGAGCGCATACCTCCACCAATGTCATTGCCATTAAAAAGTATCCGGATCCGGATTCGGATCCGGCCCAAAAACTTAATTAATTACATCTTGGCCCATGGCCCACCCTTCCACAAAATTTCGTTGAAATTCATGGAGAACCCTAGAGATTGTGAAGGATACTCTGGATCCGGATCGGCCCGGAAACATAATCACTTCTTCCTTGGCCCAGGACCACCATTATACAAAATTTCATTGAAATTCATTGAGAACTTTTGGAGATATCGTGTGGACAAACAGACATACAGACAGACAGACAGACAGACAAACATAGGTGAATACATAACCTCCGCCAACTGGAGGTAATAATGCTAGACAGCACAAAAACAGGAGACAGACAGACAGGCAGATAGCTAGAGAGACAAACAGATAGACATAAGTTATAGCTAGACGGAATTGTGAGGGATGGGCTGGAGGATGAGGTATTCCCAGCCACACACAACACCCACGACTCAAGCTGGCCAAAGTTAAGGATGGCCTCTGAGAGGAAGCACCCGTGAGTCTTGTGGTGTGTGTGTGTGTGTGTGTGTGTGTGTGTGTGTGTGTGTGTGTGTGTGTGTGTGTGTGTGTGTGTGTGTTGGTACCCCACTGTTCATTCACTGCCTCCCCCCTGCTTCACTATTATATCTGTACAATGAATGAGAGCACCAGCGTAAGTAGAGAATCAAAAATAAATTTACAGCAAATAGAAAGATCCGTAGTGAAAGCTTGGGCCAAATGTAGTGTAAAAGTGAAACACACACACACACACACACACACACACACACATTGGAGAGACAGAGAGAGAGAGAGAGAGAGAGAGGAAAGAAATATCAAAGGGAATTTACATGAAGAGAGGGCAAAAAGCGAGTCGGACAGAGAAAAGAATTGCAGTGGCGTGAAAATGAGGGTTAAAAAAAAAAAAAAATGTAGCGAGGGATATCGAATTCGTACAGAAGCAAGCCTTGGGAAGCGAAGTGAAAATGATAAACAGAAGGGGAAATGAAAATGAGGAAAGAAAAAATAAACGTGACAAGTGGACAGGAGATTCATGGCACAGAAAATGGTGACAAGATACAAGACGACAGCCAGAGAGAGGAGGGAGGAGGACAGCAGGGGACGGGAAAAAGGAAGAGTAAAAGAGCAGGAGGAGGAGGAGGAGGTGTGAAAAAAATTGGAGGAAGTGAGAGGAAAGTATAAATGAACTGCGCGAGGGTCAGTGAAGAGAACTGTGAGGGAGGGGAGAGAGAAAAGAGAAAATGTGCAAATAAATTGATGAGAAGGTACGAATGAAAAGGATTATGAGGAATGGCGAGGAAGGGAAGGAAATTACTGGGCCGGAGAATAACAGAAATAGAGAGAGAGAGAGAGAGAGAGAGAGAGAGAGAGTTGGAGAATGGAGGGAGAAGTGGAATGGAGAGGGAGAAGAGGAATGGACAGGGGGAAGAGGAATGGACAGCGGAATGGACAGGGTGAAGAGGACTGGACAGGGTGAAGAGGACTGGACAGGGGGAAGAGGAATGGAGAGGGAGAACAGGAATGGAGAGGGAGAAGAGGAATGGACAGGGGGAAGAGGAATGGACAGGGGGAAGAGGAATGGACAGGGAGAAGAGGAATGGACAGGGAGACGAGGAATGGACAGGGGCAAGAGGACTGGAGAGGGGGAAGAGGACTGAAGAGGGGGAAGAGGAATGGACAGGGTGAAGAGGACTGGAGAGGGGGAAGAGGACTGGAGAGGGGGAAGAGGAATGGACAGGGTGAAGAGGACTGGAGAGGGGGAAGAGGACTGGAGAGGGAGTAGAAGAATGAGGTGGGAGAGAAGGAAGTGTCAGCCTGATATATAACGTACTTGTGATTCCCATAACAAAAGGTCAAAGGAAAAAAGGCAACATATCCTTCTGTATTTATCCCAACCCAGCTGGCAAGAGAGACTGAACAATGAACATCCTTACGTACTGTACACAAGGACACGACAACCACCAACAAAGGACACAGTACAATAAAGCGGCACACAATATCACCCTGCACGGACCTCGAACGGCGATGAAAGCACGACGATATCTATTGAAACTCTCACTCTCTCGGGCGCCTTTAGTGTTCAGGGTCCCGTAAGTGTTCGTTCGGTGGCTGAGGCGATATTTCTGTCCAGCCACGCACAAGTTATCCCCCACACAGCAGTAATGGGGCCAGCCTCTTGCTCAGCCAGGGTCGTGAGCTCGGCAGGCAGACGAACAACTTTCCAATAAAAATCACACGCTGCTATTGACTATGGATTAGTTCATGCATTATTTAAAAACAATTTGACTTCACCGTGCTTTCAGACAACTAAAATACTGCACTTGCTCTTCACGTATGTTGCACGTAATGTTGCTAACTTTTTAGGCATATGTCACATTTTCACTATTTTCCCAATAAATTCCATATGCTCATTTATTTTAGTTTCAAATTTATATATTTACAGACCGTTCCAAAGTTCTCAATTTTTTTCTGAGAACTCTCATATAAAATTTGCACTTCTGCAAGTCATATAAAAGTCAAACATTTGTAATTGCAAACGTTTTGAAAATTTTTTGATTTTACTTAAGGTTGCTGTAAATCAAACAACAAAGAAAAAAATACGGTCTTCTAGGGGGGAGCGTTCTTAAATAACATAGGGTGTTTCACTACTCTGAAGCCCTTGGACAACTTAAACTTGTACCTGACAATTCCTTTCTTCATTTCAATTTGTCCACGGTTACAGCAGGCTTTGAAAGCAGCCTATTTCATCGTTAATACATAATTAAATCCAGGGTTCCAAAGTATTCATTTTTCACTGCAGCTTACCCATGATGTTTCCTTTCAGTTAATCACCTTTGCCAGGCTTGTTCTCAAGTCCATTACTCTTAAGTTGTCCCCCAACCAGGAGAGAATCTTGAGACAAAGCAGAATTAAAAGTACGCGGTCACAAATGGAGTCTGGCATGATCACTGGATCAGTGGAGCTGAACAACTGAAGTGTGGCGCTGGCACAGACAGCTGTGTGTTATTTACGCCATGTGTCGCGTTACGTTCAAAGGTTGAGGGGTTTCCCACACGCAGTATATGATTAACAGAGAATGAAGTTTGTACGTGCGGGAGTTTCATTTCAATTGGTTCATTAATAAATGATATGTGGGGGATATTTGCAGCCCTGGGAATATATATATTATATTGGAAAGACGTACAAGTAACAAGGATACACGGATGATAACTATACTTAACATTCTCTGGCGGTTATGACTAAGTGTTACCTGAATAAAACAGTGAAATACTGAGAGTTTTCCCGATCATGTGAGGGTTAATGGCGACTGTATAGACACTCTCAGGCTCTTATTACTCACTCAGAGCTTAATATCATCGTCCAGCGAAAGACGAATAATAATACTAGCTTCGCCCTGGTAATAAGAGGATTAAATCAAAGGCATAACTTCAAAGACAGCCTCTCTCTCTCTCTCTCTCTCTCTCTCTCTCTCTCTCTCTCTCTCTCTCGTTTGCACACAGCACCTAAATTCAGCTGTGTTATAAATTTAGTGAGAGGAACTGGAAAGCCGTGAAATACTATTACTGTGAGCGAGTATATTCTGCTGGACTTGCTACTCTGTTTAGTGAGGATCGGGCTTCTAAACTGGAAATAAAAAAGTTGTCCCCACCATGAGAGGGTAAATGGAAACAGTATCAATATCCTGGGGTTCCTAGGACTCACTTTCAGCTACAATAATATTAATATTAATAATAATAATAATAATAATAATAATAAATCGTTTGGCGTTAGCTGGCGTAAAACAGGCGAGTTGTCCCGACCATGACTAAATAAATGGTATCAGTATTAACAATGAGCTTCTGCTACACAGGACACATTCCTCTCAGCCAAAGTTAATGAAAACCATTGGTACATATTAACATATTATATTGCTGTTACTCTAACCTGGCCTAAAACTGCCTTCTTTCCATCTTGTATGCTGTGTTGCGGCAATAGCTTAACACCAGATAATCCTACAAGTCATGAAGAAGTGCTATGGAATGAATGCACAGCTGCAGTATTGTCCTGTTATGCCACTGAGGTAAATAAGCTGCAAGAGGACAAAACTCTGGGCCAAGTAAAGGTGAAGAGAGTATAGTAAGACGTGTGTGGAGAGCGTCTTGGCCCCATATTCAGGCTTTCCATTGAGGAACCGCAAGGACCGTATTCGTCAGGTCAGCAGCAATACATTTTCATATAATACATCGTAGTGTAGTGTATTTTAATGCCCTTTGTATTATATCAACGTCTATCTATATACTGTCAATCTCTCTAATTCTATAAGGAGTGGCTACAAACAAATCGCCTCCACGCCACCTGTCCTCCGCCATTTGGTTGTCGTCCCTCCAACTCGTACCCCCCTCTCTCTCATATATCTCTCCACACCATCCCTCCATCTCAACATTTGGTCTCCCCCTCCACCTCACTCGCATACACCCTTCTAGTCAGTCTCTCATTCTCCATCCCCTCTAGAATTAGAGACACAGACGTCATAGGTAAAATGAGAATATCAGAGCGTTATATTCCGAAATAAACTGGTAAGTAGCAGGAGTTAGGGAGACTCCACTCCATAGCCTCTTCAAAAGGATGAACTTTCATATTTTATTCTTGCTGCCGCCAGACGATTTTATGCAACTTAGGACAGACCTCTAGTAGTCAGTGGGTTAGTGAGCCGCACCTTACCCTTCCAGTTAGAGGAGTATCCAAAGTGGAGTGAGATCGTCTGAAAATAGCAATAGCCAGAAATAATGTGTCATCTGAGTGAAGGGGTTAACAAAAGAAAGTACGGTATCAGGTGCTTGTTCTTTGACGGGTTTTCTTACAAAATAATAAATAAAAAAGTCTGGCAGTGACCAAATCTGTATTCGAGGTATGAAATATTAAACAAGACAAAGGAATTTAAAAAAAAGTTAAATCTACATGAGTGGTATTCTTAACTCTCCCAGTCACGTCTTTGCCAGTATTGTATTTCAGGTCACTTATAGCTTTGTATATCCAGACGCCTTAATCCCACATGGGGAGACCACAGAACGAATCCTCTACCGTCAGGCTGTACTATCTCCAATTGACACACCCCTCTATCATATATGGTAGGCTACCTCTCCTCCCCATCCCTTCACCTCATTCTCGGTCTCCTCCTCCGCCTCACTCACATTGTCTCTCCTAGTCAGTGTTTCATTCTGTAGTCTTCATGCACGGTCACACTGTCACAAGGTATTCTCTCAGTGTTTATCAGTACATCCACAGCAACACCACAATGGCTCTTCAATTCCTCACTTCTCTCTCTCTCTCCACGTACCTTCATATGCACCTCCCTGATACCTTATTTCAATTAACGCCATGCAGGATTTTTTTATTATTATTATTTCACTGTGGCTCACGAGAGAGTGTAAATACTGTCACCATTGATCCTCCCTCGGCCATGTCAACTCTTTTTCTATGTGGGCTGAGATCAAACGATTATATTCACGTAGGCCAGGTCACTGAAGCCTCAATGTTAAATCTACAGCGATGGGATGCTTGTGTATATTTACGATCGTGACCCTCGTCGCAACTACGATTTGTTCTCCCATGAAGAACAAAGAAGGGAAAGTGCATAGGCTTCCCATGTCTCTTAATCCTCCTGCAAAACACAAATTTTAGTTACGAGGGAAAACGATCGTTGATTACACCTGTTTTGTGCAGAAATACTAAGGAAAGAACTGTGCAGAAAGAGTAAGGAAATGACAGTGTATAATATTCTCATGTCTCTAGTAGTGTAGTTCTTCCTGCAGAAACAAATGTAAGTTACGAGAGGGATTCAACTGTAAATATATTGTGTTCGAGTATCCCACCCCAGGACAAGCGCTACAAAAAACTTAAACTTCTCTCTTGTCCCCGTAGGTTCTGTTCCTGTATGATCCCATCACTCAGGCTCTTGCGACTCACCTGCAGCTAAATAAAATGGCCTCCCGTCAACTGGAATACAATACTAGTTTTCCTGACCATTAAGGGATTACTCCCAGTCCTTCATGTGTGCAACAGATCATCTCTGGAACTGTCTTCCTCTCCCTGTATTTCCTTCTACCTCTAACCTCGGGATTTTTGAACGCATTGTATCCACGAATCTCGAAATGAACGGATCTTGAATTTGGCTCTTTTTTTCCTTTTCTTGGATGGAACAATTTTTGCGGGATTCCAGCCCAAGGTTACTTCCATCTTGCCTAAAAAAAAAAAAAAAAAAAAAAAAAAAAAAAAGCCCACTCAAAGGTGCCTATGGTTTACTCTCACTTGAATTAAATCGATTGACTTACGTGTTTCGTTCCTGGCTGAGTTTAACTGCCTGGCGTTGGCTGGAAGAAAAGAAATCGCAACCATAAGAGGGCAAAACTTGCGGTATATTCACTGCCTCTTTACCCGGTTATCTCTTTGTATCCTCTGTTTTATTCCTCTAATAAAATTCGACTATAACAGAGTGGTGTAGGGAAACATGTGCCTGAGAGAAATTTTATTCGTGTTAGGAACTTATGAGGATGGTGTAGGAAGACACGAGTTAGAGACGGCTAACTCGAAGTTGTACTGACTCGTGTTTTCCTACACAACCCTCGTCAAACTGTCCTTCTGTCTCAGCACTGGACTATAACCTCTGATTCCTATGACGTCTTTTACTGGTTTCTCATTTCTTCCTCCAGACTATTTTCTTCAGTTTTAAGAAAGTCTTCAAGTACTGGAAGGCTCAAAGGATGTTTCATCTAACCCGTCCGGTTGGAGATGTGACGTCAGAGCTATATGACTTGAAAACTGTAATCAGCTGTACTGAACTTATCTAAGTGCTCTCTAATCCTTTACTGGTCTGTGAGGAACGTAGGAGCCCGATGCTAGGCTATTTAGTCCCAACAATTAAGATGAAAAGGACCAGTTACTCTTCCCTGAGTGACATCATATGAGCAATAAGCCCCAACCAAACCTCGAATGCAGTCTTCTTTTTAGCGAAAACGGTCTAGACAGTCTGAACCCACTAGATCACGTGTACAGTATGTTATATTATCTGGGTACGAAGCGACGTAGTAACTGGTTCTCTGGACTGCAAGATACAATTTGCCTTGTCATTCAGTGTGGTTACCTGAAGGCAGATTACCTCAAGAAGGGTGTTCTCACCTACCATACTCTACTGAGTCTAAATCCTAGAAATTCATGTCCTAAATTTTGCCATTCAGATAACTGGAGTCCAAATGAGAGTTGCATATTGATAACACGGGGGGAGTAGGATATAAAAAAAACACCTCTGTTTACCTTATCTAAACCACAGATGTTTGTTCATATCTGTTTGTTTATTTCCGTCTGTTTGTCTCTGGCTGTATATATGTTGCAGTCTGTTTTGAAATGTTTTGCGTCACCTGTATAACCGTGGGCGAGAATTTTAACTTTGTCAACCATTTCTCTTGTAATTATAAAGTAAGTCATTCTGCTGGTATTAACACAGGTACGTCTACAAAGGTAACTACTTAAGGTTTACGTAATATTTTCATAAATCTCTCTCTCTCTCTCTCTCTCTCAATCACGAGGTGTCAAATTAGCGTCTTCCTATGAATGTCACTTAATTCATTATGTATACTGGCACTTCATCTCCGTGAGTGAGTGAGTGATGTGTGCCCTCGCTCTCTCTCTCTCTCTCTCTCTCTCTCTCTCTCTCTCTCTCTCACTCTCTCTCTCTCAATCACGAGGTGTCAAATTAGCGTCTTCCTATGAATGTCACTTAATTCATTATGTATACTGGCACTTCATCTCCGTGAGTGAGTGAGTGATGTGTGCTCTCTCTCTCTCTCTCTCTCTCTCTCTCTCTCACACACACACAAACACTAATCATTCAGTCGCATTGCTTTAGGCCGCTTGAGTAAACTGGCCTCTATGCATCAGTAAACACTCGTCAAAGAGATTTATTACCCAATCAACACACTCACATTTAAGGATTTCATTGGCACTGAGGCTCACTCTATCCTGGATTTATAACACCAGCAGCAGAATTTTGGACAGGCACCAAAATATACCATTCTATTATTTACTGGATGATTTAGTAAAGGATAAAAATAGTATTGTGTATTCAGGGTACTGGATAGACTATATAGTACTGTTGGTTCCGAATTATATGACTGTGTTTTGGTTCCTCCGTAACATGGCTGACTGAGGTCTGGCGGGTCACATAACAGAGGTCTGGCGGGTCACAGAACAGCACACAAAACCCGCCGCAGCTGAATCCAAGTGGTTGGATTTTTATACCCGCCCAAGCCAAGAGAAAGCGGGTGTAGCATTTTACTCGACGTGTGTGTCCGTGTGTCTTTTAATCACCTCTCAAGGTACTCGGTAACCTGCAACCACTCTCGGTGACTATTCAAGGTGGAACATTTACATACACATGTGGAAATGTTAACTGGGAAGACAGCAGTTTCCACCCGATCTGGACGCTGTTTCAGGTATACTGTACTTGCTTCAGCACCACGACCTGTGTACATTCCGTACCAACTCTTCAAGGACTCACTGGTCTCCCACAAAACTCACCACCTCTCACAGACTCACTGGCCTCCCACAAAACTCACCACCTCCCACAGACTCACTGGCCTCCCACAAAACTCTCCACCTCCCACAGACTCACTGGCCTCCCACAAAACTCTCCACCTCCCACAGACTCACTGGCCTCCCACAAAACTCTCCACCTCCCACAGACTCACTGGCCTCCCACAAAACTCTCCACCTCTCACAGACTCACTGGCCTCCCACAAAACTCACCACCTCTCACAGACTCACTGGTCTCCCACAAAACTCTCCACCTCTCACAGACTCACTGGCCTCCCACAAAGCTCAGTTACCTCACAATGGGTTCATGCGTCTCCCGGGTCTGTCTTTCATATTTCAACTTACTTTCTCTCTTCTTCGAAAGCCTTCTGTCTTGACCTGCTGGGCTAATTACTCCGCTTTTGTTCTAAGGGCATTACGTTATCTTGCTCGCGGTTACTATGTCCGCTCTTATTTAGGGAGAGTACCACTACTACCACCACTATTACCCTCACCACCATCGTTGGCACCATCATCATCTCCACTCTCACAACCACCATCACCACAACCATCACGATTGCCACCACTATCACCCCCAGCACGAGCACCACCACCACGCTCACCACAACCATCACTATCATTAGTACCACCACGATCACAAGCACCTCATCACCACCAGCATCACCACCATACTCACCACCATCAGACACCATCATCATTACCGTTACCTCCATCATCACCATTACTTGCAGGACTGTTATGCTCTTCGTCATCGCAGGACCCCTTGCTACTGTGTTAGTACAACCGATTGACAAAAAACAAAAAAACACAGTAAAAATTGCTTGCGATGTGTGTTTGAACGACCCTATTTACATACTGACAAGAGGTTGTACGGGAGGAGGTGCGAAAGAAGGAAAGAGGGAGAGAGGGATGGGAGTGAGAAAGAACGACGAGAGGAAGGAGGCAGAGGGAGAGGGAGGGAGGGGAGGAGTGGGTAGGAATGCAGAGGGAGAGAGAGGGAAGGGGGGAGGGAGAAAGAAGGACGAGAGGAAGGAAAGCAGAGGGAGCAGGGAGGGAAGGGGAGGAGGGAGAAGGAAGGACGAGAGTAAGGAAGGCAGAGGGAGGGAAGGAGTGAGGTGGGTGGTACAGGCGGCTGGAGCCACATTAAGAGGGGGATGAGCATCATCACGTGGTATAATCCCTGAACCAGGACAGCCATGGGTGGCACAGCAGGGCGTGGAGTGTGGTAGTAATTGGTGCTGATATAAAGCCTGCAGGGGGTAGCCAATAATATGATAATACAAACTATGTCAATACAGTTTTCACCACTTATTCCACATGTTCATCCACGATATATTAACGCTATGCCACAAATACAGTTACCTGGTAACTAAGTTAAGTGTTCCTACCATAATAAATTATAATGTCAATAATAAGTGACGGCTTGTGCCTTAACCCACTGGAATTTACACCAGTGGGCGTTATTTGGTAATATGGTTACCACCCAACGTATTAAATGTCTTCCTGGGTAACAGAAAACATTTTGCTTGTCACTCATTGCAGTCATCTGAATGAAGCACTTCATATAGTGAGTGGATTATGGGCGACCCCACGTACCAAAGAGCTAAAATTAATGTCCAATTCACATCAGAATCCATGACCTCAAGGCAAGTGAGAATCATAACAACCAACATAAACTTTTTTTTTTTTTTAATAACAGAACAGAGGAAGGAAAAATAAATGAATATAAAAAAATCCATACATCAGATTACTTGTGTCCTCTGTTCATAAAATATCTGTAACAGTTGGACCTGAACAGTTGTAGGTTGAAGTTTGGAGGGAAACAACTCTGGGGAAGCGAGTTCCAGAAAGATGCAGTACGAGAAATGAAAGAATTCTGATAGGCAGAAGTTCTGCAATATGGCTGAGTGACATTCCAGTCATGAGCGCTACCAGATGCCCGTGTAGCACGAGGGAAGGCATGGAGAGGTGGCACCATGGACGCAACTTCGTCTGAGCATTTGCCAAAAAAATATCTGTAAAATAATGCAAGGGAGGCAACATTCCTTCTTACTTGTAGAGGAGGTAGTTTATTTGTAATGGCAGGGTTGTTAATAATTCTAACAGCCTTGTTCTGAATTTTGTCTAGTTGTTTTAATGCAACCTCTCCACATCTATTCCACAAGGGTGAGCAATATTCAAGCTGAGAGTGCACATGACTCTTATAAATTACAGCCAACTGCTCGTCAGTGAAGAAGTTACGGACTCTGTACAATAATCCAAGTTTCTTTGAGGCAGTTTTAGCAAGTGATCCAACATGAGAGGTCCAGCTGAGGGCACTGTTAAGTGAGACGCCGAGAATTGCAAATTCTGTCTATTAGTAAATTGTATATATTTGGTTTTACTAGCATTAAAAGAGACAAGGTTGTTTTGTCCCCATTCACTGATCATAGATAGATCTTGATTTATGGAGATGGTTGTACTGAGTTGAGAGGCAGAGATATTAGACTTTGTAAATGGGTGTCTGAGTGTGAATGAACTATGTAGTGTTGAGTCATCTGCATATGAGTGGATGGGATTGTGGGTGACAGATAAGAGATCATTAATATGAACCAGGAACAGGGTTGGCGCCAGAACTGATCCCTGCGGCACGCCGGCATTAATTGAGTGGAAATTGGAATATACATAATCTACTTTTACTCTTATTTTCCTGTCACTGAGATATGAGGAGATCAAAGAAACAAAAGACATTAGTCCATAGCAAAGAAACAAAGCTGAATGTTTCCTGTGTGTGAATGTTTGTTTATACATCTCCAGTGGGCAAAGGGAATTACTCCCAATGCTTGGATTTATTTTCATCCAGTTTCATTTGTTCTCTTCCTTTGCTATATATTTTGCATACTACACCCAATTATTTTCTAGAATGTTATCTAAATCTTTCTAACAGCGATATATAATACACAAACCACCTACAGGAATACACTAAGGCACCAAACACAGAAATAAATGGTAAGGATGAGGTGTACAGAACCTCTTTGACCAACGAGAATACATCTCCAAGTCCATTAAGTTGACGGTCGTTGTGGCAAGGAAAAATGTGATATTGCAAGCCTTGTTTTTACCATTTCGCTCAAAACTGTTATAAAGAAGTCGTTATACGAGACTCGCCTATGGTGTTTGCGATAACTTCCTGTACTGAAAATGTAAACAACAAATTATTCTTCCTGTGAGCAGCTTCCGTGGCGTAAACTGACGTGCCTTTAACGAGGACAACTGCATAAGCCAACAAAGCGGCTTTGTTAGCAAGCCTGTGGCTCGACTGTGGCAACGATGCTGGTTGTTATAATATTGCCGTGAAAATGTATACAGCTTTTATAATTATCTACCTGTCTATATAACTACCTACCTGTCTGTCTGTGAATCTGTTTGCCTCTTCGTGTGTTCAACCTAAATATATTTCTATGTCTATTTATACATCAATCTGTCCGACCTGTGGTGTGTGTGTGTGTGTGTGTGTGTGTGTGTGTGTGTGTGTGTGTGTTATCAATCTATCTATATCTGTCTGTCTACATGTTTGTTAACTGAAGAAATATTACCAGTGAATACTAGCCAAATAGTATTCAAATGTCAATAACTTCAAGTAGTATAAACGCTTAGTACACGGAATAAATCTTACAAGACAACACTGCCAACAATACAAATATTGGAACTTTAATAAGAATTTTGGGGATTACAAGCTTTCTAATCTTTGATAAGAATAGGTACATGCAGTTCCAAACAAGCAAGTTGGTATGCTAATTCATATCATATATGATGTTATTACGATAAAATGAGTTAACGCTTCTATGTGTTGAGAAATATTTGATTCCTGCTGCCAACAGATGATGATGTTCAGCTGTGTAGAAGCCTTTGGTAGTGTAAAGGGTCAGTTGAGACAGTGCCTGACCCCTGCACCACCACGGGTCTCACTCAACTTGAATAACATCGACTGGCCACGGCAACAATATAAAGACTTTTTCATAATAAATAGTCTGAGAAAGTTATTTTTATTTTATTCTGCTTGTTGCTAGGGCAGTTTCTTTAGTTTAAGAGAGCACCACAGTCATCGGCGTAGATTTATTCCGATTACTGGAGGGGATGGCTTCTGCTACACGAGAATAGAAGGCCACCGCCGAGGCAAGTGAAGGTGATTTAGTTGCTCGTATATGAACTTCATTGAAGTAGACAAAATGTATATCAGATAACACGAGAATAATAAACAGCAAAATTCCTTACTTGTAGCCAAATCTGCCCCCACTGCATCATCACACCAGAGTTTGTTATTACAAATCTTAGCTGGGTAACCTACTGTGGATCATCTGACAGTTCCTACTGTACTCGTATTTTATGCAGTTTCAGTTTTCATTTATTTGCCGTTTCATTGTAAACATTTAATATTTCAAAAGTACTGTCAAATTTTGCACTTTTCTTCTCATTTACTTGAACAACAGGAGAGATGAACACATACGATATCCCTCAACCCAGATCCCCCTCCCTCCCTCCCTCCATGATATAAGCTCACGACCCTAGTGGTGGAAAGGCTATGATGGAAATATTTAACCCATGGGCACCCAGTGTCCTCAATATAGGACGGAACTGGGCATTTTCAAAATCTAATAAAGAAGGCAACCCCGGGGTAGGGACCTATGAGCATCGCGACTATGAGCCGACAAGCGGAGGGCGGTATGCCCAGCACCCTTCCAGCATAATCCCTCACACAGGAAATGTGGGAGCCAATGGGTTAAGCGTCCACCTCAAAAAAACTGAAACTGCAAGAATACCAAATGAATGGCCTACTCGAGCTGAACGGGTTAAAGAGATCGTTCACCGGCTGCAGGCAGGGAAATACAGTTAACTAAATTACAGCCGCTGGAACAGTTCCTTCTCTCTCTCTCTCTCTCATAAAGACATAACTCAAGCAAAACTCGTCCTTTCCCGAGATATGCACGACAATAACTCCCGTCTACTTCCTACGTAAGGCAACTCGAGGCTAATATGCTGCTGTCCACAGAGAACACAGACGAGAGAATAAACAACGGCGTGAAGGGGCACAAAGGAAGAGAAGTAAGAGAGAGAAACAAAGGAATGGGGGGAAAGATAAGTAATCAGTGGATAGTGGAAAGTAAGGGATGGAAAGAGAGAGGAAGTGAGAGTACGGAGAAGTAAAGAGCAGCAAGGAAATCTAGTGAAGGAGATGGGAGGTAGATAAGAGAGGGGAGGAAAAGGAAAAAGGTGGGGGTTATGTACTGACAGGTAGAGAAACAAATAAACGATAGCATGAAATGGTATAGCAGGACAAGGGAAGGCACACCTTTTTCAGTGGTCCTTTTACAGTGGCAGGGATATATGGTAAAGAGAATGGAAGGCAGATAAGAGAGCAGAGGGAAAAAAATTGTGGAGTTGAGTACTGGTGGACAGTGAAGAAAATGGACGATAGCATGAAAAGGTACGGTGGATGAGGGACGATAAAGATGCGTCAATACTTCTTTTACACGGCTTCGATTTGTCTTAAAATAATGAGATCTTAACATGCTACCTAGTAATATTCAAGCACGTTAGAGAGGCTGTGACCATTGGAAATTAGTTCACAACCCCAGGCGTAGAAAATCATTAATGACCTCAACTTTATTCGAAGCTGAGGCAGGTAGAAAGCGCAGGAGTGGGGAGGGAACTGTAAGGGAAATTAAGGAGCGCAGAGAAGGGATAAGGGAAAGATAAGTAAGAAAGGAAAGCTAAGCGTGGGTGATAGCAATAGAGGCATAATAGGAGAGGGGAAAAGAAAAGGAGAAAGTCAGTGGATAGATGAACTGGGGTAGGAGGGTTAGGGAAGGCAAAAGGGAATTGGGCTATAAGAAAGAAGCAGAGTGAGGATGACAGACCTAGAGATAGTTTTGAGAGCTGAGAAATACAGAAGAGGAAATTATGGTTATGGTTACGAAAAGAAAAGGCTAAGCGAAAATCAGGGAAGGGTGAAAGGGTCTTTGGTGTCGCCTTGAATACATTTAGGAGGCTTGAATGCACCTCTTGCCTTCAGTGACGGACTGGCGGGGGACGGGTTTATATAGCATGTCTGTGTGGGGGATATGGGTGTGTGGGGAATATCTCTGTGTGGCTGTGGAGATGTGGGTGTGTGGGAGATGTGGGTGTGTGGAGGATGTGGGTGTGTGGGGGATGTGGGTGTGTGGCTGTGGAAATGTGGGTATGGCTGTTGCCCCCCCCCCCACACACACACTTGCCAGACAATGATGTTAGCGAGTGCAGGAATCATAAGTATCATCCGAATGGTTACGAAGGAATTCTTACTGAACTCTACCTCCCACCAGTGAAGCTTACCATGCTGGGAAGTCAAAGACAGTGCTTGTAATGAAACGCTAAGTGAGCTGCCAGGGTTGTGGTGAGGAGGGTTATCTTGTTCATGCCTGGTTTATTGTTGGTGTTATTCTGTGAGTTTATGAGATAATGAGTGTTTGTGTGGATGTTGGTGTAGGCATGGGCGGGTCAGGGATATGCTAATGTTACTTGTGCCTCAGTAACAAAGCGCCTGTACTGAGACTAAGAGAGTGGTGGTGAAGAGGGAGGGTTACGTGATGTTGTGAACAGCGGCGAGGACAACAGGCCAGCAATGAGGGTTAATTAGTGGACACCTGTTTAATAGTAGTGTTTGTCAACTGATTGTGTGTGTGTGTGTGTGTGTGTGTGTGTGTGTGTGTGTGTGTGTGTGTGTGTGTGTGTGTGTGTGTGTTTTGAATGTATGATATGCTTATGTGCCTGTGTGCATATGTCTGCGTATCAAACGAATAATGAGACAAAAATGCAAACGCTTCTCACTTTATTTAACTGTGCTTTGGTTTCAACATGTTATTGCTGACAGGTTATTGCAATTAATTTACATGGATTTACATTTACAAACGACATTGCCGTTCACATACCAATAACTTTGCACTGCCCTTAATTCCACCATCACTTATTAAAATATATGTAATTGTTTTATACATGTGCTAACTGGACCACTTGTTAGTTACATTTTGCTCTTCTGTCAACCTAAACGAGCTGCAAAAGCATCTAGTTATAAATATTTTGGTACTACCTGGCACTCAACGTAATTGCTCAAACTCACAGGTGTTATGAAGGACAAATTTGTGCATTTCTTTGGCTTGTAAAGTGTAGCCAAGAATATCCAACTCTTGAACAATGAGGGAATGAAGGTTGTACACACTTTTTTTTTTTTTATCTCATCCAAGCTATGTAAGTGGGAAGAGGGCTACGATGATGATGATTGATGATGATAATGATGATGACGGTAGTGATGACGATGACAGCGAGTGATGATGATGATGACGATATGATGATGATGGTGGGTGATATGCTATTATCTGTGGAATGCGCGCACGCACACACACATACACACGACAGGACAATGGCACCCACTACAGGATGGAAGGTAACACACACAGGGAAAGGCGTGACACAAAACCATGAAAAAAGTTGCACAACATCTGGTTGGCATGGATTCCAGCCAAATGGCACAGCAGGTGAAATATGGAATTTGCCATACGTGTTGACATAAACACTGCACTGACTAGGATATATTTCTTTTTTTACCTGTCACAACTGATACTTGTGATGATACATATAATGATATTGTAAGACGATCAGCATCTTGTGCAGAATATCATTCAGATACAGTTTTGATTGTGACATCTTGTTTCGTGTGGTGTAATTAGAAACATAAAGGTGTGTTGATAAGACGCATTTTTTTGTTTTCAGCTTTTTGCAGTTGATTTTGTAAAAATATGCTTTTTTCCTCAGTGTGGAGGTCAGCTCTATTAAGGCCAAGTTGCACAGTTTTTATCTCTTTCAAACCAGACTTTTTCCTTTTTTATTAATTAAAACTATGCCATTTTCTAAAAGTACTGATATTACTACAGATTTAACATGGACATATGAGGGATGGTATAGTGGTCGCTGTAGGTATTAATTTTGATGACCAATATAGACATACTGTATTCTACTTACAGGTTTTCATCGTCCTAACAGCCTCACCTTCTTCCTCTGTACCCATTCCTTCCCGTCCTGGTAGTTTCACTTTCCCTTCCTTCACCTTCTCTCTCTTCACCTTCTTCACTTTCTATCCATTACGTTCTTCCTCTTCATCTTCTCCTTTCATCTTTCTCACTTTCCCCTCCACCTTCTGCCTCCTCACCTTTTCCTTCATTTTCTACACATTACCTTTATCCTCTACCTTGTCCTTTCATCTTCCTCACTATCACCTGTATCATCTTCTCCCTCTTCACTTTCTCATCCTTCACTTTCCTCCCCGTCACCTTCCCATCCTCCACTTTCTCCGTCTTCACTTTCGCCTCCCTCACCTTCTTCTTCTGCACTTTCCTCTCCATCACATTCTCCCTCTTCACCCGTTTCCTCACCCTTCTTTTACTTAACCTCTCCCCCTCCTTCCCCCTCTTCACTTTCTTCTCCTTGAACTTCTCACCTCCCCCATTCACCTTTACGTCACCTTCCCCCATCCTTTCTCCTCCTTACTTTTCGCCATCTTTTACTTCCTCATTATCATCTTCCACCTCCTCCTCCTCCTCTTCACTATCCTGCTTCACTTTCCTCCTCACCTTGCTCCGTCTCTTAGATGGAATGGAGCACATGGTATGGCTGGGAATACGACTCATTTCCACATTCATTTAGGTCTTTCTTCCTTACTCTTTCCTTCACCTTCCCTCTTATTCTGTTCAGTCTAAGGCTTTATGTTCTCTGTGTCTTTCTTCTCTACTCCTTCCTAATGTTCCCTCTTACTGGAATCAGAAGGAAATTCTTTTATGATTTTACTAAAGCGACAGGTTCCCCTCCCTCCCTCTCTCTCTCTCTCTCTCTCTCTCTCTCTCTCTCTCTGCTTTGGTTCACGCTTGCCTATCTCCACTCTTTTTCTTCAGTACATCTCTACGTCACCCTCTCTTTGCTTGTCGCTCTTGTTAACTGATGCCTCACGTCCTGCCTAACACATTCTCACCCTTTTTTGCCAGACAACTCTTTTCTTATATATTTTTAACATTATTTTTTTATACTCCTGCCACCTCAAAAAGAAAAAAAATCAGTCTGAGAGACTTTTTAAGGAGGCTTTGGACACCTTCATTAACCTATTACCTACAAGAGAGTCCCTTAAATAGACTAAATATATACGGAGTTTGCATGAGTAAGCTGAAATAACAATAAAAATAATAATAATCTATCTATCTATCTTTCTATAGCCCGACGCCCTAATCCCGCAAAGGGTGGCCGCAGACAAAACGCCTCCAAGTCGCTCTGTCACCCACCATTTGACTGCCCTCCCCCCAACTCACCCCCCCCTCCCTCATATACCTCTCAACTCCATCCCTCCACCTCATCCTCGGTCTACCCCTCCCTCTCCCTCCCTCCACCTCAACTACATACACCCTCTTAGTCAGTCTTTCATTCTCCATTCTCTTCACATGTCCAAACCACCTCAGTGTATTTCTCCTAATCTTTTCAACCACATCCACATCCAACCCACATCATTCCTTCACTTCTTCATTCGTCAACCTGTCCCTCCACGTCACTCCACATGCTCCTCTCAAGTAACTCATTTCCACTGCTCTCACTCTTGACTTGTTCCCCTCTTGCAAGGTCCATGCCTCGCTTCCATACGTCAGGGTAGGGATCACAATACTATCATGCAGTGACTTCTTAACTTCCATACTCACATCCCTATTTCTCATCACTGCTTTCAGTGTACCAACAACCTTCCTTCCCTGCTGTACCCTTTCACGTACTTCATCCCCCAAAGTTCCATCCTTACTCATCACACTACCCAAGTACTTGAATGCACTCACATTCTTCATATCCTCACCATCCAACCTCACTGCACACTCTGTGACTTCATTCCTCTCAAACACCATAACTTTACTTTTGTTTACATTAACTTTCAGCTTCCTCCTCCTACACACTGTCCCAAATTCATTCACCAAACCTTGCAACTCCCATTCATCTTCACTCAACAATACTGTATCATCAGCAAACAGCAACACCGGAATCTTCCAAATCTCACCCTCATTCATTAGAGCCACCCCCACATCCACTGCCCTACCTTGCACCTCCTTTACAACCCCATCCATGTATATATTAAAAAGCCATGGAGACATCACACAACCCAGTTTCAGTCCCACATTGAGATCAAAGAACTCACTCTGCTCGCCATCCACTCGCACCGTAGCCCTAGCTCCCTCGTACATACTCTTCACAGCATTCAACAATTTCCCCTCCACTCCATATATTCTTAATACCTTCCACATACCTTGCCTATCTATTCTGTCATAAGCTTTCTCCAAGTCCATGAAGGCAGCATACACTTTCCTTCCCTTCTCTAGATACTTCTCCACTAAACATCTTAGAACAAATATCTGATCTACACACCCTTTTCCCTTCCTAAATCCCCCTTGTTCTTCTCCAACTAGCTCCTCTGTCATATGCCTAACCCTATCAATGAGTATTCTACCATATATTTTACCAGTCATAATAATAATAATAATAATAATAATGATAATAATAATAATAGCAATAATAACAATAACAGTAATAATCAGAGCAGTAGTAGTAGTAATTGTTGTTGTAGTAGTAGTAGTAGTAGTAAATTTACTGAATAATAATCATCATCATCATCATCATCATCATCATCATCATCATCATAACAGTAGTAGTTGCAGCAGCAGCAGCAACAGTAGTAGTAGTAGTAGTTGGTGTAATAATAATAATAGTTAATAATAATAATAACAGTAGTAGTTGCAGCAGCAACAGTAGTAGTAGTAGCTGGTGTTGTAATAATAATAATAATAATAATAATAATAATAATAATAGCTAATAATAATAATAACAGTAGTAGTTGCAGCAGCAGCAGCAGTAGCAGTAGTAATGGTAGTAAGAGTAATAATAGTAATAATTATAATAATAGTAAATGTCAACTCACCTTGTGTCTAAACCAGCCATAGTCTGCCGTCCCCGAACTTCTGCCACTTGCATCGCCTCCGGAGTAATCCAGTAATCACGGGAAACAAAATGGCAAACGTTTAATAGATGGACAACACAAAGCTGATACCAGGTGCACGCACTCACATCTTCCCCCCTCGGAACCCGCGGGGTGACTGCCCGATGCTCTGCTGCTCTGCATCTCAAGAGTCACGTGACCAAGGCAACATTGTGCCTGACATTGCTCCACTTACTTTAAGACGATTAAAACCAGTATTACATGATTTTTTTAACTCATGTTTTCCATCAGTAAGTGATATTTCAGATTTTACTTGATAGAAATATGATGGAAAGATTTAATTAAAGTGAAAATGTCACCATCGTAATATACGTTGCTCGTTTCTTTTAAAAGACTGCGTCACCAGGAGCTTCCTTCAGGTGCACCATCACTCAACATTGGCAACGCTGATTTCTTTCAAATCTTTGACTGTATAAAGGTAATGCCTTGATTATTTCTGACGTGCTTGCGATAAACAAGTTTTGGTAGTTTATCTTTAGGGAAATTATTGGTTTGGTGAACCTTATTTACCGTAGTTCAAATGCAAAATAAGACGATGCTACGGCCCTGCATTCTCTCCACAGTATTCCCTCGAGACTGGCGCCATTTCTGCCTCAAGATCATGTTACTGTTTAACAAACAAGATGTAGATATGGCACAATAAGCCAAACGATGAGAATTCTGAAGTTATACTTGACAGAAATGCAAGAAAATGCATACGGGACACCCAGATTAAACAAATACGTCCAACAAATGACTACTAAAAGCAAAACACATCTCAGGAAGTTGCCGTTAACGGTCAGCGCCTGCAACTTGGCGCCGCTGTCCTTGCAATGTGTCCTTGAAATGTTTGGACGGTTAAAGGCAGTTGTGGCAGTGTTGGCGCGTCCTTTGCAATAGGTCAGTGATAATAGAGGTTGCACTTAACCCTTTCCCTGCTGCTGCACAAGGCGTCTGTTGTCATCTGATGCAACTGGCCAATTTGACATCTGCAATACTGAGTCCTGCTGCCATAACATTCAACCAGCTTTAGTTATCAGGTAGCAATGAGTCTCCTTGGTTACTAGTCAAACCCCACCTCAAATATAACTTACTTGGCCATCCACTGCAACTACCACTACCAAATAATACCAGTACTACTACTACTGCCAACACTACTATGACTACTACTACCACCACCACCACCACCACCACTACTACTACCACTATCACCACCGCCACCATCACCAATACACTGAACTCAGCATGTATAAAATTACCAGGATGTTGTTGTTGTTGTTGTTGCTTACCCCTACCTCGTGTGTGTGTGGCCGAGCAGACCCGTCGACCACAGGTAAGTGCTTCTGTGGGGCCGCTGCACGTACAGTACAACGTGTGGGCAACCGGCGCCGCCTGGGTGGACGCCGCAAATGTTTCCCTCCTCCGCTGAACTAACCCAATGTATAGCCAAGTATAGCCACAGCAACCCATAGAAGGCCAGGGAACCTGTGTGTTTTGTGTGGGTTAGTCTGCCCTCAGCATATTGCCCACACTGACTGATAGATTACAAGATAGATACACAGAGAAAGACAATGACCAACAGACAGACAAATGACTTAGATAGATAGACATAGATAGATGGATAGATGGATATACAGATGGATGGTTAGATGGATGGATAGATAGACAACTAGATAGACAGATAGATAGATAGATAGACAGATACATAAACAGATAGACAGATAGATAGATAGACAGATAGATAAATAAACAGATAGATAGACAAAGATAAAGACAGAGGTAGACAGAAAGATAGATAAATAGATAGACAGATAAAAAGATAGACAGACAGATAATAGATAGAGACAGATAGACAGAGATAGATAGAGAAATGGATAGACGGATAGATAAATAGACAGACAGATAGATATAGATGGATAGATACCTACTAATTACCAACATTTTCATCCCAGACAGATAGATAGAAATAGATAGATATAGATAGCCAGATAGATAGATTCTGACAGCAAATACATCATCTGGGAAACTAAACTGATAGATAGCTAGATAGATAGACAGACAGAGTTACCCAGAAAGATAGAAAAATACATATAGATAGACAGACAGTTAACCACACAGATAGATAGATAGATATAGATAGACAGTCAGTCAGTTACCCAGACTGATAGATAGATCGATAGATACAGAGATAGATGGATAGATAGTTACCCAGATACACTGACTGATAGATAGATAGATAGATAGATAGATAGATAGATACTTAAACTGAGATAGATGGATCGATACTTAGCCAAATATAGATAATAAATAGATAGATAGATAGATGGAAAGATAGACTGATAGATACACAAATGGAGATAGATAGATGTGTAATCATACATACATACGTACATACATACACACATACATACATACATACATACACATACATACACACATACATACATACACATACACATACATACATACATACATACACACATACATACACACATACATACACATACATACATACATACATACACACATACATACATACATACATACATACATACACCAATCTAGACAGATGTATAGTTAGCCTTATATAGATAGATAAATATAGGAAGGTAGATAGATAGACAGATAGACAGATAGATGAATAGATAGTTACCCAGATAGACAGATAGATAAACAGATGGATAGATAGTTACCCAGATAGATAGATAAATAAATAAATAGATAGATAGATACTGATTACAAACACATTTTACCCAGGTAATAGATAGACAGATAGATAGACAGACAGATAGACAGGCAGACAGTAGATAGACAGATAGATAGACAGATGGACAGATAGACAGATAGGTACACAGATAAATAGACAGATAGATAAATAGATAGATAGATAGATACTGATTACAAACCCATTTTACCCAGGTAACAGATAGACAGATAGATAGATAGACAGATAAATAGATAGATAGATAGATAAATAGACAGACAGTAGATAGACAGACTGATAGATAGACAGGTAGACAGATAGATAGACATAGATACATAGATAGATAGACAGACAGTAGATAGACACAGATAGATAGACAGATAGGTAGATAGACAGATAGATAACAGACAGATAGATAAATAGATAGATAGATAGATAGGTAGGTAGGTAGACAGTAGATAGACAGATAAATAGACAGATAGATAGATAGACAGATATAGACAAATAGATAAATAGATAGATAGATAGATAGACAGACAGTAGATAGACAGACAGACAGACAGATAGATAAATAGATAAATGGATAGATAGATAGATATAGGTAGATAGATGGACAGTCAGTAGTCAGACAGATAGATAGACAGACAGATAGGCAGAGATAGATAAATAGATAGACAGATAGATAGATAGACAGACAGTAGACAGACAGACAGACAGACCCACAAAGCTGGTCAGCCAGTTAGCCATAGATATAGATAGATAGACAAATTGATAGATGGATAGATAGTTAGCCAGACACAGACAGATATAGATAGACAGATAGATAGAGGCAGAGATAGATATACAGGTGTACAAATAGATACAAACAGACAGACAGACAGATAGACATAGATAGATAGACAGATAGATATATACTTATTCCCTGCACTCAGCCAGGGTAGGCAAACCAGCATTCTTGTAGCTGCAATGTGCCGCGTGATTATTATTATTATTATTATTATTAGCATTATTATTATTATTATTATTATTATTATTAGCATTATTATTATTATTATTAGCATTATTATTATTATTATTATTATTATTATTATTATTATTATTATTATTATTATTATTAGCATTATTATTATTATTATTATTAGCATTAGCATTATTATTAGCATTATTATTATTAGCATTATTATTATTATTATTATTATTATTATTATTATTATTAGCATTATTATTATTATTATTAGCATTAGCATTATTATTATTATTATTATTATTATTATTATTATTATTATTATTATTATTATTATTAGCATTATTATTATTATTATTATTATTATTATTACTATTATTATTATTATTATTAGCATTATTATTATTATTAGTATTAGTATTATTAGCATTATTATTATTATTATTATTATTATTATTATTATCATTATTATTATTATTATTATTATTATTATTAGTAGTAGTAGTAGTAGTAGTAGTAGTGGTACTACTACTACTACTACTACTACAACTACTGCTGGTACTGTTACTAGTAGTAGTAGTAGTAGTAGTAGTAATACTACTACTACTACTACTACTACTACTAATAATAATAATAATAATAATAATAATAATAATAATAACAGTATTTTTATTAACATAATAATAATAATAACAGTATTTTTATTAACATATTATTATTATTATTATTATTATTACTGACAACTGGACCAGATAGACAGATAGATATAGATAGATAAACAGATAGACAGAGCTACTTTTAAAACACTACTCCCATACTTAATGCTGTTACCTAAGGCAGTTGTGTGAGTCTCCTTGGTTACTAGTCTGAAGATAGATAGATAGATAGATAGATAGATAAATACAGACAAATTTAAACAACACCTATTTATTTTCATGTATAGGTGGTGTAATCTCCTTGGTTACTAGAGATAAACAGGCAGATAGATAGATAGAGAGCTAGATAGACAGACAGACAAATTAAAAGCAATACAAAACAAGTATTAATTTTCAGGTTACTGTATATTTATATTTCCTATTATAATCTCCTTGGTTACTAGATAGATAGGTAGATGGATAGATAGATAGATAGATACAAAGAGGAGTTACATTTAAACCTAATAAAATTAATAACTGATTTTTTATACTTATCTTTATACTTGAGTCTCCTTGGTTACTAGTCTTAATAGATGCATAGATAGATAGATAGATAGACGGATAGATACATAGAGAGAGAAGTAGATAGATGGAGACAGTCAGATACATATAAACAGATAGACAGACACAGGTACGTAGGTAGGTAGGTAGGTAGGTAGGTAGGTGACGACTCAAGGTGCCTGGAACCACTGTCTGACTCTCTTCTTCTTCATTTCTGCAACATTCGCGGCCTTTCATCTAACTTTCGCTCTGTTGAGCACCGCCTCTCCTCCTCTAAACCTCACCTTCTTTTTCTAACGGAGACTTAGCTGTCTGAGGCAACTGACAGCAAACCCTTTTCTGTATCCTCCTACTTTCTCTATACTCATTTCAAAGCCAAAGGTGGCTGTTGTGTATATACATGCAACGACTTATCTTGCTCTCGTGTTCCTGAACTCGATTCTTCTGAATTCTCTACACTCTGGCTTCAGCTTTCCTGTCATTCTCTGACTAAATATATCTGTGCTGTTTACTTATCCCCTAATTCTACTGACTATCAAAAATTTTTCTACTATCTTACTTCTACAATGGAACACATTCTATCCATTTCTCCTTTCCCTGAAATCTCCATTCTAGGAGATTTCAATGTTCACCACCACCTTTGGCTCTCCTCTCCTTTCACTGATCCACCTGGTGAACAAGCCTACATCTTTTCTATCCTTAATGACCTAGAGCAGCTTGTACAGCACCCTACCCATATCCCAGACTGCTTTGGAGAGAGTTCCAACATACTTGACCTCTTCCTCACACCTAATCCTTCTGCTTACACCGTTAATCTTTTCTCTCCATTGGGCTCCTCCGATCACAACCTAATCACCTTAACCCGTCCTATCGCTCCGGTACGGCCTGCGGACCCTCCAAAGAAACGTCGTCTGTGCCACTTTGGAGCTGCGGATTGGGAGGCCCTCAGGCAGTACTTCTTTGATTTTCCCTGGAATGATGATTGCTTCCATGCCCGGGAGCCATCTGAGTGTGCCTTGCGCATTACGAGGTTATTCTCTCAGGCATGGAAACATACATTCCTTTCTCATATCCTTTGACTAACGCAAGAAAGCCTTGGGTTAATCACGCTTGTTCTAATGCTGTCCACAACAAGGGGAGGGCCTATAAAAGGTACCGGAGCCAATCCTCCCTTGAATCAACATCTTTTATACATTTCTGCCCGGAATCGTGCTAAGTCTGCTCTTCGCTCTGCTAAAAATATTTTCATCTGTACTAAATTCTCTCAACTCTCCAACTCGAATTCTTCCCGCTCCTTCTGGCACCTTGCCAAAAACCTTTCTAACAACTTTACCTCATCATCCTTCCCTCCTCTTTTCTACTCTGATGGCTCTGTAGCTATTTCTTCTACTGATAAAGCAGATCTCTTCACACAGACTTTCTCCTCCAATTCCACCTTAGACGATTCCGGTGCTGTTCCTCCATCACTTCCCCCCTCTGACTTCCTCATGACTGACATTAAAATTTCTTCAGCTGATGTATTTTCTGCCATCACTGGCCTCAGTACTAACAAGGCATAGGGGCCTGATGGGGTCCCTCCTGTTGTTCTCAAGAACTGTGCTTCTGTGCTTACACCCTGCCTAGGCAAACTCTTTCGCCTTTGTCTGTCAACTTGTACCTTTCCTTCTTGCTGGAAGTTTGCTCTCATTCAGCCAGTCTCAAAGAAGGGTGACCACTCCCAACCCTCCAACTATCGTCCAATTGCTTTAACGTCCTGTATTTCAAAAGTTTTCGAGTCAATTCTCAATAGAAATATTTTAAAGCATCTTTCCTATCACAGCCTTCTTTCTGATCGTCAGTACGGGTTCCGTCAGGGACGCTCCACTGGCGATCTTCTCACTTACCTTTCAGACTCCTGGTCATCCTCCTTTCAGGACTTTGGCGAAAGCTTTGCCATTGCACTTGACATCTCAAAGGCTTTCGATCGAGTCTGGCATAAATCTTTAATTTCCAAACTGCCCTCCTACGGTTTCTATCCTTCTATCTGTGCCTTCATCACTAGCTTCCTTTCTGGTCGTTCTATAGCCGCTGTTGTAGACGGCCATCGTTCTTCTCCTAGATCTATCAACAGTGGTGTTCCTCAGGGCTCTGTCCTATCACCAACTCTCTTCCTTTTATTCATCAATGACCTAAGCTGTACATCTAACCCTATCCACTCATACTCGTACGCTGATGACTCCACCCTTCACCTTTCCATTCGGTTCCCGCAACGCCCATCTCAGCAGTTACTTCAACAAACAAGGGATGAGGCTATGGCACACCCAATGTCTGACTTGGCTCGTATCTCTGACTGGGGTAAAAATAATCTTGTTGTTTTTAATGCATCTAAGACTCAGTTCTTACACTTGTCAACCCGGCAAAATCTTCCACAGGTATACCCACTAATGTTTAATAATATTCAGCTTAATCCTGCATCATCCTTGAACATGCTTGGGGTTTCATTTACTCGGGACTTATCTTGGAAAGATCATATCACATCTCTTGTAAAATCTGCTTCCAAGAGATTAGGTGTGCTAAGCCGACTCCGTTCTTTCTTTACACCTGCACAATTGTTGACTCTATACAGGGGTTTTATCCGCCCCTGAGTGTAGTACAACTCTCATGTGTGGGGAGGCTCCCCACGTACAGCTCTTCTCAATAGGGTGGAGTCAAAGGCTTTTCGTCTCATTAACTCTCCTCCTCTTACTGACTCCCTTCAACCTCTGTCTCTTCACCGCACTGTTGCATCTTTATCTCTTTTCTATCTCTACTTCAATGGTCACTGCTCCTCTGAACTGTCTGCTTGCATTCCTCCACCTCTATGACGGGTGCGTAGCACCCGTCTAGCAGCAAACTCTCATCCCTTTTCTGTCTACCTCTCTAATGCAAGAGTTAACCGTTACTCCCAGTCCTTCATTTATGCAACAGGTCAACTCTGGAACTGTCTCGCTCTGTCTGTATTTCCTGCTGCCTATGATCTCCAGTCTTTCAAACGCAGTGTGTCCAGGCATCTCGAAATGAATGGATCTTGAATTTGTCTCTCTCTTGTATTTTGTTTTACTCTTGGAGGGAACAGTAATTGCGGGCTCATGGCCTTTGGTTCCTTCTTCCTCGCATAATATATATATATATATATATATATATATATATATATATATATATCACTACATCGTGTGACTGGATGGTACCTACTAATATGACAGGTAGGTAGAGGGACAGGTAGAGAAATTAAATACTGATGCCTTTTAATAAACTTTCATCTATATTTGCAACTATCTATATATCTATCTATAGTGTATATAGATAGATAGATAGGTAGATAGATTGATGCCTTTTAATAACTTTTATCTATTTTTCCAATTATCTATCTATCATTCTATCTGTCTATGTATGTACGTGTTATATATATATATATATATCACCAGCCGTTTGAGTGTCCACTGCAGGACCGGCCTATCCCGACCGAAGTGGGGACGATACAGCCAATGTATCTCTACCAAGTGGCTTAGGCTGTCTGGTAGAGATTGTATGTAGGGTGAGAAGTGCTTGTAAGTGTAATTGTAGTGTTGGAGTGGCTTTGGATGTGTGTATAGTCTGTGAACCAAGTGTAATCGGCCCGCGCAAGCCAACTGGGTGCAAGCATACTTTATAGTATGCTACACTGGTTCAACCACAGCACCCTTTGTGTCCGCCAAAGCAGTACGTGGCTGGGTGAACACTCTCAAAGTTTATTACCCTGGCGGGGCGCGAACCCTGGCTCACCAGTGTACGAAACGCACACTCTACCACTGTACCACAGAGGCTCCATATATATATATATATATATATATATATATATATATATATAAAGTAAATTTGTAATTACATCGGGTGAGTGGATGGCACCTACTCAATAGATACATAGGGTAAAAGAAATAAATATTGATGCTTTTTGTTCAACTTTTAGTCTATTGTTGCGATTATGCATACATGTCTATATAATAAATGTCACTACATGGGATGAGTGGATGGTAGCTACTAGATAGATAGATAGGTACGTACCTACTGGTTAGACAGATAGGAAGGTAGAAAGACAAGTTAAGAAAATATATGTTGATGTCTTTTACTCAGCATTTAATCTATTTTTCTAACTATCTATACCGGTATGAATCTACTATATCAAATATATGTATCACTACATCGGGTGAATGGATGGTACCTACATCACCATCATCATCATCATCACCATCGTCATCATCACAATCATCATCACCATCACCATCATCACCACCATCATCATCATCATCATCACAACAAGGAGGTACATGCAGGGAGCACTACACCCCGTCCTTCCCTGCCTCACCACACCACCTCCTTATGTATAGTGATGATATGGACATTTACCACAGTAATCCACATATGGTGTTGTGGTGTGGTGTTGAGGAGACGCTAGCCAGTAACAAGGATATATATATACTATTCCGTTAATCTCTCTCTCTCTCTCTCTCTCTCTCTCTCTCTCTCTCTCTCTCTTCATTTTTCTTATAATTTCCTTTTCTCTCCCTCTATTTTCTCTTTCTATCTTTCTCGCCATTTCTTTCTATGCTTCTCCTCCTCCCTCCCTCTCTCACTGTCTGTCTGTCTGTCTCTCATTTTTATCGCCCGCCTTTACAAGACGGAGTGATAATGTTATTGCCCTTGTGTGTGTGTGTGTGTGTGTGTGTGTGTGTGTGTGTGTGTGTGTGTCTCGCCATTATATCTCATGAACGGCTTCAGCCATCAACATGAAACCTTCAGGGTATCAATTTATGGCGAAAATCTTGGACTTGGCCAACAGCATATTCTGGCGGGCGATTAGCATTCGGCTCCCGAATGTTTTTCTTTCATTAATTTTATTCTGATTCCATTTCCTCAATGTCATCTTTGGCCTCCACCACACTCACATATACTCTCCTAGTTAGTCTCTCTCGCTATGGCACCCCCAGTACCCTGTACAACACCTCCGCCAATAACACATATCAGCAGCCTTTAACATCGCGCCAACGCACGAACAAGAAAAAAGAAAACGACAAGAAAGTGAAATGAATGTTACAAAGGTTGGCCAAGTGACCCAAGTTACCCGTCTATTGTTTACAGTTTTCTATGTTGTAAGCCCCGCCCCCAAGATGGCGCCCTGCTGTCTCCCTCCACCCACAACACAACAATGCCACTGCCCACACACCGGCAACCCCTTCAGTTACCACATGACTGAGGTGGGGTGTATATGTTTGTCTGTTGGCTCCTCGGCGTCCATCTGTCTACCTCGATCCAAAGCTCTCTCTCTCTCTCTCTCTCTCTCTCTCTCTCTCTCTCTCTCTCCTGTGAGTGTACGCGCGCGGGGCCGACTACCTGTGCGTAGCTATCTGTTGACGTGCAGGTAAATTACTGCCCTACTCGGCAACGGGCTCCCTAGTTTGTGCACAGCCCAATATATAAGAAAAAAAGAAAAAAAAAAACTCTCCTTGGCCTACCCCTGCTGGTCCTTCCCTCCCCTTTAACTCCACCACCAAGACGCCAGGGAGACGTGGAGGCGATTTGTTTGTGGCCACTCCGTATAAGGGATTAAGGCGTCTGGCAATAAATATATTTTCTTGTATTTTTTTAGCTTATTTTTCATTTTTCGTTTGTATTTTTTCAGTTTATTGTACTAGTTATTTTTTAGTTTATATTTTTGTTTATTTCTTTATTTTCAATACTTTTTTAATTATTGTTTTCGTTGCTTTATTATTAGCAGGACGCGATTATTGTTTTATTTGTACTATTTAAGACGCTTCAGCTCAGCAGGGTTTGTAGGAGTGACGGGGCTTGTGAGGGGCAGGCAGGCCAGCATGATGGCAAAGGGTATGCTAGGACGTGGAGGCGATTTGTCTGTGGCCAACCCTTAGGGGATTAAGGCGTCTGGCAATAAGTACATGGACTGACAGACAGATAAATAGACTGAGACGGATCGATAGATAGATGGATAAATAGACATATAAATCGATTGATAGATGGATTAATAGACAGACGAGTAGATTGATAGTTACAAGTAGATGGCTAGACAGATAGATATATAGACATATCAACAGATAGATGGATAGACAGATAGACACATCAACAGATAGATGGCTAGACAGATAGACACATCAATAGATAGATGGATGGACGGCTAGACAGATAGACACATCAATAGATAGATGGATGGATGGATAGATATATAGATAGATAGATAAACAGATGGATCGATGGATAGATAGACAGACAGAGATAGATATACTGATCGACAGAGATGGATAATTAGACAGACATATAGATAAACAGCTACGAGTAGATGGATAGACAGATAGATAGACAGGTAGAGAGACTGACAGACAGACAGATAGACAGACAGGTAGAGAGACTGACAGACAGACAGATAGATAGACAGGTAGAGAGATTGACAGACATACAGATAGACAGACAGGTAGATAGATACAGATAGACAGGTAGACAGACAGATAGATAGATAGACAGACAGACAGGTAGACAAACAGGTAGATAGACAGACAGACAGGTAGATAGATAGACAGACAGACAGGTAGATAGATAGACACAGACAGGTAGACAGACAGACAGGTAGACAGACAGACAGGTAGACAGACAGGTAGAGAGATTGACAGATATACAGATAGATAGACAGGTAGAGAGATAGACAGTCAGACAGATAGACAGACAGGTAGAGAGATTGACAGACAGATTGACAGACAGACAGATAGACAGACAGACAGGTAGACAGACAGACAGATAGACAGACAGACAGATAGACAGACAGGTAGAGATAGACATATACAGATCGATAGATGGATGGAGAGAGAGAGAGAGAGAGAGAGAGAGAGAGAGAGAGAGAGAGAGAGAGAGAGAGAGCGTGGGCAGGGATGCAGAGTGGACGAGGAAGGGAGGAAGATTACAGGGAGAGAAAGAGGGAGGGAGAGTAAGAGGCTGAGAGGGAAGGAGGGAAAGGAGGAAGAAAGGAGGGGAATGAAAGAGACGGACATGTAAGGAGAAAGAGAGAGGGAGAGGGAAGGAGAGAAAGAGAAGTAGAGGGAAGGAAAGACAGAGGGAAGGAGAGAAAAACAGAGAGGGAAGGAGAGAAAGAGAAGTAGAGGGAAGGAAAGACAGAGGGAAGGAGAGAAAGACAGAGAGGGAAGGAGAGAAAGAGAAGTAGAGGGAAGGAAAGACAGAGGGAAGGAGAGAAAGACAGAGAGGGAAGGAGAGAAAGAGAAGTAGAGGGAAAGAAAGATAGAGGGAAGGAGAGAAAGACAGAGAGGGAAGGAGAGAAAGAGGAGAGGGAAGGAAAGAAAGAGGAGAGGGAAGGAAAGAAAGACAGAGAGGGAAGGAGAGAAAGAGGAGAGGGAAGGAGAGAAAGACAGAGAGGGAAGGAAAGAAAAACAGAGAGGGAAGGAGAGAAAGAGGAGAGGGAAGGAGAGAAAGAGGAGAGGGAAGGAGAGAAAGAGGAGAGGGAAGGAAAGAAAAACAGAGAGGGAAGGAGAGAAAGAGGAGAGGGAAGGAGAGAAAGACAGAGGGAAGGAGAGAAAGAGGAGAGGGAAGGAAAGAAAAACAGAGAGGGAAGGAGAGAAAGAGGAGAGGGAAGGAAAGAAAAACAGAGAGGGAAGGAGAGAAAGAGGAGAGGGAAGGAGAGAAAGAGGAGAGGGAAGGAAAGAAAAACAGAGAGGGAAGGAAAGAAAAACAGAGAGGGAAGGAGAGAAAGAGGAGAGGGAAGGAGAGAAAGAG
>NC_137037.1:597756-602756 GCF_032717465.1 Coenobita brevimanus
GAAGGTGAAGAAGAAGAAGAAGAAGGTGAAGAAGAAGAAGAAGGTGAAGAAGAAGAAGAAGAAGGTGAAGAAGAAGAAGAAGAAGAAGAAGGTGAAGAAGAAGAAGAAGAAGGTGAAGAAGAAGAAGAAGAAGAAGAAGGTGAAGAAGAAGAAGAAGGTGAAGAAGGTGAAGAAGAAGAAGAAGGTGAAGAAGAAGAAGAAGAAGAAGGTGAAGAAGAAGAAGAAGAAGAAGGTGAAGAAGAAGAAGAAGAAGAAGAAGAAGGTGAAGAAGAAGAAGAAGAAGGTGAAGAAGAAGAAGAAGGTGAAGAAGAAGAAGAAGAAGAAGGTGAAGAAGAAGAAGAAGAAGAAGGTGAAGAAGAAGAAGAAGGTGAAGAAGAAGAAGAAGAAGAAGAAGAAGGTGAAGAAGAAGAAGAAGGTGAAGAAGAAGAAGAAGAAGGTGAAGAAGAAGAAGAAGAAGAAGAAGGTGAAGAAGAAGAAGAAGAAGGTGAAGAAGAAGAAGAAGAAGAAGAAGAAGGTGAAGAAGAAGAAGAAGGTGAAGAAGGTGAAGAAGAAGAAGAAGGTGAAGAAGAAGAAGAAGAAGAAGAAGGTGAAGAAGAAGAAGAAGAAGAAGAAGGTGAAGAAGAAGAAGAAGGTGAAGAAGAAGAAGAAGAAGAAGGTGAAGAAGAAGAAGAAGGTGAAGAAGAAGAAGAAGAAGAAGAAGAAGAAGGTGAAGAAGAAGAAGAAGAAGAAGAAGGTGAAGAAGAAGAAGAAGAAGAAGAAGGTGAAGAAGAAGAAGAAGGTGAAGAAGGTGAAGAAGAAGAAGAAGAAGAAGGTGAAGAAGAAGAAGAAGGTGAAGAAGAAGAAGAAGAAGAAGGTGAAGAAGAAGAAGAAGAAGAAGGTGAAGAAGAAGAAGAAGGTGAAGAAGAAGAAGAAGAAGAAGGTGAAGAAGAAGAAGAAGAAGAAGGTGAAGAAGAAGAAGAAGGTGAAGAAGAAGAAGAAGAAGAAGGTGAAGAAGAAGAAGAAGGTGAAGAAGAAGAAGGTGAAGAAGAAGAAGAAGGTGAAGAAGAAGAAGAAGGTGAAGAAGAAGAAGAAGGTGAAGAAGAAGGTGAAGAAGAAGAAGAAGGTGAAGAAGAAGAAGAAGGTGAAGAAGAAGAAGAAGAAGAAGAAGGTGAAGAAGAAGAAGAAGAAGGTGAAGAAGAAGAAGAAGAAGAAGAAGGTGAAGAAGAAGAAGAAGAAGAAGGTGAAGAAGAAGAAGAAGGTGAAGAAGAAGAAGAAGGTGAAGAAGAAGAAGGTGAAGAAGAAGAAGAAGAAGGTGAAGAAGAAGAAGGTGAAGAAGAAGAAGAAGAAGAAGAAGAAGAAGAAGAAGGTGAAGAAGAAGAAGAAGGTGAAGAAGAAGAAGAAGGTGAAGAAGAAGAAGAAGGTGAAGAAGAAGAAGAAGGTGAAGAAGAAGAAGAAGGTGAAGAAGAAGAAGAAGGTGAAGAAGAAGAAGAAGAAGAAGAAGAAGAAGGTGAAGAAGAAGAAGAAGAAGAAGGTGAAGAAGAAGGTGAAGAAGAAGAAGGTGAAGAAGAAGAAGAAGAAGGTGAAGAAGAAGAAGGTGAAGAAGAAGAAGAAGAAGGTGAAGAAGAAGAAGAAGAAGAAGAAGAAGAAGAAGAAGAAGAAGAAGAAGAAGAAGAAGAAGAAGAAGAAGAAGAAGAAGAAGAAGAAGGTGAAGAAGAAGAAGAAGAAGAAGAAGGTGAAGAAGAAGAAGAAGAAGGTGAAGAAGAAGAAGAAGAAGAAGAAGAAGGTGAAGAAGAAGAAGAAGAAGGTGAAGAAGAAGAAGAAGAAGGTGAAGAAGAAGAAGAAGGTGAAGAAGAAGAAGAAGAAGAAGGTGAAGAAGAAGAAGAAGAAGGTGAAGAAGAAGAAGAAGAAGAAGAAGAAGGTGAAGAAGAAGAAGAAGAAGGTGAAGAAGAAGAAGAAGAAGGTGAAGAAGAAGAAGAAGGTGAAGAAGAAGAAGAAGAAGGTGAAGAAGAAGAAGAAGAAGGTGAAAAAGAAGAAGAAGAAGGTGAAAAAGAAGAAGAAGAAGGTGAAAAAGAAGAAGGTGAAGAAGATGGTGAGGAAGAAGCAACAGACCAAGGCGCCATCTTGAGATATTATTTCCTTAAGTTCAAAACGTGTCTCTTAATAAAAATCCAATGGTAAGAAGGCAATAAATAAATATATAAATAAATTATCAAGATATCCCGACTGAAAAGGTGGCCATAGACAAGACAGATAAAAAAAAAATAACGACTGAACAGGTATGAAAAAGACACTAAAAAGAATCCAGATAATTAATGAGCCCAGGTGAGTTGGCCACACACACACACACACACACACACACACACACACACATTTACCTGTACACACGGTATGTAAACACATTATTATATGGACACACATACAATCGCACGTGTAAACCTTCCCCATTAGCGCTGCTACACTACACTCATATGTATGGTGATTTAGGCAGCTTAAAAATAACAATCAAACAATAATGAAAATAACGGCCAATATTTACACCTACAATAAACAAACAAAATCACCAACTCGAAATTCAACCGTTATATTGGACACCTCTTGGAGGATTCGTAATATCCCTTCCTCGGCGATTTATTTTCCTGCTACACCTTAATATCCTCTAATATGGTGTTAATACAAACTACGACTGTATTAAAAAATATAAATAACGTCACAGAGGACAGCAAGGTGTAATATACAAAATAAATGGCTCAGGAAAAGATGCTAAGAATCCTTCCATTTCAACGAGATAACGGCTTAATTTTCAACCCCGACTTGGTAGGCTTCGTGACACCTCTTCCTCAGCGATTTATTGTGCACATTACACCTTAATATTCTATTGTAGGTTACTGAGGCAACTGTGAAAAGATTTAAATTTAAGCCGTAATCTCTCATATAGGAGATTTCGTAACATTTCTTTCTCGGCGAACTATTTTGCACACATAACCTTAATATCGTCTTGTGTGCGATTGATGCAAACTATGGCGGTATTAGCAAAGTATAAATATCATACAAGCCAACAGAAAGGCCTAATTTAAAAGTGAATCGCTAAGGAACAAGTGCTGCCAAGCCCACCATTCCAGCGATATTACGGATTAATTTTCAACTAACTTTGATCGTTCCGTAACACTTCTTCTTCAGCGATTTATTTTGCACCATACACCTTAATATTCTCTCCTATGTTACTCTGACTTGCAATTGTGCCGACATTAAATCTTCAGCCGTAATCTCTCATATAGGCCTTGGAGATTCCGTAGCGTCTCTTCCTCGGCGATTACTTGGCACATATACCATAAAATCCTCCAGTATGTTATAAATGGAATCTACGTCGATTTTAAAAGTGACAGATTACATGAAAATCAATATTAATGTGTAATATGCCAAATAAATTGCCGAGGAAGAGGCACTACGAAATCTCCATATTAAGGATATTTTTAAAACTTGGCGCCAAGCCTGAAGCGACAGCCTCTTGCTTTTGTGTTAATTTTATGGCTGGTGTGTGTGCTGCATCGCTTATCTCTGGGATATGAGCCTTATTACCAGCATCATAGAGCTGCCTTACACTGGCAGCCACTAGCAGGCTACGTAGCACCTTTACCTAAGTGATTTATCCCGTACATTACACATTAACATTCTTCTGTAGGCCATTTGTAGCGTTGTAATACAGACATGGTTTTCATAATAACATGCAAAATAATACTGAGGTGTAATGTGCAAAATAAATCGCTAAGGAAGAGGAGTTAAGAAATATACAGCCTCTCTGAATACGATAAGATGTAAGCATCTCACTTTATGATCCTTTGTTTTAAATCTGTCTGTCTGTCTGTCTCTCTCTCTCTCTCTCTTTCTCTCTCCCTCTCTCTCTCTCTCCCCCTCCCTCCCCCCTCCCCCCCCTCTCTCTCTCTCTCTCTGCCAGCCACAAACGGGCCACAACCCTGAGTAATACAGTGACGGTTCAACTACTACTCCCTGAAGGGGTAAGGGGGTGGGGGGCAGGGCAGGAGACAGAGAGGAGGGGGAGGCAAAGGGCTGGGGGAGGGGAGGGCAGTGATACACAGCAGAAGGAAGGGGAGGGGAAAGTGTTGGGGGGAAGGGGGAGGGGGAAGAAGGAGGCATACTGAGCAACATAAAGAGAGAGAGAGAGAGAGAGAGAGAACAGATAGGGAGGGAAAGAGGAAGAAGCAGGAGGGAAGGAGGGAAAAAGGGAAGGACAGGGGGAGGGGCAATAACAAAGACGGGTAGGGGAAGGTGTAGGGGAAGGTGTAGGGCAAGGTGTAGGGGAAGGTGTAGGGCAAGGTGTAGGGGAAGGTGTAGGGCAAGGTGTAGGGCAAGGTGTAGGGGAAGGTGTAGGGCAAGGTGTAGGGCAAGGTGTAGGGCAAGGTGTAGGGCAAGGGGTAGGGGAAGGTGTAAGGGAAGATGTAGGGGAAGGTTTAGGGGAAGGGGTAGGGCAAGGTGTAGGGGAAGGTGTAGGGCAAGGTGTAGGGCAAGGTGTAGGGCAAGGTGTAGGGGAAGGGGTAGGGGAAGGTGTAGGGCAAGGTGTAGGGCAAGGTGTAGGGCAAGGTGTAGGGGAAGGTGTAGGGCAAGGGGTAGGGGAAGGTGTAGGGGAAGGTGTAGGGGAAGGGGTAGGGGAAGGGGCAGGGACAGGACTGAGGCGAAGTAGGAAGGGAGAAGGACAAACAGGGAGGCACATGACAGAGAGGGAGGAGGAGGGAAAGAGAAGGGGGAGGGGAGGAGGGGGAGGGAAAGGGAAGGGGGAGGGGAGGAGGGGGAGGGAAAGGGAAGGGGGAGGGAAAGAGAAGGAGGAGGGGAGGAGGGGGAGGGAAAGGGAAGGGGGAGGGGAGGAGGGGGAGGGAAAGAGAAGGGGGAGGGGAGGAGGGGGAGGGAAAGGGAAGGGGGAGGGGAGGAGGGGGAGGGAAAGGAAAGGGGGAGGGGAGGAGGGGGAGGGAAAGGGAAGGGGGAGGGAAAGGGAAGGGGGAGGGGGAGGG
>NC_137037.1:617756-703456 GCF_032717465.1 Coenobita brevimanus
TGAAGCGACAGCCTCTTGCTTTTGTGTTAATTTTATGGCTGGTGTGTGTGCTGCATCGCTTATCTCTGGGATATGAGCCTTATTACCAGCATCATAGAGCTGCCTTACACTTGCAGGCTTCGTAGCACCTTTTCCTAAGCGATTTATCCCATACATTACACATTAACACTCTCCTGTAGGCCATTCGTAGCGTTTTAATACCGACATGGTTCTCGTCAATAACATACAAAATAATACTGAGGTGTAATGTGCAAAATAAATCGCTAAGGAAGAGGAGTTATGAAATATCCAGCCTCTCAGAATCTGACCCTTAACCGTCTCAATCCGATGACGTAATTTATTCTTGTGAGTGGAAAATAAATCGGCGGACTGAAAGGGTTAAGGGATTATAGTAGCGCGTACTGTACAAGGCATTTTCGTCATGTGTCAGTTTCAAATCCCGCGCGTGTTTTCTGCTTGGCTTTGGAGATTTCGTTTCATCTTCACCAGTTTATTGCGCAAATTGGACCTTAATATCCTCTTCTGTATTATCAACGGCAGCTATGTTGATAATGGAAAGATATGAATATCGTACAGGAGACTATTAAGGTGCCATGAGCCAAACAAATCGCCAAAGAAGACATGCTGCGAAATCTCCAATGCCGGCGAGAATACGACTCCTCTTGTTGCGTATTTGCGTACCGTATCATCGTTGCGTATTTGCGTACCGTATCATCGTTGCGTATTTGCGTACCGTATCATCGTTGCGTATTTGCGTACCGTATCATCGTTGCGTATTTGCGTACCGTATCATCGCTGCGTATCAGCCAGTGGTACAATATGGTACAACAGTGTCCTCAATCGGGTCATCACTGCACCGTATCATCACTGCAGATCCGTATCACAACACAGCACGCGGCATTACCACTGAACCCCAGTGTTTTGTCTAAGTGTAGCAGTGAATGGAGACGCAGGAGAGAATGGAGATTGAAAGACTGACTACGAGGGTGTATGTAGGTGAAGTGGAGGCAGGGAGAGGGAGGGGCAGACCAAGGATGAGGTGGAGGGATGGAGATGGGAGGTATATGAGGGAGGGGGGAGTGAGTTGGGGGGAGGGCAGTCAAGGGATTGGTGACAGAGCGACTTGAAGGCGTTTTGTCCGTGGCCACCCTTTGCGGGTTTAGGGTGTCGGGCAATAGATAGATAGATAGGTAGACAGATAGATAGAATAGATAGCAGTGAGTTGATCTGTGCAGTCAGCAGCGGCCTCGTCCATTGGTATTATTACATAGTCAGTCAAAGGCAAGGATAGGCACCACGATGGCGGGTTTACGGCGTCGGGCAATAGATAGATAGATATAGAATAGAATAGATAGATAGAATAGATAGATAGACAGATAGATAGATAGAATAGATAGATAGATAGCAACGAGTTCATGTCAAAGGCAAGGATAATCAGCACGTTGGCGGGTTTAGGGCGTCGGGCAATAGATAGATAGATGAAATAGATAGACGGATAGAATAGATAGATAGATAGATAGCAACGAGTTCCTGTCAAAGGCAAGGATAGTCAGCACGTTGGCGGGTCAAAACTGTACACAAGTAGGCAGGGGTAGGGTGCATCGTGTGTTGGCTGACGTACATTGCCAGCATGGGAGTGCATTGTACAAAAACAGTGAACACAAAAGATAAGGAACAAAATCACACTCGGCAGCCTTAGCATTGACCGCTGGCAAGGTGGTCATGTTAGCGCTTTGGATATTTCCTGCACTGGATGACCCCTGACCCCTGACCTGGCGGTGTAGGTCATGCGGGTACGAGGCACACTTTCCCTCTCTCTCTCTCTCTCTCTCTCTCTCTCTCTCTCTCTCTCCCATGATTATAAGGGAACGAGATGGAGAAAAAGTGTGAAGGAAAGAGAGAGGGAGGGGCAGGAGGGAGGAGAAGAAAGGTAGAGTGGAAGGAAAAAAGGGAGAGGAAGGGAAGGGGTGGTGGAGGGAAAACAGGAGGGGAACAGTGAGAGAGAGAGAGAGAGAGAGAGAGAGAGAGAGAGAGAGAGAGAGAGACTAATATACCTCTCCACTCCATCCCTCCATCTCATCCTCGGCCTCCCCCTCCCTCTCCACCCTCCACCTCACTCACATACTCTCCTCGCCAGTCTCTCGCTCTCCAAAGACGAAGAAAAAAAAAAAAAACACGGTAAAGACGAAAAAGAAATAAATCAGACGAAAATGCTGCCTTTGTTCTCTCGGTGTTAAATACTGAACTTTCTTTTGATGTAAGAAAGAAGGAACCCAAGGCCAGGAGCCCGCAAATTGTTCCCTCCAAGAAAAAAAAAGAAACATACAAAAGAGAGCCAAATTCAAGATCCATTCCTTTCATTTCGAGATGCCTGGACACACTGCGTTTGAAAGACTGGAGGTCATAGGCAGTAGGAAATACAGACAGAGGGAGACAGTTCCAGAGTTGACCTGTTGCATACATGAAGGACTGGGAGTGACGATTAGCTTGCCTCCTACCTACCTATCTACCTACACTGGAGATCATAGGCAGTACGAAATACAGACAGAGGGAGACAGCTCCAGAGTTGACCTGTTACCACAATGATGATATCACGTGAACAAAGAAAAGAATGAAAATGAAAGGAAAATACGACAGCAAAAGGAAACGAAGAAAAATTGAGAGAAAAGGAGGAGAAGAAGAAGGAGGAGGAGGAGGAGAAGTAAGCAGCAGAAGCAGTAGAATTTAAGAAGTAAAAGTAGAAGGCAGAGAAGAAGCAGAGGGAGAAGCAGTAGAAGTAGATGCAGAAGTAGAAGAAGAAGCAGAAGAAACAGAAGCAGTAGATGTAGAAGTAGAAGTAAAAGTAGAAGGCACAGAAGAAGCAGAGGGAGAAGCAGTAGAAGTAGATGCAGACGTCAAAGTAGAAACAGAAAAAGTAAAGCGTCTAGGGAAAGAAATAGCAGCAGAATTAGAAGTTGTAGAAGTAGAAGTGGAATTTGAAGAAGCAAAACAATCAGCAGAAGTAGGAAATAAGTGGAAAAGGTAGAAGTGAAAGCAGAAGAAAAATTGAAAGAGTAAAAGTAGTAGAAACAGAAGTAGCAGAAGTAGATAATGTAGAAGCAGAAGCAGAAGTAGAAGTAGATAATGTAGAAGCAGAAGCAGAAGTAGATAATGTGAACGCAGAAGCAGTAGAAGTGGAAGTAGATAATGTAGAAGCAGAAGTAGTAGAGCAGAAGTAGAAGCAGAAGTAGAAGCAGTAGAAGCAGAAGTAGATGAAGTTGAAGCAGAAGTAGTAGAAGCAGAAGTAGATGAAGTTGAAGCAGTAGTAGAAGCAGTAGATAATGTAGAAGCAGAAGTAGATGAAGTTGAAGCAGAAGTAGATAATGTAGAAGCAGAAGTAGATGAAGTTGAAGCAGAAGTAGATGAAGTTGAAGCAGAAGTAGATAATGTAGAAGCAGAAGTAGAAGCAGTAGAAGCAGAAGTAGATAATGTAGAAGCAGAAGTAATGTAGAAGCAGAAGTAGATAATGTAGAAGCAGAAGTAGATAATGTAGAAGCAGAAGTAGAAGCAGAAGTAGATAATGTAGAAGCAGAAGTAGAAGCAGAAGTAGATAATGCAGAAGCAGAAGTAGATAATGTAGAAGCAGAAGTAGAAGCAGTAGATAATGTAGAAGCAGTAGATAATGTAGAAGCAGAAGTAGAAGCAGTAGAAGTAGATAATGTAGAAGCAGAAGTAGAAGCAGCAGAAGCAGTAGATAATGTAGAAGCAGTAGATAATGTAGAAGCAGAAGTAGAAGCAGTAGATAATGTAGAAGCAGAAGTAGAGGCAGTAGAAGCAGAAGTAGATAATGTAGAAGCAGAAGTAGAAGCAGTAGATAATGCAGAAGCAGAAGTAGATGAAGTTGAAGCAGTAGATAATGTAGAAGCAGAAGTAGAAGCAGAAGTAGATAATGTAGAAGCAGAAGTAGAAGCAGTAGATAATGTAGAAGCAGAAGTAGAAGCAGTAGATAATGTAGAAGCAGAAGTAGAAGCAGTAGATAATGTAGAAGCAGAAGTAGAAGCAGTAGATAATGTAGAAGCAGAAGTAGAAGCAGTAGAAGCAGTAGATAATGTAGAAGCAGAAGTAGATAATGTAGAAGCAGTAGATAATGTAGAAGCAGAAGTAGAAGCAGAAGTAGATAATGTAGAAGCAGAAGTAGAAGCAGAAGTAGATAATGTAGAAGCAGAAGTAGCAGAAGTAGATAATGTAGAAGCAGAAGTAGAAGCAGAAGTAGATAATGTAGAAGCAGTAGATAATGTAGAAGCAGAAGTAGAAGCAGAAGTAGATAATGTAGAAGCAGAAGTAGATAATGTAGAAGCAGTAGATAATGTAGAAGCAGAAGTAGATAATGTAGAAGCAGTAGATAATGTAGTAGATAATGTAGAAGCAGAAGTAGAAGCAGAAGTAGATAATGTAGAAGCAGAAGTAGAAGCAGAAGTAGATAATGTAGAAGCAGAAGTAGAAGCAGTAGATAATGTAGAAGCAGAAGTAGATAATGTAGAAGCAGAAGTAGAAGCAGTAGATAATGTAGAAGCAGAAGTAGAAGCAGAAGTAGATAATGTAGAAGCAGAAGTAGAAGCAGTAGATAATGCAGAAGTAGATAATGTAGAAGCAGAAGTAGAAGCAGAAGTAGATAATGTAAAAGCAGTAGATAATGTAGAAGCAGAAGTAGAAGCAGTAGAAGCAGATAATGTAGAAGCAGAAGTAGAAGCAGTAGAAGCAGTAGATAATGTAGAAGCAGAAGTAGAAGTAGATAATGCCAAAGCAGAAGTAGATGAAGTTGAAGCAGAAGTAGATAATGTAGAAGCAGAAGTAGAAGCAGAAGTAGATAATGTAGAAGCAGAAGTAGAAGCAGTAGATAATGCAGTAGATAATGTAGAAGCAGAAGTAGAAGCAGAAGTAGATAATGTAAAAGCAGTAGATAATGTAGAAGCAGAAGTAGAAGCAGTAGAAGCAGAAGTAGATAATGTAGAAGCAGAAGTAGAAGCAGTAGAAGCAGAAGTAGATAATGTAGAAGCAGAAGTAGAAGTAGATAATGCCAAAGCAGAAGTAGATGAAGTTGAAGCAGAAGTAGATAATGTAGAAGCAGTAGATAATGTAGAAGCAGAAGTAGAAGCAGAAGTAGATAATGTAGAAGCAGAAGTAGATAATGTAGAAGCAGTAGATAATGTAGAAGCAGAAGTAGATAATGTAGAAGCAGAAGTAGATAATGTAGAAGCAGAAGTAGATAATGTAGAAGCAGTAGATAATGTAGAAGCAGAAGTAGAAGCAGAAGTAGATACTGTAGAAGCAGAAGTAGCAGTAGAAGCAGAAGTAGATAATGTAGAAGCAGAAGTAGATAATGTAGAAGCAGTAGATAATGTAGAAGCAGAAGTAGATAATGTAGAAGCAGAAGTAGATAATGTAGAAGCAGAAGTAGATAATGTAGAAGCAGTAGAAGCAGAAGTAGATAATGTAGAAGCAGAAGTAGAAGCAGAAGTAGATAATGTAGAAGCAGAAGTAGAAGCAGTAGATAATGTAGAAGCAGAAGTAGAAGCAGAAGTAGATAATGTAGAAGCAGAAGTAGAAGCAGAAGTAGATAATGTAGAAGCAGAAGTAGAAGCAGAAGTAGATAATGTAGAAGCAGTAGATAATGTAGAAGCAGTAGATAATTTAGAAGCAGAAGCAGTAGAAGTAGATGATGTAGAAGCAGAAGCAGAAGTAGAAGTAGATAATGTAGAAGCAGAAGCAGTAGAAATAGAAGTAGATAATGTAGAAGCAGAAGCAGTAGAAGTAGTAGATAATGTAGAAGCAGAAGCAGTAGAAGTAGAAGATAATGTAGAAGCAGAAGTAGTAGAAGTAGAAGATAATGTAGAAGCAGAAGCAGAAGTAGAAGATAATGTAGAAGCAGAAGTAGAAGCAGTAGAAGTAGATGATGTAGAAGCAGTAGAAGTAGAAGTAGATAATGTAGAAGCAGAAGTAGAAGCAGTAGTAGATAATATAGAAGCAGAAGCAGTAGTAGTAGATAATGTAGAAGCAGAAGTAGAAGCAGTAGAAGTAGATAATATAGAAGCAGAAGCAGTAGAAGTAGTAGATAATGTAGAAGCAGAAGCAGTAGATAATGTAGAAGCAGAAGCAGTAGATAATGTAGAAGCAGAAGCAGTAGAAGTAGTAGATAATGTAGAAGCAGAAGTAGAAGCAGTAGAAGTAGATAATGTAGAAGCAGAAGCAGAAGTAGAAGTAGATAATGTAGAAGCAGTAGAAGTAGATAATGTAGAAGCAGAAGCAGTAGAAGAAGTAGATAATGTAGAAGCAGAAGCAGTAGATGTAGTAGATAATGTAGAAGCAGAAGCAGAAGCAGTAGTAGTACAAGTAGATTATGTAGAAGCAGAAGCAGTAGAAGTAGAAGCAGTAGAAGCAGAAGCAGTAGAAGTAGATAATGTAGAAGCAGAGGCAGAAGCAGAAGAAGCAGAAGCAGAAATAAAAGCTAAGGTTGAAGCAGCAGTAGATATTGACGTAGACGTAATAGATGTTAAAGAAGCAGAGGCAGACAAATTAGTAGTGCAATAATAAGTAGATCTATCTATCTATTGCCACACCCCTTAATCCCGTAAGGGGTGGCCATAAACAAATCGCTTCCATGTCACCCTGTCCCCCACCATTTCACTGCCCTGCTCCCAGCTCACACCCCCCTCTCTCATATACCTCTCCACTCCATCCCTCCATCTCATCCTTGGCCTCCCCCTCCCTCATCCCCCTCCACCTCACTAACATACACTCTCCTCATCAGTCTCTCACTCTCCATCCTCTCCACATGGCCAAACCACCTCAGTGTGTTTCTCCTAACGCTTCCTATCACATCCACATCCACACCACAACGCTCCTTCACACTCTCCTCGTCAGTCTCTCACTCTCCATCCTCTCCACATGGCCAAACCACCTCAGTGTGTTTCTCCTAACGCTTCCTATCACATCCACACCACAACGCTCCTTCACACTCTCCTCGTCAGTCTCTCACTCTCCATCCTCTCCACATGGCCAAACCACCTCAGTGTGTTTCTCCTAACGCTTCCTATCACATCCACATCCACACCACAACGCTCCTTCAGTATAACAAGAGTGTAGACGTTGGAGTAAGGAGGAGAAGGAGGAGGAGGAGGAGAACGAGGAGGAGGAAGAGGAGGAGGAAAGAAACGAAAAGAAAGAACATGAAGGGAGAAAGAAATAATCAGAACTAAAAACGAAGAAGGGAGAAAGGAGAAAAAAAGGAGAGAAAAGAAGAAAAGGAAAAGAGAAAGAAGAGTGAAGAGAGAAAGTAGACAGGCGAAGAAAGAAAAGAAAGAAGAAAGAAGGAAGACGCAAAAAGAAAGAAAGGAAAAGTAAGGAGAAAGAAGAAAAAGAAAGCAAGAAAGAAGTAAGAAAGCAATAAAGAAGAAAGTAAGAAAGAAGAAAGCAAGGAAGAAGAAAGCAAGAAAGAAGAAAGTAAGAAAGAAGAAAGCAAGAAGGAAGAAAGCAAGAAAGCAAGAAAGAAGAAAGAAAGCAAGAAAGAAGAAAGAAAGCAAGAAAGAAGAAAGAAGACGGAAAAAGCAAGAAAGGAAAAGTAAGGAGAAAGAAGAAAGAAGAAAACAAGAAAGAAGAAAGAAAGTAAGAAAGAAGAAAGAAAGCAAGAAAGAAGAAAGAAAGAAAGCAGAAAGTAAGAAAGAAGAAAGAAGAAAGCAAGAAAGAAGAAAGCAGAAAGTAAGAAAGAAGAAAGCAAGAATGTAAGAAAGAAGAAAGTAGAAAGCAAGAAAGTAAGAAAGTAAGAAAGAAGAAAGTAAGAAAGAAGAAAGTAAGAAAGAAGAAAGAAACAAGAAAGTAAGAAAGAAGAAAGTAAGAAAGAAGAAAGAAACAAGAAAGTAAGAAAGAAGAAAGTAAGAAACAAGAAAGCAAGAATGCAAGAAAGAAGAAAGAAAGTAAGAAAGAAACAAGAAAGCAAGAATGCAAGAAAGAAGAAAGAAAGTAAGAAAGAAGAAAGTAAGAAACAAGAAAGAAGAAAGCAAGAAAGTAAGAAAGAAGTAAGAAAGAAGAAAGAAGAAAGCAAGAAAGAAGAAAGAAAGAAGAAAGCAAGAAAGAAGAAAGAAAGAAGAAAGCAAGAAGAAAGAAAGAAAGTAAGAAAGAAGAAAGCAAGAAAGAAGAAAGCAAGAAAGAAGAAAGAAAGCAAGAAAGAAGAAAGAAAGCAAGAAAGAAGAAAGAAGAAAGCAAGAAAGTAAGAAAGAAGAAAGCAAGAAAGAAGAAAGCAAGAAAGAAGAAAGAAAGAAGAAAGCAAAAAAGCAAGAAAGTAAGAAAGAAGAAAGCAAGAAAGTAAGAAAGAAGAAAGTAAGAAAGTAAGAAAGCAAGAAAGTAAGAAAGAAGAAAGCAAAAAAGCAAGAAAGTAAGAAAGAAGAAAGCAAGAAAGTAAGAAAGAAGAAAGTAAGAAAGAAGAAAGAAGAAAGTAAGAAAGAAGAAAGCAAGAAAGAAGAAAGTAAGAAAGAAGAAAGTAAGAAAGAAGAAAGTAAGAAAGAAGAAAGTAAGAAAGAAGAAAGTAAGAAAGAAGAAAGTAAGAAAGAAGTAAGAAAGCAAGAAAGTAAGAAAGAAGAAAGTAAGAAAGAAGAAAGTAAGAAAGAAGAAAGTAAGAAAGAAGAAAGTAAGAAAGAAGAAAGTAAGAAAGAAGAAAGCAAGAAAGAAGAAAGTAAGAAAGAAGAAAGTAAGAAAGCAAGAAAGAAGAAAGTAAGAAAGAAGAAAGCAAGAAAGAAGAAAGAAAGAAGAAAGCAAGAAAGCAAGAAAGTAAGAAAGAAGAAGAAAATAAGAAAGAAGAAAGCAAGAAAGTAAGAAGAAAGTAAAAAAGAAGAAAGAAGAAAGTAAGAACCATAGAGGTAGGAGTAGGTAGAGGCGGCATAAGGGATTAACCAAGGGTAGGTCAGAGTGAGGCCGACAGACCTGACTCGACCAACATGGCGGCGACCCCTTTGACAGCTTACTGACTTGGTTCTGCTGACCAGGCGCGAGTGTTTTCTTAGTTGGAAACAGAAAAAAATATGTATTATCTTTATTTATTTATTTATCTATATTTGCATACTAACCTAAAAGGATATAGAAACAACCGTTTATACATTTGAGACTTTATATGGCAACAAATTATTTACTCATGCATTATTCATAAACCACTAAACAGTACTACCTTATTCATAGCAGTCCTACTCTTGACATTTTTTAAGGCAATATTTCTTGCTGTAAAGTGCTTTCCTGCATAGGAATACCGCACTTGTAAATATGTCTCTGCGACTGCTTTGATAAGTAAGACAAGGTGGTTGTGCAGAGGGTCACTGGCAGACATATGACTTTCTAAAGTGGTGAAGATAAGTTTGTCTTGTAATGTGGATAAAACCTCAAGAACAGCCATAGAGGTAGAAGTGCACAGCAATCTTCTTCAAGTCAGGTAGGTGTTGCCGTGACCTCTTGACTTGACCAATATGGCCGTTTGACAGTTCTCTGGCTTCACCGGAGCCTTCTCACGCCGCCTCTACCCTAATCCTACCTTTATGGTAAGAACGAAGAAAGTAAGAAAGAAGAAAGCAAGAAAGAAGAAAGTAAGAAAGAAGAAAGTAAGAAAGAAAGTAAGAAAGAAGAAAGTAAGAAAGAAGAAGCAAGAAAGAAGAAAGTAAGAAAGAAGAAAGTAAGAAAGAAGAAAGTAAGAAAGAAGAAAGTAAGAAAGAAGAAAGTAAGAAAGAAGAAAGTAAGAAAGAAGAAAGTAAGAAAGAAGAAAGAAAGAAGAAAGTAAGAAAGAAGAAAGCAAGAAAGAAGAAAGAAAGAAGAAAGTAAGAAAGAAGAAAGCAAGAAAGAAGAAAGTAAGAAAGAAGAAAGTAAGAATGAAAAAAGTAAGAAAGAAGAAAGCAAGAAAGAAGAAAGCAAGAAAGAAGAAAGCAAGAAAGAAGAAAGTAAGAAAGAAGAAAGCAAGAAAGAAGAAAGTAAGAAAGAAGAAAGTAAGAATGAAAAAAGTAAGAAAGCAAGAAAGTAAGAAAGAAGAAAGTAAGAAAGAAAGAAGAAAGCAAGAAAGTAAGAAAGAAGAAAGCAAGAAAGAAGAAAGAAAGAAGAAAGCAAGAAAGCAAGAAAGTAAGAAAGAAGAAAGAAGAAAGTAAGAAAGAAGAAAGTAAGAAAGAAGAAAGAAAGAAGAAAGCAAGAAAGCAAGAAAGTAAGAAAGAAGAAATAAGAAAGAAGGAAGCAAGAAAGTAAGAAAGAAGAAAGCAAGAAAGAAGAAAGAAAGAAGAAAGCAAGAAAGTAAGAAAGCAAGAAAGTAAGAAAGAAGAAAGTAAGAAAGCAAGAAAGTAAGAAAGAAGAAAGCAAGAAAGTAAGAAAGAAGAAAGTAAGAAAGTAAGAAAGAAGAAAGAAGAAAGCAAGAAAGAAGAAAGTAAGAAAGAAGAAACAAGAAAGTAAGAAAGAAGAAACAAGAAAGTAAGAAAGAAGAAAGCAAGAAAGAAGAAAGTAAGAAAGAAGAAAGTAAGAAAGTAAGAAAGAAGAAAGCAAGAAAGAAGAAAGTAAGAAAGAAGAAAGCAAGAAAGTAAGAAAGAAGAAAGTAAGAAAGAAGAAAGCAAGAAAGTAAGAAAGAAGAAACAAGAAAGTAAGAAACAAGAAAGAAGAAAGAAAGAAGAAAGTAAGAAAGGAGAAGAAAGAAGAAAGGAGAGGAAAGAGGAAAGGAGAAAGGAGAAAAAAGAAAGAAGAGGAACAAGGAGAAGGAAGAGGAAGAGGAAGAGAAGGAAGATGATGAGGAAGAAGAGGAGGAAAGAGGCAGAAGGAGGAAGAAGAACAAGAAGAAAAAGAGGAATGAGGAAGAAGAGGAAGAGGAAGAAAGGGAAGAGGAAGAAAAGAGGAAGAGGAAGTTGATGAAGAGGAAGGGGAAGGGGAAGAAAGGGACGAGGAAGAGGAAGGGGAAGAGGAAGAGAGGGAAGAAGAAGAGGAAGAATGGGAAGAAAAGAATAGGAAAAAGAGGAACCAGACAAAAAGGGAAGAGGAAGAAGAGGAAAAAGAAGAGGAAGAACAAAAGATGAGGAAGAGGAGGAAGGGGAAGAAGAGGAAAAAGAGGAAGATGAAGAACAAGAGATGAGGAAGAGGAAAATTAAGAGGAAGAGGAAGAGGAAAAAAGAGGTAGAGGAACAGGAAGAGGAAGAAGCAAATAGGGAAAAGAAAAGGATGAGGAAGAGGAAGAAGAGGAAGAAGAAAATAGGGAAAAGAAGAGGTTGAGGAAGAGGAAGAAGAGGAGGAAGAGGAAAAAAGATGCACAGGAAGAGGCAAAGGATGAAGAGAAAAAGGAAAATGAGGGAGAGAAAGAGGAAGAGGAGGAAGTGAGGAGGAGGAAGAGAAACAAGAAGAGGAAGAGGAAGAACAAGAGGAAGAATAATAAGAGAAACAAGAGGAAAAATAATAAGAGAAACAAGAGGAAGAATAAGCAGAGGAAAATTAAGAACATAAAAGGAAGAAGAGGAAGAGAAAAAGGAAAGGAAGAGGAAGAGGAAGAGAAAAAGGAAAGGAAGAGGAAGAGGAAGAACAAGAGGAAGAGAAAGGAGAGGAAAGGGAGGTAGAGGAACAGGAAGAAGATGAGAGAGATGGACAGGAAGATTAAGAGGAAGATCAAGAAGAAGAAGATTAAGAGGAAGAAGAGGAAAAATAAAACGAAGAAGAGGAAGAGGAAGAGGAAGAAGGAAGAGGAACAAAAGGAAGATAAGGAACAGGAGAAAGATAAAGAACAAGAGGAAGAGGGAAACGAGGAGGAGGAAGAGGGAAAGGAAGAGGAAAAAGAGGAAGAAAAGATGAAGATGAAGAGGAAGAGGATGAAGGGGAAGAAAAGGAAGAGGAAGAAGAGGAAGGAAAGGAAGAGGAAGAATATAAAGAAAGAGGAAAAACAGGAGAAAGAAGAGGAGGAGGAAGATGAGGAAGAGAGGAGGGAGAAGACGAGGAGGAAGAAGAGGAAGACGAGACAGAGGAGGAAGAAGGATGAGGAAGATGAGGATGGAGAGGAAGAGGAGGAGGAAAAAGGGAAGAGAAGGAGGAGGAGGAGGAGGAGGAATAAGAGGGAGAAGAGGAAGAGGAGGAGGAGGAGGAAGAGGGGGGAGGGAGAGGGGGAGAAAGCTAGGAAGGAGGAAGAGGAGGATGGAGGGAGGAGTAGGAAAAAGAGTAGAAGGAAGACGAGGGAGAAGAGGAACAGGAGGAGGAGGAGGAAGAAGAGGAGGAAGAGGGGGAGAGAGAGCGGGAGAAGGCTAGGAAGGAGAAAGAGGAGGATGGAGGGAGGAAACTGAAAGGAAGAGGGATGGTGGAGGAGAAAGAGGAAGAAACAGAAAAGTAGAGGAACTGGAAGAGAAAGAGATAATGCCGATGGAGGAGGAGGAGGAGGAAGAGGAATACCATGGAGGGAAGAGGAGGGTGTGTGAGCCGCGTGCCTGGCCTGCCATCACATCACCAGCCTACCCACACACTGACTACACAACATAATATCCACCTGATTATCTCTAAGTCATCAGGTTTAGAATGTGACCTGCACGACACAAGCCAGCAGGTAGGTAAGCGTCAACTACCGTAACTGAAGCTTTAAGTAACTACAACGATAATAACACCTTCCTTACTCCATATAACATCCAAATAAACACATCTAGAAAGCAATGAGTTTAAACCGGAAAGGAAATAACAGTAAGAGGAAATTATTAAAACGCATGCTCTCACAAAGTGGAGGACGAAGATCCAAATGGCTGACCTTGCCGGTGGCGTCGTGGTGGCGGGGCAGTGCACCTCGCGTCTTGTAGCACCTCAGCCTGGCCTCCTGTCTCCCCCACACCTTGACACTCACACCAGCACCTCAGCCTGGCCTCCTGTCTCCCCCACACCTTGACACCCACACCAGCGCCAGGCCACCAGCGTCCACAGCCACTCGTGTCCTCGAAGATCACGCTGAGACGCAAATCACACACAAAAATAAAGACGACTTCCTTCCGCGATGCTTCTTGGGGAAAAAGACGGTGGCAAGTGTGTGGCAGCAGGGCAGGTGGCAGGTGCTGGGCAGGGCAGGTGTGCCAACCGTGCTGTGACAACGCGTCACTAACCCACCTGCCACACAACACTTGCTACGTAATCCATAAGCGCCAAACACAACCACACAGGGTACTTGTTAATGTCAGCATCTCGGGCTTGATATAAAGTGGTTCTAAGAGTTTCGCATGCCTAGACAACTAATCGTAGGAAATAAAATGAGATAATCACCTCTGGATCTGTGAGTGCATCTGAAGTATTGGTACACCTGATGCTTCACACATGCACGACGCACCACCTCACCTGAAGTTGCCACCGACCCGATTTAAAGCACCACTAATTACAATCTATGAGCCACTTTTCACCGCTCAGTTATGTATAGTTTTTAGTTATATTTAATTATGACAAAATAGGTTTGTTACGAAAAAGTGATAAGGATTACTAAAATGCAATATATGATCACACTAAGCAACCGCACTTGTTCACACACAGCTTATGGAAGAATAGGGAGGAGGGGGGAGGGGGGCATTGGTTGGGGGGAGAGGAACGGGAGGGGGGGGCTGTGGTAGGGGAGAGAGGAGGGGAATGTCTTCGTCTGTTTCAAAATTCATAACAAAAGACGTGCACAGTTTGTGCTGTGAGGAGTGATAAAACCAGCCTCAGGGCAATGTGATGGAAAAGAAGAACAAGAGGAAGGCCAGCTGCAAAGATGAACGATAAGTATCCAGAGGCGAACGTTGGGTAAGATGAAGAACGTGTATTTTTCATCCAGTGTTTTGTTTTTCATTTTGGTTCGCACTTGATAAACCTAATATTGGAAATAATGTGAAAGTTTTACACCAGTTTAACAAGATGCTAATGCGTTTGTGATACACCGATTAATATGAGAGAGAGAGAGAAGGAAGGAGGGATGTCGGAGAGATGGTGCCTTTCTGACATCGCAGCAGTACACCCACATTTCATCTCCTGTTATGATATTTTTCACAAAGTGTTCACCTGCATTCGAACAATCAAGCAGCTCCTGACTGTCCGTGACGCAGTTCTCGTTTTGCTCATCTGTCAGCAGACAAGGCACAAATTTTGCAGCAACATTACGCATCTTCAGGTTTTTCTTTTTATTTTTATTAAAATCATATGGCACCAACTTTTACAGGTGCCTACTTCTTCGGAAACTTCACACACGCACTTTTACAGGTGTCTACTTCTTCGGAAACATCACAGTCAGGTGACGGATCACAGCACGCACATTCTCTAGGCGATTGTCGTCTCTTGATGTGGAGCGTCGTCCAGATTAGGGATCGTCTGTGGTGGATGTTCTTCCTGATTTGCATCGCTAGAGTCACTTGTGACATTGCATATGGCTCAAACAATTCTCCCCATAAGCCTGCTGCAACATCTGAAAAGTCTCTAAAAGTTTTGCCCATATCGGAAACAGATTTCACACCAACACGTTGTTCTTCAAGGCCCTTCGGTGTTCACCTTGCAACAAATGGCCAATTGCACTAAACACACATTCACTCAGGTACATCCATCTCGATAAGTGATATGGTGTGGTGCGGCAAGTGTTAGACTAAAGTTCAAAGTTGCCGTCACATAGCACTCCCATTACAGTCACGCTACGCCGTCTGGGTGATGCACTGTTTAAAATAGTTTGATCTCTTTTTGGACACACCTTGTATTCAAGCACTTCACTACAATTTTCCTTCTACCTTCTATCCTTCTATTGCCAGACGCCTCAGTCCCGTAAGGGGTGGCCAAACAAATCGCCTCCATGTCGTCCTGTCCCCCCGCCATTTCACTGCCTTACTCCCAGCACACACACCCTTCCTCATATACCTCTCCATCCCTCCACCTCATCCTTGGCCTTCCTATCCCTTTCCCCCCTCCACCTCACTCACACACACTCTCCTCGTTAGTCTCTCGCTAATAATTGATGGTTTAAATGTCATATTCTGGTCCAGTCCCATACGATGACAACCTGTTTTTTTTTTTTTCTATAATGTCTCTTCGTAATTAAATTTCTTGCCCACTCCCATCCGTTGAAACCAATAAATATATGACTGGTAACCAAGGAGACTCATTTTCACCCAGTTTTGTCAAATAATAACCCTTTCTTTGTATGATACACCTATTAATTCTACTTCTTGCCCAGTTCCGTCACATGAAAACAATATATGCAAATAGTAACCAAGGATACTTATTATAATCCAGCTCCATCAGACGAAAATAGTAAATATTTGAATAGTAACCAAGGAGACCCATGATCCAGGGGATAACACTGCTTTTTTCATATTATTCTTCAGTAATTTAACTTTTTGTGGTAGGTGGTGGCGACCATCATCCACTCACTTCATGTAGTGCTGCCTACTTCTTCCTTCACCTTTATCATTCTTTTTCTGTGCCTGCCCTCCACTCTTCCTATTTCTCACCATCATCCACTCACTTGATATAGTGCTGCCTACTTCTTCCTTAGCCTTTATCATTCTTCTTCTGTGCCTGCCCTCCTCTCTTCCTATTTCTCACCATCATCCACTCACTTGATGTAGTGTTGCCTACTTCTTCCTTCACCTTTATCATTCTTTTTCTGTGCCTGCCCTCCTCTCTTCCTATTTCTCACCATCATCCACTCACTTGATGTAGTGCTGCCTACTTCTTCCTTAGCCTTATCATTCTTTTTCTGTGCCTGCCCTCCTCTCTTCCTATTTCTCACCATCATCCACACACTTGATGTAGTGTTGCCTACTTCTTCCTTCATCTTTATCATTCTTTTTCTGTGCCTGCCCTCCACTCTTCCTATTTCTCACCATCATCCACTCACTTGATATAGTGCTGCCTACTTCTTCCTTAGCCTTTATCATTCTTTTTCTGTGCCTGCCCTCCTCTATTCCTATTTCTCCCATCTTTCCTGTCACTTCTTATTGCTTTTCTTTCCTTTACAGGTGGCTTTACATTGAGTAACAAGCCAAATGGTTTCCTGTAAGCCAAGAAACCATTTACAACGCTGGGTGGTAACCATATAACCAAACCATACGTGCTCCCTACGTGTCAACAAGTGGGTTGGTGGAGGGTTAGTGCCCCTTCCCGTAAAACAAATAACTCATAGTCAAATGGCCACCCCTTACGGGATTATGGCGTCTGGCAATAGATAGATAGATAGAATTTAACTTTTTTCCCAGTTCTATTGGGTAAAAACAATAGATATTTGAATTGTAACCAAGGAGACTCATAATCATGCAGTTCTATCAGATAATAACAGCAGATATTTGAATAGTAACCAAGGAGACTCATTATTCCAGGAAGTGAAGACAATATGATCTTGTGGCCCTCTCAATGGAGCAAAACTGGGGCGGCTGAACCCACTAAACCACCAATTATGTGAAAAACTAGTCACGAAGAAGTGCAGGGGAGTATGACAGTCCCATACCACCGCTCAGAACCCTAACTGGGCCTAAATTAACAGCCTAAACCCACTGCACCACCTGATGTATACAGAAAAATAGTCACGAAGAAGTGCAGGAAGTATAGCTATAATTGGCAGCCTAAATCCACTAAGCCACCAGCCATAAGCAGAAAAATACTAGTCATGAAGAAGTGCAGGGGAATATTAAGTGAACTATTCTCAGTAGTTGACAGCATAAACCCACTAAACCACCTGCCATAGGTAGGAAAATGAAGAAGTGCATGGAGTATAGCCAATATTGACAGCCTAAACCCACTAGACCACCAGGCATAGGTAGAAAAATGCTAGTCACGAAGTGCAGGGGAGTATAACAGTCCCATACCACCCTCAGAACCCTAACTGGGCCTAAATTAACAGCCTAACCCCACTGCAACACTTGATGTGTGCAGAAAATTATAGTCACGAAGAAGTGCAGGGTATATAGCCAAAACTGACAACCTAAACCCACTTAACCACCAACTATAAGCAGAAAAATGCTAGTCATGAAGAAGTGCAAGGAGTATAGTAATCCCCAACCACCCCTACCGAGCCAAAACTGACAGCCTAAACCCATTAAACCACCAGCCATAGGTAGAAAAATGCTAGTCATGAAGAAGTGCAGGAAGTATAGCCAAAACTGACAGCCTAAACCCACTAGGTCACCAAATATACCTTAAAACTAAATTAAAGTTTGAATTAAATGTATGTTTTTCAATTCAAAGGTTAAGTTGTGGGGCAGGCAGGAGTCTCCTTGGTTACTAGTCAAATCTACCCTCCAATCTGACTACACCTGGCCATCAACTAAGCTGGAAGGGGTTACGGTTTTTTGTCTAGTAACCAAGGAGACGCATTTCTACCTCAACTATTTCAGCTCTAGATCCTTTCCATAGCACTTCTTCATGACTAGCACATTCTGGTGTTCATCTCCTGTTAAAAAAAAAAAAAAAAAAAAGGCTCTATATCTCTTCCATAGCACTTCTTCGTGATGTGTTTGGTGGTGACGACTATCATCCACTCACTTGATGTAGTGCTGCCTACTTCCTTCGCCTTTATCATGCTTTTTCTGTGTCTGCCCTCCTCTCTTCCTATTTCTCACCATCATCCACTCACTTGATGTAGTGCTGCCTACGTTCTTCACATTTATCATTCTCTTTCTGTGTCTGCCCTCCTCTCTTCCTATTTCTTACGCATCCACTCACTTGATGTAGTGCTCCCTACTTCTTCACCTTTATCATTCATATTCTGTCTTCCCTCGTCTCTTCCTGTTTCTCCCATCTTTCCTGTCACTTTTTATTAACCTTCTTTCCTCTTCAGGTGGCTTTACATTGAGTGACAAGCCTAATGGTTTCCTATAAGCCAGGAAACCATTTGCAACGCTGGGTGGTAACCATATAACCAACCCATACTTGTTCCCTACGTGTCAGCAAGTGGGTTGGCGGAGGGTTAATGCCCCTCACCATAAAACAACTAACTCAAAAACAAACGGCAACCCCTTACAGGATTATGGCACCTGACTCTAGATATATAGATAATGGTAATAGTAGTAGTTGTAGTAGTATAGAGTGTCACACATACGTACTTACCTCTTTATGGAACAAATCTTTACAAGGAAATCAGTGACGGGTTTACATGTTCTATGCTGATGTAATGCACGAGCGTCATTACCTTCAGATTATTCTTAGATGCCAAGGGGTGGTTAGGTTTTATTGCTCGTGGAACGCTGCCTGCTAAGGGGTGAGTAATTGGTCTGAGAGAGAGAGAGAGAAACTTATCATGACTGTTTTGTCCAGTATAAGACAGTTATGGTACATAACTATAGCCTATACAGTGTATATAGTGGCAGAGAGAGAGAGAGAGAGAGAGAGAGAGAGAGAGAGAGAGAGAATTTTAAATCTCGCGGGTCAACTCTTCTATTCTCAACCTCTGTGTTTTATTTAAGTTTTCTTATATCGATTAGTTTTTTTAACATTTCCGTATAGATATTGACGTATAGAAAAGTACTCTTGAAAAAATTAGGCAAGAAATAAGTATGAGAACTATATTACCAAAATGTAATGAAAAACAATACCTTTACAACAATAATGTATAGTTATGACTGAAAAACATTTTTTTTGTTAAATTTATGAAACAGAGACGTGTGATTTCAATACAGTGATAATTGTGGTATGTCAAAAGTCATATTTGAATGTAATTTTTAGTGAAAAATCGGTAAAATTACGAGTTTGTCCCGAAGGCAAGATTCCCCATTCAGCCGGTATTTTGCTGCTGTGGGTTTGGTGGCAATGTTGAAGTGTGAAGTGTATTATGATTGTGTATTTTGGTATTTAAGATTAAAGGACGATATATTATGTGTGTATTGGCCACCCAGCCTGCCCTGGCATCTTCTCTGCCAACCAAAACGCTGCAGGTGAGTGTATAATGACAGAGCTGTGAGTAACTGAAGATGTGGGTGACCGTGTGGGGGAAGTGGCGAGAGAAGTTTGTCTTCTCAGCAGATTTGGGTCACCCCTACAGGAATTATGTAGCTCATACAGGTTAAATATTAACGCCTGATTGTTGAATATGATCAATCTTAGTTTGGATATACGGGTGAATCTCCTTGCAAATCAGCCCTTCAGTTTAACTAAGGGCATCGGTATATACATTGCGTTTAACTAGGGTAGCCCAAGCTGGAAAGGGTTTAGGGATTTTTGTCAAGTTAATATAGACTTAATGGAGAGTGTAAGTGAGAGTTGGAAGGGGAGAGGAGGAGGAGGGGGAGACAAAGGAGTACCGTATATATATATATATATATATATATATATATATATATATATATATATATATATATATATATATACATTATATATACATTATATATATATATATACATTATATATATATATATACATATATATATATATATATATATATATATACATTATATATATATACATATATATATATATACATTATATATATACATATATATATATATATATATATATATATGTATATATATAACCAAGTAGTAAGGGATGCCTTCTATAGCGAGTTGAGGAGAGTGGTGGCTGAACAGGGAGCTGTAGACAGAGGCGTTAATGAACAGTACAGAGCCCTCAAGAACAATTTCTTGAGAGTTACTGATGTAACATGCGGCTGGACAAGCGGACCACCAAGACATAAAGTAACTTGGTGGTGGGATGAGGGTGTAGAAGCTGCAATTAAGGAGAAAGAAGGCTTTTCCGAGAATGGAAGAAGGGTGGTAGCAAAGAGGAATATTTGGCTGCCAAGCGTAGGGCTAGGAGAGAGGTATACAGGGCAAAGTCTGAGTCACAGAGACAATTACTTGATAACCTAAATCATGGGGAAAGGAAAAATATATTTAGGGTGGCAGGTCAGGTGAAGAGGGATAATCGGGATATCATAGGTGAGCAGTGTGTGAAGAATGATGAAGGAAGGGTAGTGGTGAACAGTGAGGATATTAAAGATGCATGGAGAGAGCATTATAACCGGTTGTTGAATGAGGAGTTTGACTGGGACAGGGAAGGTTTGGAGCCAGCAGATCCAGTGTCTGGCCCTTGGCCTTTGATTGATACTGCTACTGTGAGTGAGGCAATAGGCAGGATGAGGATGGGGAAGGCAGCAGGTGTGTCTGGGTTGACTGCCGAAATGTTGAAGGCCTCAGGCGATATAGGGGTGAGTTTAGTCACTGACCTGATAAATAGGATTATTTATGAGTGTGTTGTCCCAGATGATTGGCTGAAGAGTGTAATTGTAAATGTGTATAAAGGGAAGGGTGATGCCCTGGAAAGAGGGAATTATAGAGGTATAAAGCTTTTAGATCAGATAATGAAGGTAATGGAGAGAGTTTTAGAAGGTATGATTAGAGAAAGAGTGAATATTGATGAGATGCAGTTTGGGTTTATGCCAGGTAGGGGGACCACTGATGCCATATTCATTGTTCGACAGCTTCAGGAAAAATATATTGGTAGGAGAAGGGATCTTTATTTTGTTTTTGTTGATTTGGAAAAGGCCTTTGACAGAGTCCCTAGAGAGGTGGTGAAGTGGGCAATGAGAAAGCTTGGCTTGGAGGAGTGGCTGGTTAGGGTGGTTATGGCCATGTATGTGGGTGCTCACACCCAGGTGAGAGTGAATGGAGATTTGAGTGATGAGTTTTCCGTGAATGTTGGTGTGCATCAGGGGTCAGTCTTGAGTCCCATGTTGTTTATCATGGTACTTGAAGCCCTTTCACGTGACTTTAGAAACGGACTCCCGTGGGAGTTGTTGTATGCTGATGATTTGGTGTTGATTGCAGAGAATGAAAGGGAGGCGGAGGAAAGGTTTAGGAAGTGGAGAGATGGTATGGGGCAAAAGGGTTTAAGGGTAAATGCAGATAAAACAAAAGTGATGATATCTAGGGTTGGTGGCGGTACTGTCAAAGACGAGGGAGAGTGGCCATGTGCAGTTTGCCATAAGGGCGTGGGAAGTAATTCCATCTTGTGCGGTGTGTGTGATAAATGGGTGCATAAGAGATGTAGTGGTATCAGAGGTAGACTGCGAGATAATGCTGATTTTATGTGTACGGCGTGCCGGGGTGAGCAGGTGGAGATCGTCAGACGTGAAAGAATTGAACTTGCTGGTGAATCTCTTGAGTGTGTGGAAGAGTTTTGTTATTTAGGAGACATGTTGTGTGCTGGAGGTGGGGCTGGAGCTAGCTCTGTGGCTAGGGTGAGAAGTGGTTGGAAGAAGTTCAGGGAGCTCTTGCCTCTCCTGACATTGAGGGGGCTCTCCCTACGTGCTAAGGGGTCTTTGTATGCAGCGTGTGTTAGGAGTGTAATGCTGTATGGCAGTGAGACCTGGGCAGTGAAGGAGGAAGACATTCGCCGGCTCAGACATACAGAAATGACAATGATTAGGTGGATGTGCAGTGCGTCCCTGCGTCCAAGGCCTGGAGGGGCTGGGTTTACAATGGAAGAGTTGAGAGGTAGGATGGAACTGGAGTATATTGGTGTTGTGATGAGGAGAGGTAGATTGAGGTGGTTTGGACATGTGGAGAGGATGGGGGATGATATTTGGGTGAGGAAGGTGAGAAGTGTTAATATTGGGGGTGGGGTTATGAGGGGTAGACCGAGAAAGACATGGGACGAGGTCATTAAGTGTGACCTTAGGGTTAAGGGACTGAACAGGGAGGCTGCAATGGATCGTGCAGCATGGAGAGCCGCCATTAGGTGACCAAGGCCGACACATGCAAGCATGTTGGAGCCTTTAACCCGTCACGTCCCGAGGTTTTCCGCACCTCCGACATCCCCCAGTCCCGAGGTATTTTCGATTTTTTTTTTTTTTGGCTAAAACCTTCGCTTTTGGTGAGAAACATCGAAAATTCATAGAGAAATCGCTCACCTGAGGTTTAAAGTGCCCAATCCAGGTAGGAGTTCCTCCTTACCTGAGTGGGTTTTCTAACATGCTGGCACCAAAGAAAACGAGTTCTATGGGAGGGTTACTATTTTATCCACTCATAAACGGTATTTATTTATTTACTTGGTACGAATGTATAAGTAGTATGACAGTATATTGGTTTTCAAGCAGTAATAAAGGCATTATAAGCATTGTTTCACTCACTAACTAATCACCATACCTGACCTATTTTTGCCACACTACCTGATCATTATTTCTGGCTGTTTCTTCTTCTAATGCTATGTAAACATTGTCCTCCACATTGTTATCGATTGGGGAATCACTCTGGCCCTGAATAACTTTACTAGCCAGGTCACTGGTAACAGGTCCTTTGCCAAGACAATGGCGTGTGGGGGGGAGGGGGGAGGTTATGCAGTGTAAGGCATTGTCCCTGCTTGGTATCTTGTACAGGAATAGAGGAAGGTGTCCCGTGTATACATACGAAAAATCACGTGCGAAAATTGAAAATTGTGCAAATTAGGTACCTTGCAATTGCACGACGTACTGGTACGTCGCCGGGACTGGCAAATGCAAATCATGGTGACGTACCCATACGTCGTCGGGACGGGGCGGGTTAAAAACGAAAACGAAAACGAATATATATATACCGTATATATATATATATATATATATATATATATATATATATATACATTATATATATATATATATATATATATATATATTATATATATATATATATATATATATATATATATATACATTATATATATATACATATATATATATATATATATATATATATATATATATATATATATACATTATATATATATATATACATTATATATATATATATATATATATTATATATATATATACATTATATATATATACATATATATATATATATATATATATATACATTATATATATATACATATATATATATACATTATATATATATACATATATATATATATATATATATATATATATATATATATATATATATATACATTATATATATATACATATATATATATCTATATCTATCTATCTATATATATATATATATATATATATATATATATATATATATATATACCGAATATAAATATATATATCTATCTACTGCCAGACGCCTCAATCCTGTTTGGGGTGGCCACAAACAAATCGCCTTCAAGTCGCCCTGTCCCCTGCCATTTCATTACCCTGCTCCCAACTCACACCCCCCTCTCTCATATACCTCTCCACCCCATCCCTCCATCTCATCCTCGGCCTCCCCTTATCTCTTCCCCCCTCCACCTCACTCACATACACTCTCTTCGTCAGTCTTTCACCCTCCATCCTCTCCACATGGCCAAACCACCTCAGTGTGTTCCTCATAATGCTTCCTATCACATCCACATCAACACCACAACGCTTCTTTATATCCTCATTCGTCAGCCTGTCTCTCCATGTGACTCCACAGGCTCCTCTTAACCCTTTAACCGCGGAATAAATCTAGAGCGAAAAATAAGGTACCATTAGAAAGTACTAACCTTCGGCTTTGCAATGATGCAGGTTTCATGATTTCGTTGACTGTCACTGGATGGGCAGTGCCATTAGAAGTGAGCGATCTAAAATCACTATTTTTTGCTCACACACCATTACCTTCGCTCATACACCATTACCAAATGCCAACCTCATTCTGATAATAATACTATAAACATATATGAACACTGCACAAACAATAAACACCCACTCTGTGTTCACTGAGGCAGGTAAAAGGCACTGTAATTGCCCGCACTTCACTGCCACATCAGCGGTGTTGTCACTCACACAGCTGGACAGATACTGATGCGTGTTTGGTCAGGGGTGGGGTGGGGGGCCCAGGGGGTGGGAGGTGGGGGCCCGGGGGGTGGGAGGAGGGAGGTGGGGGTCGGCTGGAGTGAAAGAACTTAATAGCTACTCTCCCTTGAAACAATTGGCGCACGGAAAAAACGCGCGTTATTCAAAATATTCACAAACATTCCAGAATGACACCCGCGGTTTGGTCCAGTTTTTGCAATGTCATTCTGGAATGACACCCGCGGTTAAAGGGTTAAATAACTCATTTCCACTGCTCTCACTCTTGACTTGTGTCCTTCCAACAACGTCCAAGCTTCACTTCCATACGTTAGAGTTGGTATCCACTCACTCGATGTAGTGCTGCTGTCGGGTGTCTGCCCTTTCCTCTCCTCCATCCTTCTTTCCTTCCATCCTCTTCTGTCTTCCTTTACTTCATTCTTTCCTTGTCCTTCTGCCTACAGGTAACTATACACTTCCTCTTCTGTCTTTCTTTCTTTCTTTCTTTCCTTTTCCTTCTGCCTGTGGTTGACCCTACACTGAGTGATAAGCAAAATGGCTTCCTGTACACCAGGAAACCATTTACTCTGCTGGGTGGTAACCATATAACCAAATTTTGGCGCCTGGTGGTTTAATGAGTAATTATTGCGCTCCAATCAGATTGAACCGGTGAAGGTTTATATCCAAGGAATGGTTGGGGTTGATTGCTCATGTAATGCCACTCAGGGATGAGTGAGGCTGGTCACTCTCATCTTAAATGTCGGGACCAACTGCTTAGCCCCGGGCTTCTACGCTCCTCATGGGGCAATGTAGGATTGGATGATGGATGGATATATATACCATATATATATATATATATATATATATATATATATACGGTATATATATTGTAATTTGGTTGGTATAGTTTCTGCCAAAAACTGAATTACGAGATTTTGATCCTTTTTTTTTTTTTCAGTATTTTAGGTAATTTAAAGACACTTTTCTATGGCATTTTCATCACAAATTTTTAATGTACTCCAGAAGCTTTGAGTTGGTTAGGTTATATTCTAGAGTAAAACATAATTAGTTTGTGACAAAAATGCCATTAAAGAAACATGTCTCAGATTTGTCTAAAATACCGAAAAAATGGTTCAAAATCTCACAATTGTGTTTTTGGCTGAAATGATAATTTTACTTTTTTTTTTTTTTTTTTTTTTTTTTTTTTTTTTTTTTTCATACATAGTTTGACTTTTTTCTGATGGTTTTACATGTAATTTGAGTTTGTTTTGAGGCCCATCTTTATCAAAACTGCCATATTTTGCCAGTGTGTCCTCCATCACCACCACGGCTGAGGACGTTAATGACAAAAGCAGGGATGGTAGTTAATGAGGCACGCCAACACTTTATTTTGCCAGGTTTTCCTGTTTTTCCCAGCAGTCCCTTCTAGAATTTTGTACCGATATTTTTTTGTGTATGTATTATAAAGTTTTGATGTGTGTTACTGTATTTCATTTATAATTATAGAATCTTTTGGCCATGTGGTGAGGATGGAGAAAGAGAGACTAATGAGGAGAGTGTATGTGAGTGAGGAGGGGAGAGGGAGGAGGAGGCTGAGGATGAGATGGAGGGATGGAGTGGAGAGGTATATGAGGGAGGATGGTGTGAGCTGGGGGGAGGGCAGTGAAATGGTGGGGGACAGGGTGACATGGAGGCGATTTGTTTGTGGGCACCCCTTTCGGGATTCAAGCATCTGGCAATAGATGGAATTAGGATCGTATTTAAAAAGCAGCCTTTGTTTATAATCACAACTCTGCCAATTGACACCAAAAGCAGGTCAGCATTTTGTAACACTGGCTGGACAATCATCTAACCTCTTTTGTGATAATTGATCCTGACTATCTTATCTGTCTATTGCCAGACGCCTTAATCCCGTAAGGGGTGGCCACAAACAAATTGCATCCACGTCACCCTGTCCCCTGCCATTTCACTGCCCTGGTCCCAGCTCACACCCCCCTCTCTCATATACCTCTCCACTCCATCCCTCCATCTCATCCTAACCCAGCTTAATTTAATCTAACCTAACTTATCCTAACCTAACCTACTTCACCTTTACCTAACCTTATCATGGCTATCTTGAAACACCATTTCATCACATACTTCATCTCAGCTTCCTTTATCTTAATGTAATTTAATGTCATTTATTGTAACTTAACCTAACCTCATTTATAGCCTAATCTAATATCTTTACACAGACTAACCTAACCTCTCGTAAACTAACTGAACCCAGTTTCCTGTAACCTAAACTGACCAAACCTAACCTCATCCCAGTTCTAATCGGACCTGACCTAACCTCACTTCACCTAACCTAACCCACTCAGAGTTATTCACTGTGTAGGAATCAAGAAAAGTGATTAAAAACAAGAGAATCATAATATACAGTAGTTTCCAATGCCATAAAGTAAGAGTATCCAATATTATGGGGCTTCACTGTGTAGGAATCAAGAAAAGTGATTAAAAACAAGAGACTCTTAATATACAGTAGTTTCAAATGCCATAAAGTAAGAGTATCCAGTCATATGAGACTACCCCATTTGGAATCATAATGTAGTTTCAGGTGCTGCACATTAGAGTAGCATAGCCTACATGTGGGTTCTGTTATACCAGCATCTGCTATACAGCAAACCCATGATATGAGAATGGACAATTGACACCCAAGTTTGCTGATGCCAGCAGAGTCAGTTAACCTAACCCTATTTTTCCCATAAGTTCTATCTATCTATCTATTGCCAGAAGCTGTTATCCCATAGGGAGTGGCCACAAACAAATCACCTCCATGTCATCCGGTCCCCCACCATTTCACTGCCCAGCTCCCACCTCACCCACCCCCCATCTCTCATACACATACTCCATCATACAGTACATACTACCCCCCCCCTCCATTATATGAGCATCATATCTGTTATCAAAGCAGTCGTCCATTAACACACCAGTCATATAACAGGACCCACCTGTATCCAGTCTTGTGAGAGTGACTGGGTTCAGGAAATCCCTAACTGTGACGTCATCACAACATTGGTAAGGGTGGGACACAGGCATCTCTGGTGGTGCCTGTCATTTAATGCATATTTTGTGTGTTTACGGACAGACAGCCTCCTTTATAAAAGCACACTTTTTTATGCATTTGTAAAGCATCTGAATCAGTCAAGAGATAAGTGATTTTTGTTATTATTATTATTATTGGTGGTAGGTGGTGGCGACCATCATCCACTCACTTGATGTAGTCCTGCCTACATCTTCCTTAGCCTTTATCATTCTTTTTCTGTGCCTGCCCTCCTCTCTTCCTATATCTCCCATCTTTCCTGTCACTTCTTATTGCTTTTCCTTCCTTTACAGGTGGCTTTACAGTGAGTGACAAGCCAAATGGTTTCCTGTAAGCCAAGAAACCATTTACAACGCTGGGTGGTAACCATATGACCAACCCATACGTGCTCCCTATGTGTCAACAAGTGGGTTGGTAGAGGGTTAGTGCCCCTCCCCATAAAACCAATAACTCAAAGTCAAATGGCCACCTCTTAAGAGCTTATGGCGTCTGGCAATAGATAGATAGATAGATTATTATTATTATTATTACAGTATTGTTATAAGAGATGGTAATTTCTGTAGGGAGAGGGCAGTGAAGTGGCAGGGGACAAGGCGACATGGAGGTGATATGTTTGTGGCCACCCCTTATAGGATTAAACCATCTGTTAGTAGATAGATAACCAATGGCTTTATTTTACCTGCACAGATGGAGCTGACCAGACCTGCCTGCTATTACCCCAACCTTCCTACCATCAAAATGCAGCAGAGTCAGCAGGAAATCAGCAAGGAGTCAGCAGGAAAGCAACAAGGAGTCAGCAGAAAATCAGCAAGGAGTCAGCAGGAAATTGCCAAGAAGTCAAAGAAAATCAGCGCGGAGTCAGGAGGAAGTCAGCAGTGTCAGCAGGGCAGGGAGTCAGCAGAGACTTGCAGTATAGTTCTTTCACCTGAACTTGGCAAAGATTTTAGTTCTTATGCAGTTTATTTCCCTTTGTTGAGAGGCAGAAAAAGGCAGTACTAGTGCTCTACATCTTTTTCATAGCACTTCTTTGTGACTAGCATTGTATCCATTCATTACTCTTTTACAAATCATAATTCTAGTTGGATAGGTGGTAGTTTTGGCTAGAGGGAAGGTAATTTTGGCCAGAGGGATGGTAATTTTGGCTAGAGGGATGGTAGTTTTGGCCAGAGAGATGGTAGTTTTGGCCAGAGAGATGGTAATTTTGGCCAGAGGGATGGTAGTTTTGGCCAGAAGGATGGTAGTTTTGGCCAGAGGGATGGTAATTTTGGCCAGAGGTATGGTAATTTTGGTCAGAAGGATGGTAATTTTGGGCCAGGTTAGAGTAAAAGGGGTTTAGTGTGTCTGACTATTCTTGTCAGTTCACTCATAAACAGTGACTCTCTCTCTCTCTCTCTCTCTCTCTTTTAATGTCAGGTAATTTTGTGGTTACAGGTGGATGTCACCAGACCTGGGTGGTTTTACTTGAAGGAATCCTAATCTTCCTGTCATCCTGAAGCCAAGTAATGAGGAAGTCAAGAATGATTCAGCAGGAAGTCAAGAGTCATGAGGGAGAGCAGGAGGTGGTCTAGAGAGTCAGGAGGAGGTCAGCAGAGTCAGCAGAGAGTCATCAAAGAGACAGCAGAGTCGGCAAGCCAGGGAGTCAGCAGAGTTATCAGGGAGTATATACAGTGGTGACTCATTCCTGCCTCTCAGCAAGTACAACAAGTGTGTGTGTGCATGTGTTTAGCAGTGTTGTTGGGGTATGAATGCATTGGCATTGTTAGGCCAGCGTAGGGAAGGTTAGGCCAGGCTTTGGGGAGCTTCTGGGGTGGCTCTGGGTAGGCTGCTGCTGATATTATTTTTTCCCCATTGGCACTGTGTCTTCTATAGCACTTTTGTTGTTGTTGCTTTACCCTAGTCTGTTTGGCTGAGCAGACCCATCAGCCACAAGCAAGCAGCTGCATTTGTGTGTCAGATGCACTTTGCTAGGGTTGGAACATGGCAAGGTGGAGGGAAAGTGGAAGAGGCTTACAGCCGTAGTCTTAAACTGTGAGCAGGCGTTCACCTTGCCCTCTCCGTAGCTTTTGGTAATCTTAATGTACGAAAGGGAGAGCGTTCCCCGGTGAACAGGAGAGGATTACCACAGCGTAGTACTGACATCCACGGAGAGTGTCATAGCACCCCTTCATATGCCCCTTCGTCATGTTATATACAGCAGCTTTGTGCAGTGAAAACTATGTAGAATTTGAAGGACCCAATGGTGTGTGTGATGGGGAGTTTAATTTAAGGATAAAAACATTGTGTACAGAAAGTAAATAAGTTTTTAATAGTTTTATCATTAAAAAACTTCACTGCTTCTCCAGAAATGGTTAATTTATGGCAAGATGAAGACAGAGATGAATTACTGTATCCACTTGCATTTTATTTTTCACTGTTTCTGCCAAGTTGTTTATCAGATATGGTGCATGATCTTTTTATAATTAGTTTGATTAGTTCATGAAATGATTCCTACAGTAAAGAATGGCTGAGTACTACCTAAACAGACTAATCATGCACAGGCAGTTAGTTTGAAATACAAAGTCTCATGTTTGTGTTTGGTAAACTTTAACAAGTCTGCACTATTTTGTTTGGCTTGGCAGTATAGTTTTATGGTGTATATTGGTAACGAATTTGACCTTTATTCATGATACTCCTGGTTGGTTTTCAAATTAACCCCCATCCCCTTAGGTGTTTGGGGGACTGGTGGGATTTGGGGGTTATGGGTGAGAAAAATGGCAAACAAGCATGTGGGGCAGAAATGTCACAATCTGCATGACCAGCCAAGGTGTATTGGTTGGGTTATTACTGACCCCTTGAACCCCTTTGAAGCTATGTCTGACACCAGATTTTTCCTATAGTACAGGCTCTCCAAACCTGTATGCATACTCTTGCACAGACTATTCCAGAACAAATGCCAGTCTTTAATGATAAAACAAGTAAGAATTGCTAACATTAAGAGAGTTTATTGTGTATCAATCTTAGAATTTTTTTTTTTTTTTTTTTTTATAATAACAATAAATCAGTGTTACCAACTGTTTGCCACACCTACCCACACAAAGGGGTGCACTCTCACGCTCTCAAGATTACCACTTACACTGAAGGAGTGAGCATCCACTTGGAGTGGGGTGTGAACAGGGTAACTCTGCCCTCAGTTTCCAGACTATGGGCTATAGTCCCCAAGAGGATGGTCTGTGTATGGAAGATATGTTGGAGTAGTGGTCTCAGCCTGGACTTACTACTTGAGCTACACCATTTTTTATTTTTGGAATTGCACTGTATTTTGAACTTCATAGATTACACGAGAGAAGTGGAGGAGCAATTGGGTAAATATGATTTGGAGCAGATGGGGGATGTGGAAGATGAAAGGGGGTGCAAGGAACAGCATGGTGAAATGAAGAGATGAGACAGGCTGTGGCACAGAAGAAGAAAGCACATACAGTAGTGAGTGGATGAGAAGCGGGTGTGGAGGACGTTGCGAGACAGAAGAGTTATAGGCGGAGAGGGAGAGAGAGGTGAAAAGATTAGTAAGAGAGAGTAAGAAGAGAGTGGATGAGGAATTTGGAAGGAATTTGAGTGTAAGGTGGAGGGAATATAAGAAATGTTCTGGAAAGAAGTAAAGAGAGTTGGACAGGGTGCGAAAAAAATTAGTCGGGGAGTGAAAGATAAAAATGATAGAGAAAAAGAGGTGTTTGGTAGTCATAGGGGCATTTGTCTTCTTAGTGTAGTAGGAAAAGTGTATGGTAGGATACTTATTGACAGAGTTAGGGAAAGAACAGAGAAATTAGTTGGAGAAGAACAGGGAGGCTTTAGGAAGGGAAGAGGTTGTGTAGATCAGATATTCATTCTTAGATCTTTAGTGGAAAAGTTTCTAGAGAAGGGAAAGAAGTTGTATGTGGCCTTCATGGATTTGGAGAAAGCATATGACAGGGTGGATAGACAAGGATTGTGGAAAGTGTTAAGAATATATGGAGTAGATGGGAAGTTGTTGAATGCTGTGAAGAGGATGTACGATGGTGCGAAGGCTGCAGTGCGTGTGGATAGTGAACTGAGTGAATTTTTCTCTTTGAAGGTTGGGTTGAAACAGGGATGTCATTTCTCCATGGTTGTTCAATCTGTACATGGATGGGGTAATAAAAGAGGTACAAGGTAGGGTAGTGGATATTGGAGTGGCCCTGGTGAGAGAGGGCAGTGTTTGGAAACTCCCTGTACTGTTGTTTGCAGATGATACTGTGTTGTTGAGTGAAGACGAAGGGGAGCTGCAAGGCTTGGTGGATGAGTTTGGGAGTGTGTGTAAGAAACGGAATCTAAAGGTGAATGTAGGGAAGAGTAAAGTGATGGTCTTTGAGAGAGGTGAAGTCAGTGAATGTACAGCGAGGCTGGATGAGGAGGAATTGGAAAATGTGAGTAAGTTTAAGTACTTGGGTTGTGTGATGAGTAAGGATGGAGGTTTGGAGGGTGAAGTGCTTGAAAGGGTACAGCAGGGAAGAAAGGTTGCTGGTTCTTTGAAAGCAGTGATAAGAAACAGGGAAGTGAGCATGGAAGTGAAAAAGTTACTACATGACAGTATTGTGATACCAACTCTAACGTATGGAAGTGAAGCTTGGACGTTGTTGGAAGGACACAAGTCAAGAGTGAGAGTAGTGGAAATGAGTTATTTAAGAGGAGCCTGTGGAGTCACATGGAGAGACAGACTGACAAATGAGGAGGTGAAGGAGCGTTGTGGTGTGGATGTGGATGTGATAGGAAGCGTTAGGAGAAACACACTGAGGTGGTTTGGCCATGTGGAGAGGATGGAGAGTGAGAGACTGACGAGAACAGAGTATGTGAGTGAGGTGGAGGGTGGAGAGGGAGGGGGAGGCCAAGGGAGTGGAGAGGTACTTGAGAGAGGGGGATGTAAGCTGGGAGCAGGGCAGTGAAATGGCAGGGGACAGGGTGACATAGAGGTGATTTGTTTGTGGCAACCCCTTATGTGATTAAGGTGTGTGGCAATAGATAGATAGGTAGCTTACACAACACACTGTACCCTTCTGAGCTGAATACACTGTACCCTCCTGAGTTAAATCAGTTGTTTGCCAGCAGCAGCCATAAAGTGATAACCTTTGGATGTCTCCCTGATCCAAGATAGTTTCATTTTGTTTATAAAGGCGCTAACATTCTTGCATGCATCGGCCTTGGTCACCTAATGGCGGCTGTCCATGCTGCGCCATCCCCAGCAACCTCCCTGTTCAGTGCCTTATCCCTGAGGTCACACTCAATGACCTCGTCCCAGGTCTTTTTTGGTCTGCCTCTTGCAGCCCAACCCCCAGCATCAACACTTTTCACTTCCTGCAGCCAGTTGTTAAATATATATGAGTAATAATTTTAGATGTAATATACAAAGGACATCAATGAGGAGTTATTTGATTTGTTTTCCAGTACTAATTTTTATTGCTATTTCAGAACACAGCTGGGAGAGAGGTGTGGAAGAGAGGTGGGGTGGAGAGGTATATGTGTGAAGATGGATGGAGGTTGGCCAGCCTGATGGTGGAGGAAAGGATGACACAGAGAAAGTGGTTGGAGGATGGGCAGCGTGACAGCAGAGGGAAGGGTTGATGCAAAGGAAGCGTCATGGAGGCCACCTGCCTGGGATTAAAGCAAGTGGCCCAAGATAAATAGATGCAGTGAGATAAAGTGAGTAGATAAATGAATCAATTGCTTGTTATAGTCTGTGTAGTATTTATGATGGTAATTGGCTACTTTTGCCATATTTGTAGTGTTGGTTATATGTAGTGATGTACTGTAATTGGTTTGCATGTATCCATTATTATTATTATTATTATTATTATTATTATTATCATTATTATCATTAAAGTGGTTGGTGGGAGCACTCACCATCCACTCACTCAGTGTAGTGCTGCTTTTGTGTGTATGCCCTTTCCTCTCTTCCTTCCTTCTGTCCTTCCTTCTTCTGTCTTTCTTTCCTTCATTATTTTCTCATCCTTCTGCCTATGGGTGACTCTACACTGAGTGACAAGCCAAATGGTTTCTTGTACACCAGGAAACCATTTACTATGCTGGGTGGTAACCATATAACCAAATTTTGGCGCCTGGTGGTTAGTGGGTAATTCCAGCGCTCCAATCGGATTGAGCCTGTGCAGGTTTATATCCAAGGGATGGTTGGGGTATAATGTACATGTAATACCACTCAAGGATGAGTGAGGCTGGTCATTCTCATCTTAAATGTCAGGACCAACTTGCGTAGCCCTGGGCTTCTATGCTCCTCATGGGGCAATATAGGATTAGATGATGATGATTCGTTTCGATTTTGAAGGCTCCAACATGTGTGCATGCGTTGGCCTTGGTCACCTAATGGCAGCTTTCCATGCTGCACGATCTACAGCAGTCTCCCTGTTCAGTCCCTTAACCCTGAGGTCACACTTAATGACCTCATCCCACGTCTCTCTCGGTCTGCCCCTCGCATCCCCACTCCCAGTGTTAACGCTTCACACTTTCTGCACCCAATTATTATCCCCCATCCTCTCCACATGCCCAAACCATCTCAGTCAACCTCTCCTCATCACAACACCAGTACGCTCCAGTCCCATCCTACCCCTCAACTCTTCCATCTTAAACCCAGGCCTTGCATGCAGGGACACACTGCACATTCACCTAATCATTGTCATTTCTGTATGTTTGAGCCTGCGAATATCCTCTTCCTTTAATGCCCAGGTCTTACTGCCATACAGCATTACACTCCTAACACATGCTGAGGAGTAGACTGTAGCTCCAGTCGAGCAGGGCAGTACTCCCGAGGTGGATGGAAAGCTGATGACAGGGAGTGCTGGAGCTCCCGTTTCATCAGCCCTCAGGACTAGTTCCTGACCATCCCCCTTTGCTGAACTTTTTTAGTGTCTCAGTTACACAGAGAGTAGGCCAGCATGCTCTCCAGTACAAATTTCTCTAACTATCTTCACCAAACTACATGCACAGTACACACTACACTTCCTATTCAAAAATCAACAAAAATGGCGTCTACTAATCAAGCCTCGGAGTCCCCAGGGGGGGGGGACCATAAATGCCCCCGCCATCTGCCCCTCTCCCGGTGACGACTCGAGGTGCCTGGAACCACTGTCTGACTCTCTTCTTCTTCATTTCTGCAACATTCGCGGCCTTTCATCTAACTTTCGCTCTGTTGAGCACCACCTCTCCTCCTCTAAACCTCACCTTCTTTTTCTGACGGAGACTCAGCTGTCTGAGGCAACCGACAGCAAACCCTTTTCTGTATCCTCCTACTTTCTCTATACTCATTTCAAAGCCAAAGGTGGCTGTTGTGTATACATACGCAACGACTTATTTTGCTCTCGTGTTCCTGAACTTGATTCTTCTGAATTCTCCACACTCTGGCTTCGGCTTTCCTGTCATTCTCTGACTAAATATATCTGTGCTGTTTACTTATCCCCTAATTCTACTGATTATCAAAAATTCTTCGACTATCTTACTTCTACGATGGAACACATTCTGTCCATTTCTCCTTTCTCTGAAATCTCCATTCTTGGAGATTTCAATGTTCACCACCACCTTTGGCCCTCCTCTCCTTTCACGGATCCACCTGGTGAACAAGCCTACATCTTTTCTATCCTTAATGACCTAGAGCAGCTTGTACAGCACCCTACCCGTATCCCTGACCGCCTTGGAGAGAGCTCCAACATACTTGACCTCTTCCTCACAACTAATCCTTCTGCTTACTCTGTTAATCTTTTCTCTCCGTTGGGCTCCTCCGATCACAACCTTATTACCTTAACCTGTCCTATCGCTCCAGTACGGCCTGCGGACCCTCCAGGGAAACGTCGTCTGTGGCATTTTGGAGCCGCGGACTGGGAGGCCCTCAGGCAGTACTTCTTTGATTTTCCCTGGAATGATTATTGCTTCCATGGCCGTGAGCCATCTGAGTGTGCCTTGCGCATTACGGAGGTTATTCTCTCGGGCATGGAAGCATACATTCCTTTCTCATATCCTTTGACTAACGCAAGAAAGCCTTGGTTTAATCATGCTTGTTCTAATGCTGTCCGCAACAAGGAGAAGGCCTACAAAAGGTACCTGAGCCAACCCACCCCTGAATCACATCATCTTTACGTTTCTGCCCGGAATCGTGCTAAGTCTGTTCTTCGCTCTACTAAAAATAATTTCATCCATACTAAATGCTCTCAACTCTCCAACTCGAATTCTTCCCGCTCCTTCTGGCACCTTGCCAAAAATCTTTCTAACAACTTTACCTCATCATCCTTCCCTCCTCTTTTCTACTCTGATGGTTCTGTAGCTATTTCTTCTACTGATAAAGCAGATCTCTTCGCACAGACTTTCTCCTCCAATTCCACCTTAGACGATTCCGGTGCTGTTCCTCCATCACTTCTCCCCTCTGACTTCCTCATGGCTGACATTAAAATTTCTTCAGTTGATGTATTTTCTGCCATCACTGGCCTCAGTACTGACAAGGCATATGGGCCTGATGGGGTCCCTCCTGTTGTTCTCAAGAACTGTGCTTCTGTGCTTACACCCTGCCTAGGCAAACTCTTTCGTCTTTGTCTGTCAACTTGTACCTTTCCTTCTTGCTGGAAGTTTGCTCTTGTTCAGCCAGTCCCAAAGAAGGGTGACCACTCCCAACCCTCCAACTATCGTCCAATTGCTTTAACGTCCTGTATTTCAAAAGTTTTCGAGTCAATTCTTAATAGAAAAATTTTAAGGCATCTTTCCTATCACAACCTTCTTTCCGATCGTCAGTATGGGTTCCATCAGGGACGCTCCACTGGCGATCTTCTCACCTACCTTTCAGACTCCTGGTCATCCTCCTTTCGGGACTTTGGTGAAAGCTTTGCCATTGCACTTGACATCTCAAAGGCTTTCGATCGAGTCTGGCATAAATCTTTAATTTCCAAACTGCCCTCCTACGGTTTCTATCCTTCTATCTGTGCCTTCATCGTTAGCTTCCTTTCTGGTCGTTCTATAGCCGCTGTTGTAGACGGCCATCGTTCTTCTCCTAGATCTATCAACAGTGGTGTTCCTCAGGGCTCTGTCCTATCACCAACTCTCTTCCTTTTATTCATCAATGATCTTCTAAGCTGTACATCTAACCCTATCCACTCATACGCTGATGACTCCACCCTTCACCTTTCCATTCGGTTCCCGCAACGCCCATCTCAACAGCTACTTCAAGAAACAAGGGATGAGGCTATGGCACACCTAATGTCTGACATGGCTCATATCGCTGACTGGGGTAAAAATAATATGGTTGTCTTTAATGCATCTAAGACTCAGTTCTTACACCTATCAACCCGACAAAATCTTCCACAGGTATACCCATTAATGTTTAATAATATTCAGCTTAATCCTGCATCATCCTTGAACATGCTTGGGGTTTCATTTACTCGGGACTTATCTTGGAAAGACCATATTACATCTCTTGTAAAATCTGCTTCCAAGAGATTGGGTGTGCTAAGCCGACTCCGCTCTTTCTTTACCCCTGCACAAATGTTGACTCTATACAGAGGTTTTATCCGCCCCTGTGTGGAGTACAACTCTCATGTGTGGGGAGGCTCCCCACATACAGCTCTTCTCAATAGGGTGGAGTCAAAGGCTTTTCGTCTCATTAACTCTCCTCCTCTTACTGACTCCCTTCAACCTCTGTCTCTTCGCCGCACTGTTGCATCTTTATCTCTTTTCTATCGCTACTTTAATGGTCACTGCTCCTCTGAACTGTCTGCTTGCATTCCTCCACCTCTACGACGGGCGCGTAGCACCCGTCTGGCAGCAAACTCTCATCCCTTTTCTGTCCAACTCTCTAATGCAAGAGTTAACCGTTACTCCCAGTCTTTCATTTATGCAACAGGTCAGCTCTGGAACTGTCTCCCTCTATCTGTATTTCCTGCTGCCTATGATCTCCAGTCTTTCAAACGCAGTGTGTCCAGGCATCTCAAAATGATCGGATCTTTAATTTGGCTTTCTATTGTATTTTGTTTTTCTCTTGGAGGGAACTGTTACTGCGGGCCATGGCCTTTGGTTCCTTCTTCCTCGCATAAAAAAAAAAAAAAAAAAAGACCACTTAGAATGTAGGGAGAGTCCTCTCAGTGTCAGGAGAGGCAACAGCTCCCTGAACTTCTTCCAACCACTTCTCACCCCAGCCACACAGCTGCTCCAGCCCCATCACCAGCACACAACATGTCTCCCAAATAACAAAACTCTTCCACACACTCAAGAGACTCACCAGCAAGTTCAATCCTTTAATGCCTGACAATCTCCACCTGCTCTCCCCAGCACGCTGCACACATAAAATCAGCATTATCTCGCACTAACCATTTACAGCGCTGGGTGGTAACCACATAACCAAACCATATGTGCTCCCTACATGTCAACCAGTGGGTTGGTGGAGGGTTAATGCCCCTCCCTGTAAAGCAAATAACTCAAAGTCAAATGGCCACCCTTTATGGGATTATGGCGTCTGGCAATAGATAGATAGTACCTCAAGTACCACTGCATCTCTTATGCACCCACTTATCACAAACACTGCATTATCTTGCAGTCTACCTCTAATACCACTACATCTCTTATGCACCCACTTATCACAAACACTGCATTATCTTGCAGTCTACCTCTAATACCACTACATCTCTTATGCACCCACTTATCACAAACACTGCATTATCTTGCAGTCTACCTCTAATACCACTACATCTCTTCTGCACCCACTTATCACAAACACCGCATTATCTTGCAATCCACCTCTAATACCACTACATCTCTTCTGCACCCACTTATCACAAACACTGCACAAGATGGAATTATTTCCCACACCCTTGTGGCAGATTGCACATGGCCACTCTCCCTCTTCTTTGACAGTACCGCCACCAACCTTAGATATCATCACTTTTGTTTTAGTATTATTATTATTGTTGTTGTTGTTGTTATTATTGTTATTATTATTATTATTATTATTATTATTATTATTATTATATGCACATAAATATACATGGTATAGAGGGAACGGGGATCGTGATGAAAGAATCCTGATTGATTACGTGCTCGTAGAGAGGTCAATGCTGGGAATGGTTGCTGATACAAGGGCCATGAGAGGATGAGGAGGAGGTCTGTCAGATCATATGATTGTGGTATGCATGTATGCAAATTCAAGCTGAGAGGAGTGAGGTGGATCAGGAGAGAGAGGAGCAGTCAGGGAGAAAGACTGAAAGTTGAGAAGTTGAGGATCAGAGAAAGGGCAGATGATTACAGGACCAAAGTAGAGGAGGAGTTAGAATAAGTGAATTGGAATGTAATGGATCTGGACAGCCTGTGGAATGCATATAGCGATTGCTTAGTTAGGAATGCTAAAGTGGTGTGTGGTGTGGCAAGAGTAACAACAAAGAAGAAAGGTACGGCATGGTGGGATGAGGAGGTTGAGAGAGCGGTGGAGGAAAAGAGGAAGAAGTGGCTAGAGTGGTTACAGGACAGGGGTTCAGTTGAAGTAAGAACTGAATGTATTGAGAGCAAGAAGCACGTAAAGAGACTAGTGAAGAGGAAAACGAAGGAGGTAAATGATGATCTAGGAAGAAAAATTAATGCAAACTTCTCTAAACATAGGAAGTTATTCTGGAAAGAGGTGTGGAAATGTAGAAGTGAAAGCGGAAAGAAATGTGATGGTGTGAAGGATGTAGGTGGTAGAATATTAACCCATGGGGATGAAGTAAGGACCAGATGGAAAGAATAGTTTGAAAGCCTGATGAATGGAAATAGGGAGAGCAGAGCGGCTGTAAACATGATTGGTTTTGGGGGTGTGCAGAGAAGGAATGCAGTGCCAGAAGACATGATATTCACACAGGTGAATAGTGCTGTGAAGCAGCTGAAAAATGGGAAAGCAGCTGGGGTTGATGAGGTGTATGCAGAGATGATTAAGTGTAGTGGAGAGAGTGGAATGAAGTGCTTGTTGGAGACATGTAAGAAGGCATGGATGAGTGAAACTGTGCCTGCAGACTGGAAAAAGGCTGTGATTGTACCCCTGTACAAAAATAAAGGTGAGTGATGTGAGTGCAAGAATTATCGTGGCATAAGTTTATTAAGTGTGGTAGGGAAGGTATATGGAAGAATTATTACAGAGAAAGTAAGAGAGATATCAGAAGTCCTAGTGAGTGATGAACAGGGTGGTTTTAGGAGTGGCAGAGGATGTGAGGATCAAGTATTTGCAGTTAGACAGATAGCAGAGAAGGCTTGTGAGAAGGACCATAAGGTGTTTATGGCATTCATGGATCTGGAAAAAGCATTTGACAAAGTAGACTAGACAGAGAGGGCTTGTGGAAAGTTTTGCGCATGTATGGTGTAGATGGTAAGCTGCTAGGTGCTGTCAAGAGTTTTTATGATGGTAGTGAAGCATGTGTAAGGGTTAATGGGCATCTAAGTGAATGGTTCACGATCAGTGCGGGCGTGCGACAAGGTTGTGTGATGTCCCCATGGTTGTTCAGTATATATATATATATATGGATGGGGTGATGAGAGAGGTAAAAACGCAAGTAATGGAGAGAGGGATGGCGTTGGTAATGAGTGGTGATGGATGGAATATCACAAATTTGTTGTATGCTGATGATGCAGTACTGCTTGCAAATACTGGACAAGAACTTCGTAGGCCAGTGCAGAGTTTTGCTGATGTCTGTGAGCGTCATGCCTTGAGAGTAAATGTAAAAAAGAGTAAAGTGATGGTTATTGAGAGAGAAGGTGACTCCCAGTGCAATGTTACAGTGAATGGAGAGAGACTGGAATTGGTGAGAGTTCAAATACTTGGGTACAGGGATAGAAAAGAGAGGAAAATGTGCAAAAGAAGTTGAAAGTAGAGCAACACAAGGAAGAAAAGTAGCTGGTGCAATGAAGGCCTTAATAAGAAACAGAGGCTTGAGTGTTGCAGCTGCACAAGGCTTACATGAGGGAGTGTTAGTGCCAACTTTAACATAAGGATGTGAGACTATGGTGTGGCATGAAAATGAAGAGTCAAGAGTAAGAGCATTGGAGATGGGACTGCTGAGGAATGTATGTGGAGTACAGAAGGTGGATAGGATATGAAATAATGTGATTCGTGAAAGGTGTGGAGTGAGGAAGTCAGTGGACACCAGAATCAAAGAGAGTGTACTTAGATGGTATGGTCATGTGGAAAGAATGGATAACAATAGAGTGGTGAAATAGGTATATCTGAGCGAATTTGAAGGAGGGAGGAGGCGAGGTAGGCCAAGGAGAAGGTGGAGAGATATGGTGGAGGAGTGTTTAAGGAAGAGAGGTTTGGAAGTCAGTGAGGCTAAGGAACTGACAAGAGATCAAGCTGGCTGGATGAATGTTGTGAGGAGAAGTGCATGATCAGGGATTTTGGCACCCCTTGTGAGCGTGGCAGCTTCCGGATTGACTCAATCGGATACATTTGTGGGAAGCTACAGAATTTGGTGAATGTTTTTTGGTGTATCCAATAGAGTTAGGGTTATGGGGGCATGAATGATGAGTGAATGGAACCGTGGCCCATTGGCCTGGGCAAGTTTGGGCTGTCTGGAGATTTCTACTCCTCACCCTGCCCTTTGGTGGGAAAGGAGGTCCGGATGATGATGATGATGATGATGATTGGTAGGTTACTGTTCATGAAGCCATAGTTTTGGCCTATTCCATTAATGATGTACATTACCTAATTTATTATTTAACACATCTAATCTGTCCTAAACCTTTTGAACATTTTGGAATCTCTTTGATACTGATCACCGTTATGGCTGTCTGGTGAGTTGTGTGTTGATACACTTTGTAAAGAACTGACAGTGTATTGCTTTTTGAAGTATAATGCAATCATATTCTGTACAAGTAATAATTGTTTATCATGTTACAGGTGCATAAAAGTACAACTTTGTCCTGCTGGTGCTGCAACTTTCACATGTTGTACACACCTCAACAGTAACATGGAGGCAGCCACCTTTGGAGAGACTTTTTCTTTTCCTGTGGCACCTGGGAAGCTGCCGTCTAAAACTTTACAAGTGAATGTTTGGGCTGTAAGTGACACCAACAAAACAGTGAATGTGTAATGTGTGGTAAGTGTTTTAGAGTAACCACAGTGTGGCCCAGCACACATTGTTGGCAATCTGTGCAATATACATACAGCAGCTATAGATATATATACAGTAAAACCCTGATTTACATTGTTTGGTATCCAGCCAGGGAGATTTCTGGCTCTGAGTTAGGAACAGTCAGGTTACGCTAATATTTTATATGTATTTACTTAAACAAGTCTTCTTTCATATAGATATCTTATAACGTGATTATACTTATAAGAGATGATTAGCATGGCCCAGCTGACCTACTACAGTTATCCCCTTTTCTGATGCTTTTAAGATCTTCAGTTTATAAATGTACGCACCTCATGGAGCAATGTAGGATTGGATGATGGATGGATGGATGGATAAATGTAAAAAGCAAGAGAAGAAAAAATGCCCACTTCCTTGTTTGATTTAGACTATACATACAACGGGTATTTCTGAACAGTGCCACTTCACCATTCGTACTTTTGACTGGCCACACCCATGCTTGTTTCACACTAAAGAAGAAGTGGATTTGGAATAGCCCAGCACGTTGACTTTGATGTGCAAACACCTCATTCAAGAATTTGAGCCTGGCCAGGGACAGTGACAAAAATATATTAGCATGAATATGGTCATCATGTGGTAACTATTAAAAAAGGAGAAGAAAGATATATTGTGACTAAAAACCTACAGCATAATTTTAGAAACAAACTTCATTTTCCAGGGCTATGCACAGATCAGCTTAGCAGACTTCTGCCTTGACACTGCCCAGACCTAGTGCTGTAACGTCCTTGACTTTGCCCTCCTTTGACCTGATAACCTAACCAGGGATGAACAGTCCCCCAAATCTTCCACCCTCCGCTCGTCCATCTCTGCCACCTGTATTAAGGTCAGGATCTATCTATGCTAAGATCAGGTGTACCCCATGTTTTGTAGCTTTTGTATGCATCGCTGCTTAGCTACAATATATTCTCTTGACTCTTTTTGTTGTTCATAAAATTCTACTTATATTTCATCCAGGATTATTCATAGTACAGTAATTCTAAGAGCTACAGCTGGTGACAGTAGCGTTATGAGTGCTTGGTTGTGTGTCAGCGCTTTTGACCATTGTTGATGTATGTGGCTTTGTATGCCAGTTGTGACCTGGAAATGCTTTCATGCTTTCATTATACATAAGACATACTTAGGAGAAGGAATGGTAGTTATAAAAGTACTAACCCACAAAGTAGCATGTGTGATTTGTTTCAGTGCTTGTATATTTTATATTTACCATCATCCTTATATTTATGAAGGGAAGATTATGGAAAATACTGTGGTTAAGATTATTGTCCATAACTAAATATTTACATGCCTAAAAAGCTAGGTAGTACACCACCATGTTGCTTTAAGTCACTTAGGGAAGGAGATCCTGTTTATGTACAGGACAATATTTTTCTTTCTTTTTTTTTTCACATTTGGACAAATGTAATGTAAATTAACATGATGATGATGATGATGATGATGATGAACAAATATAGGTGTATGTGAAGGTGTATGTTAAGCTACAGTTTGTGGCAAAATCTTTTGGCCTACCAGGTGGAGCCTGGATTCCATGGGCGTGCATGATGATGAATGGAAGTGTGGCCCATTGAATTGGGTAAATGTTGGCTGTCTGGACGCTGCTACTCCTCACTCCGCCCTTGAGTGGGAAGGGAGGTCCAGATGATGATGATAATGATGAACAAATATATAACACTACCTCAGTTCACTTGATGTTGTGCTGCTCTCAGGGACTGCGCTTTCCTCTCTCTGTTCCTCTTCTATTTTTCTTTCCTTCATTCTTTCCTCTTCCTTCTGTCTACAGGTAACTCTGCACTGAGTGACAAGCCAAATGGTTTCCTGTATACCAGGAAACCTTTTACCATGCTGGGCGGTAACCATATACAGTAATCAGATAATGGCACCTGGTGGTTTAGTGGGTAATTAAGGCGCTGCAATTGGATTGAGCCGGTGCAGGTTTATATCCAAGGGGTGGTTGGGATTTATTGTTCATGTAATGCCACTCAGGGATGAGTGAGGCTGGTCACTCTCATCTTAAATGTCAGGACCAATTTGCCTAGCTTCAAGCTCCTACCCTCTTCATGGGGCGACATAGGATTAGATGAAGAATGAACTTCAGTTCATATAGTCCCACCAGCGTAGTTGTTTTAGCAGTATGAACAAGAACAATGTTGCCAAAACTCTTATAGAAAAGATGTGAATCTTCATCCTGGTCATTACAAGGATGAAGATGGCTATAAAGATTGCTGTAGTAAAGATGTCTCCAGACATATGGCAGTAATAGAGGAGGGGACTTGCATGTATGTGTGATTCTGGGATGTCAGACCTATGACAAAACTCAGTGTCCTTGTTGTCAAAGATTTTGCCATTTTGTAGAAAAGTAGAGCAAGAGAAATTGCTTACCAGGTATCAAGAAATGTTCCTGGCACAGAGACACATGAGTAAAGCATATCTGACTTCCTTATAAACTTTCACTACTTCATTGTTTTAAATCTCAAACATTACACACAGTGATATGAACATACATGAACAGTATCTTGGACTTATCTTGGAAAGATCATATTGCATCTCTTGTAAAATCTGCTTCCAAGAGATTAGGTGTGCTAAGCCGACTCTGTGCCTTCTTTACCCCTGCACGTTTGTTGACTTTATACACGGGTTTTATTTGCCCCTGTTTAGAGTACAACTCTCATGTGTGGGGAGGCTCCCCACGTACAGCTCTTCTCAATAGGGTGGAGTAAACGGCTTTTCGTCTCATCAACTCTCCTCCTCTTACTGGCTCGCTTCAACCTCTGTCTCTTCATCGCACTGTTGCATCTTTATCTCTGTTCTATTGCTGCTTCAGTGGTCACCGCTCCTCTGAACTGTCTGCATACATTCCTCCACCTCTACAACGGGTGCGTAGCACACCCGTCTAGCAACAAACTCTCATCCCTTTTCTGTCCAGCTCTCTCATGCAAGAGTTAGCCTTTACTCCCAGTCCTTCATTTATGCAATAGGTCAACTCTGGAACTGTCTCCTTCTGTCTCTATTTCCTACTTTTTATGATCTCCAGTCTTTCAAATGCAGTGTGTCCAGGCATCTTGAAATGAACAGATCTTCAATTTGGCTCTCTTTTGTGTTGTTTTTGTTTTATTCTTGGAAGGGACTGTTTTACGGGCTCAGCCTGTGGTTCCTTCTTGCATTTACTAAAAAAAAAAAAAAAAATAGTGTATGAATAAATTTCATAGTGAATTATTTTCCTGTTTCATCCAGGAGGAGAGCAGCGACAAATCTGCCATAATCTCCTCACCAACCGCAACACTGACACGCAGTTTGGGTTCTGAGGCATTACGGCTCAACTTCCCCCTCACCTCGGAGGACTTTGAGCAGTTGACAGATTCTGACGATGAGGAGGAAGCTGCAGATGAGGACAACACTCACAGGGCACAGGAGGAGGTTATGGAGGAAGCTGTAGAGAATGCTGTGGGTTTGCAGCAAGATTATCATGTCAGCTTTATGACAGTTATTGATATCTGTGGAAAGCAGTTTTCCTTTCACCTGTTTATGTTTTATATGGAATGTGTGTTTTTTGCCATCAGATGCTGTGCCCACTCAGATATGTCTTGAAAGTCATGAGTAATCGTTTGTTATACTATACCTGTTTATTTGTATGGATATCCTGTCATTATTGATGTTTTTGTACTCATGCTTTCATTAGCTTACTGTATTTCTAGACCAGGGGTCAGGGAACAGGGGTAAATCAGCCCAAGTGGGGTAAGTCTAATAATTTTTTAGGTAATGCATGGGATGCATGTGGTATATTACTGATTTTTCACATAAGTGGTGTAAGTAATAGTGAACATGATATAAAGCCATGTATCATATATCATACTACTGTATTTGTTGCTTAACCGCCGTACTATTGACGTGGACACAGACGTGTGTGTGTGTGTGTGTGTGTTTGTAGTTGGGGATAATTTCATTTTACTCAAATAAATTTTGGGGTAAGTGGTAGGTGGGGGCGCTCACCATCCACTCACTCGATGTAGTGCTGCTTTAGGTGTCTGCCCTTTCCTCTCTTCCATCCTTCCTCTTCCGTCTTTCTTTCCTTCATTCTTTCCTTTCATCCTTCCTCTTCTGTCTTTCCTTCAATCATTCTTTCCTTTTTCTTCTGCCTACAGGTGACTTTACACTCCCTGTTCTCTCTTTGGCTCAGTGGTAACGTGTGCTTGTATGAAGCACGAGGGCCTGAGGTCAAATCCCGGCCAGACCAGCGTGATTAATTTGTCATTTCAGTTCGGTCATTACACTTGTACACCAGGAAACCGTTTACTATGCTGGGTGGTAACCAGATAATCAAATTATGGCGCCTGGTGGTATAGTGGGTAATTAAGGGGCTCCAATCGGATTGAGCCGATGCAGGTTTATATCCAAGGGGTGGTTGGGGTTTATTGCTCATGTAATGCCACTCAGGGATGAGTGAGGCTGGTCACTCTCATCTTAAATGTCAGGACCAACTGCCTAGCCCTGGGCCTCTATTCAAAAACGTTCCGAGGAAAGTCCTAAGAACTGCTCTCAGCTGGGACCATGTCTTGGGAATCGATTCATAAACACTACCTAGGACGTACATGGCAATTCCTACCCAGGAATTTCCCAAGTCCCAGACTTAGGAAAAGTGCTAACTGTAGCAATATTTTTTTCGAAAATGCAGTTTTTGGCCAAGATAGAGAGATATATTATTTAGTAAAATACTCTAAGTCACAAAATGATTATAGAAATAATGTAGGTGGATTTCTTGATGAATGTAAGTATCTATTTTCCAGTTATATTTTCTTTTTTCTGTGGACGCTAGGCTATCGTGTATTGTAAACATACAGACGACGCGGGAGCATTCAACCTCGTTTGGCAACATCATGGAGACTATGGACATAAGCTTCAACAGCACAACTAGTGTCACTTGTACATCAAGGAAGCCTAATTGGACAAGAGACGAGGCCTTACTGCTCATGCAGCTTATTGAGGGGAAGAAGAATGTCATCAAGGGCAAGCTTGGAGGGACAGTCTCCAAGCAAGCAAAAAATATGGCATGGGAGAGTGTGGCCTCCGGGGTCAACGCAGCGTACCCCAGCACGAAGAGGACGGCTAAGGAGTGCCATAAGAAATACCTAAGTATTAAGGCAAAAGAGAGGCAGACCATCAGCACTCTTACCAAGGATTATTGTGGAACAGGTAAGTTCAATGTTAATAGGTGTTACTGTTTGCTTTGGGTCATTTTGCAGTTTCGTTGACCATGGAATTAGAAAATGTAGATTTGCCTTAACCTAACTAACTAAACCTAGCCTAGCATGGTTCCTAGGTTAGGTTAAAACAAATTTTCATTTTCAAATTTCATGGATGTATGAAACTGCAACTAACCCAGCCTAGGATGTTCCTATGTTAGATTAGGGTAGGTTAAAACAAATTATCATTTTCAAATTCAACGGTTGCCCTAGACTGCACAGTGACCTCTCTTTTGGACAATCACAACACATATCTCAAAGTGCAAACTCTTACTCTTTTTTTATGTAGTTAAATGTTTCATTCTGATTTTACTTCAAATTTTCTTAAGTGCTGGTATTCATTTTTAAGTAGTACAGTCATAAAAAGTGTCATAACATGGTGCTGTCTTGATTCCGTATGGCCAAATTCCTGTACCAAGCATCCTTGCTGTACGAAAGTCATTATTGTTGAGCTGTATGAAAAATGTACTTTACACTTGTTGCATTAGTTTATTAAAAAAAGTGCTTTCTAATTATGGCCTGTTAATTAAATTTTCACAGTGATATTTTACTGTAGTTATAAGGCTTTTACTCTATATAAGCCAAAAATGTTGTTTACTTATTCACCAGCTGTTTTCAGCTTGAGTAACTTACATTTTCATTTTATGCTTAGCCTATTTTATTTTTTTTTAAGCTTTTCCTCCCTGTCATCTTGCTTACCGCATTTCCATAAGCATGAGCCAATGAAACAGACATGAACAACCAGAGTGTCCTCAGAAAACATGAAAAACCTACGTGTTGCTTTTATGTGTCATCCTTAGGGGAAATTTTTATACAGTAATCGTATCCTAGCACTCAGCTGTACTGTCTCAGTGCTGATAAATCCAACATACTGGAGGGAATTGTATTGGACATTTTTTTTTTTTCCCGTTTCTTAGGTGGTGGTGGACCAAAAGGACCACCGCTTGATCCTGTTCAGGAAAAATTGCAGGATGTCCTTGGCAAGACCAACGTGACTTTTATCGGGATTGGAGAGTGTGAAGACTGGGAAACTGTGCCAGGGACTCAGATTCTTCATGTTGATGAGAGGTTTGTTGTATTTTTTACTGTTTTAAATTTATCTTAACAAAATATATTGAATATACATATAGTACAATAACAGGAAGACCTTGACAGTATGTGCTTAATATGGATGATTTTTCAGTTATTGGTCTGTATGTTGCAGAGAAGCTTTAAGGGAAAGAAAAAAAAAAAAAAAAAAAGAGCCAAATATATGCTTCTGTTATATCTAATTGGTCATGATCCTTGGTTCTTTGAACTAGGTCCAAAGAACGTCAGTGTTAGCCAAGGATATATTGTGTGTGTGTATATATATATTTATATATATATATATATATATATATATATATATACACACAAACACACACACACACACACAGTATATAAACCTCTTTCATATTTGGTTTCTATGAGCTGAGAAATTAAAGTCATAATAACAATTTAATTTTTATTAAGACAGTGCCAGGCAATTATAAAAAAAATGCAAATACATCTATGTAGTTTTACCAAAATTTGAAGTGTACTAGGGAAAATTTGCACTGGCTGTTAACAAATCAACAAACACTTTGGATTCATTATAACTGTCCCTAATAAAAAACAAAGCTAATAAGAATTCTATTTCTTCCAGAGCTGACGGGCAGTTGGAGGCAGGAGCAGCAGTCACTGCTGTTGATGGGAGGGCAGAAGACAATTCTGTGCCGCAACAATCTGCATCACAGCTTCCTTCAGGGATGCTGCAGCCCATGACCAGTGCTGCTTGGCTTCAGCTGTCACAAGCAGAAATGGAGAGCTTGGTAAAACAATCTCAGTACAATGCCAATCAAGCCCAAAGAGATGCCAATCTAGCCCAAAGAGATTATTGGCTGTATATGCGGGAGTTAAAAAGACTGGACCACCACTAGCCTACTGGATCTAACCAAGCCTAGAGAGAATCCACTTTATTTATTACCATGGATTAAAGCTGTTTTTTAATGTGATGTTTGGTGCTCGTGTAACTCTAAGGCTGAACTACTGTGATAGTGATGTTGTTACTGTGATACAAAAGTGCATTAATAAATATGTATGAGAGTATTGTATGCCTTTTCTACCCATGAACTAATATGAATGAAAGTTAACAGTGGAAAACGGAAAGCATGCCTACCAGTAATACTATCAGATTGGGAAAAAAGGTTTAAACAGGGTACAGCTCAAAAATGAACATTACTGACAAGGCATTGTCAGTAAGTATTTTTACCATTGGTAATATGTATATTCCTGTAAAAATTCTCAAAACTAGGCATTAATTTGTGCTATGTGTGAAACTATGATGAATACAAGAGCATAATGGAGTGCAAAATTGGAGTATGAAAAACAACAAAGTGGGACTTTTGGAACAACTGGCACTGCATTAGACTTCCTGTTAAAGAAGGAGATTGGATCAAGTGCAATAACTGTGTAAAATTGATAATGAATATTAAAAAAATAAAACCTCATCTAGTGTTGTCCAGTATGAGGCTTTACTGATAACATATATACTACAGTATTTACCTGAAGTGAGTGTTGGCAAAATTATCCCTGAACACAAGTCCAGCACGGAGCATGTTTACTGGAGGTTGGATGATGGCCATGTCAGCATCATCATTCTGCATTCCATCTGCATTGTTACCATCATCATAACCAGGTAACTGAATGTTTCTGTCCTTGCAGATGTTGTGTAGCATGGCACAAACACATGATTTTGCACACCTTGAGGGGTGGGGTAACTCGGATTTCCCCATGCAGTACGTGAAAACGTCGCTTTAGTTGACCAATCCCTCTCTCGACCACACGTCTTTCTGTGTGCTCTGAAAATAGTGAATGAATTCAGTACATTGTAGTAGTTCAAGCTAATGAGTACAAAGACAAGCTGAAAACTGAAATACACCATTTCTGTTTAGTAGCTACCTAACATTAAATAACGGGAACACAAACTGTTTTTCCATCTCTGTACCACAGATCCATTCCTTAGGTACCATTACAGAAGTACTATGACACAATCCAGTACAATACAACAATATACTGTCCTGTATGTAAACAAATCATAAAATACTAGCTTGGTTAACTCCCTCACAAAGCTTCACAAAGTCAACATTAAGAACTAATAAACTAAGGTACAGTCCTGATAAATATACAGTATATATATATATATATATATATATATATATATATATATATATATATATATAAGAAATGGCAGTACCACAAGTATATATAAAAAATAGGTTAGGTTAGGGTTGGGTTGGGTTGGGTTGGGTTGGGTTGGGTTAGGTTAGGTTAGTTTAGGTTAGCTTAGGTTTGGTTTGGTTAGGTTATATTTTTGAAGGAAAGTTAGTTTTTCTGGTATTTTTTGATGTGATCTGATTGATTCTGGACCTTAATTATACTGCAAATGCATTGTTTTGATGTTCCCCAACCCAAAAACCCTTGTTTCCCAAAGGTCCTACAAGTTTGTGGGTTGGGTGGGGGAACTCAGAAAGTAGTGGTTTTCCCTAAAAATCATTTCCAAAATCAATCAAATCACATCAAAAAACGCCACAGAAAAACTACTTTTCATTAAAAAAGTTCCTGAGAACATTAGAACTAATTAAGTATGGTACAGTCCTGATTAATATACAGTTTATATATATATATATATATATATATATATATATATATATATATATATATATATATATATATATGTGTGTGTGTGTGTGTGAAATGGCAGTCATAGTACCACCAGTATGTATATATATATATATATATATATATATATATATATATATATATATATATATATATAAAAGGTTAGGTTAGGTTTGGATTGGGTTGGGTTAGGTTTGGAAAAATTTTTGAAGGGAAATAATTTGTTCTGGCATTTTTTGATGTGATTTGATTGATTCTGGACCTTGTTTATACTGCAAATGCATCATTTTGATGTTCTCCAGGCCAAAAACTCCTATTTCCCATAGGTCTCACAAGTTTGTGGGAAGGGTGGGGGAACTCAGAGGTTTGCCCTAAAAATGAATTTCAAAATCAGTCAAATCACCTCAAAAAACACCACAGAAAAACTACTCTCCATCAAAAAGTGCCTGAGAACCTCTTTCTGCATATTAAACAACAACTTACCTGTTGTAATTGATTTGTGCCCCTGGCTGTGGTTGGAGGTAAGGAGTTAGAAGCCAAGGCTTGCAGGGATATCCACTGTCTCCTAGAAGAATGCACCCTGGTGGAACCTCTCGGTTTTCAAACATTCTTTTAAGTCCACTTTCATTGAGTATCCTAGCATCATGCACTGACCCTGGCCACTTGGCCAAACAGTTAATAATTCTGTACTTGGCATCAAAAACAACTTGTACATTAATGCTATGATACCGCTTTCTGTTCACATATTCTTCTTCAAACTCTTTTGGGGCTATTATTCTCACATGTGTCCCATCAATTGCTCCAACCACCCCGGGGAAGCCAGCAATCTACATAAATTCGATTTTTTTCCTTTGTAGTTCTTGGGGGTCTGTGTGGAACTTCAAGAATCTGCACATTATTTCACGTCTGTAGAACGCATTTAATGTCTGTGAGATAACTCTGCTGACTGTAGGCTCTGAGGGTCCCAAATCATCACTGCTGCATAGTTGCATTCTACCTGTGGCCAAATATCTCAACAAAATGATCACTTTCATCTCCGGGGTAAGTGCCTGGTTCCTCTCAGATGGACTTTGCAGGACATCTCTTACCAAGTCAGTAACAAAAATAATTCCTGCACGATCCAAACGGTATCTGCTTATCAGTTCTGCATCACTCATTTCATTCAACACGTCCCTACGTGGGCGAAAAGTTCTCTGCTGACACCTCGGAGCTTGTTGTTGTTCAGCCATTTTCAGGTCCTAGGAATATTCCTAAGTCGTAAGTCACCTCCCTGGCTACACCTAAAATCTCCAGCTGGACTCCTATGCTCCCCATGGGGTGACATAGGGTTAGATGATGATAAGTTTAGCTTGTGTTATTTTGACTTACTTGTCCCCCCAAACACGCAATACAGTATGTTGGTCCATTTTGTTGGACCTTTCAGCTCGTACTGCCATCGATATTTTTATCTCTATCTTGGTTTGCATGTTTTCCCCTTTCTGTTATCTTTATTACTGTACATAATCTGATAAGAAAATCAGATGAAATGTTGCTTGAGCCTACCTAATAATGATTATATTACAGCTGATGTGAGTGATGTGGTACGTGAATGTGGTGTGAGGGTGGTGGAGGCAGGAGCTTCTCAGGTGGGACAGTCAGCCAGAGCTGTCTGCATACCTCTGGCACAGGTCTTGGTTCTGCTAGAGTGCTGTGATCTTTCTCTTTACACACAGGTATTCTCAGATAAGTCACACTCTTCTGTTGTAATAGTAATATTATCACTGTTTATGCTGTACTGTGGCTATTAATAAACATTCTCCACATCTGTTTGTGGTGTTTTATGGAAGGGAAGAGGCTTTTAAGTTGTTGTTTTACATTTGGTTTATGGCAAAAAGACTGTGAATTGCAGAACATATTTATTTATATTTACATAACAAAGTAAATATTCAATAAATGAGCCTAATGAGTGGAAACACAAGACCATCCCACATAGTAGTGGCCATTTCACAAAACAGATAGCCAGACAAAACTTTAGGCTGGCTAGTTAGTGAACGATAGGGAATACAGTCATGTATAGCAGCAAGGGCTGGACAGTAAAGGCAGGGCAAGAGTTAATCAGAGACATGCCACATGGGCTGCTTAGTTCCCACATATGTCATCACATTGCCTAAATAAACCACAGCACAAGAAGAGATGGTGATGCGAGGAGGCCACTGATGAGTAACAGTTGTGGGTTGGTCCAGTGAGAGGTGTTCTGGAATACCATCCCATATTAGGAGGCATTATAACTGGAAACAGAAAGCAGTACACGCCTCAGCTGTCTTAAACATAATAATTGCTGCCATCACCAGGTGTAGGTCTGGATGGCAAGAGGGATCAGTGCCTCCTACTAAGGCCTCTAAACAAGAAGCAGAATTATTATTATTATGATTATATTGCCATGATGGAGCCAGGATTCCGGGGACGTGAATGATGAGTGAATGGATGCATGGCCCATTGGATTGGGCAAACTTGAGCTGCCTGGACATTGCTACCCCCCACCCTGCCCTAGAGTGGGAAAGGAGGTGTGGATGATGATGATGATGTTGATGATTATTATTTTGTTTTACCTTTTCAGAACCTGTTATTTAAACATTTTGCACAATAGTAGACTATGTTGTGAGTTGTGATCATCATATTCATTCTACTTTTGAGGACATGGAATTTTAATATGCTTTTCAGTCCATCTCACTGCTTGACAAATCAGATGTGTTTTGACTCATAAGTCATGTGAATTAAGTGGTCACGGGCTATACTACAATTTGTAACAGTTTAAATAGCTCATGTGGCTTTTTGCTTCTTGCATGTAATTAGACACTCCAAATGAGTCACATTATAAAAATGTTTCATCATTGTTCTCTGCACACAGGCATACATCAACAATCCACACAGGCATACATCAACACTCCACACAGGCATACATCAACAATCCACACAGGCATACATCAACAATCCACACAGGCATACATCAACAATCCACACAGGCATACATCAACAATCCACACAGGCATACATCAACAAGAAAATTGTCTTTATGGGAAGATTTAGGCCAACAGCAGCATGGTCTTCCTGGCATCTGTGTCTTGTATGTCCAGGAAGATTTATCAATCAAAGGAACTGTGGCTAAAAAGATGACACCCACAAGCCAAAGTGAACTGTGTAGGGCTGTAGGGGCTGAGAAGGGGCATGTCCTGGTTATGGCTGTGGCTGCCAATGGGAAGGCTGTATGTGTCTCCTTGTGGTGTGATCAGTGTGGAGCTTGAGGACTAACTGGTATATATAAAACATTTTAAGAAGGTACTGAGAATACTCTTAATTCTCAAGAATTACTCAGCTTGTTAGGAGTCATTGTATAAAAACTTTTAGAGTACGGTAACTCTTAAAAGTATATATATATATGACCAACTCAGAGCAAATCCTTTCTTCAGATTTACTAAATTAATCACTAATACTTGATGTAAAAAAAAAATACATGTAGATGCCACAAGAACAAGCAGGTCCCAAAATACCTTCAAACATTTTTATTTTTGCAGTACTGTCATGGCATGATAACAGTTTATGGACAGACTAAGAGATATGCTTTATATCATAATAGCCCTTGTCCCACCCACTGGAACCACTAGTTGCCAAGGAAATAACATTTTACACCCAGCAACACTGTGTAATCTGATATCATTACACCTGTTGTGCCCCTTTGGTTGCAGTATTCACAAAGCATAATAAAAGAGATACAAGGTAGGGTAGTGGATGTTGGAGTGGCCCTAGTGAGAGAGGATAGTGTTTGGAAACTCCCTGTACTGTTGTTTGCAGATGATACTGTGTTGTTGAGTGAAGACGAAGGGGAGCTGCAAGGCTTGGTGGATGAGTTTGGGAGAGTGTGTAAGAAACAGAATCTAAAGGTGAATGTAGGGAAGAGTTAAGTGATGGTCTTTGAGAGAGGTGAAGTTAGTGAATGTACAGCGAGGTTGGATGGTGAGGAGATGGAAAATGTGAGTACGTTTAAGTACTTGGGTAGTGTGATGAGTAAGGATGGAGGTTTGGAGGGTGAAGTGCTTGAAAGGGTACAGCAGAGAAGAAAGGTTGCTGGTTCTTTGAAAGCAGTGATATGAAACAGGGAAGTGAGCATGGAAGTGAAAAAGTTACTACATGACAGTATTGTGATACCAACTCTAACGTATGGAAGTGAAGCTTGGACGTTGTTGGAAGGACACAAGTCAAGAGTGAGAGCAGTGGAAATAAGTTATTTAAGAGGAGCCTGTGGAGTCACATGGAGAGACAGGCTGACAAATGAGGATATAAAGGAGCATTGTGATGTGGATGTAGATGTGATAGGAAGTGTTAGGAGGAACACACTGAGGTGGTTTGGCCTTGTGGAGAGGTTGGTGGGTGAGAGACTGATGAGGAGAGTGTATGTGAGTGAGGTGGAGGGGGGGAGAGGGCGGGGGAGGCCAAGGATGAGATGGAGGGATGGGGTGGAGAGGTATATGAGAGAGGGAGGTGTGAGTTGGGAGCAGGGCAGTGAAATGACGGGGTACAGGGCGACGTGGAGGCGATTCGTTTGTGGCCACCCAGTACAGGATTAAGGCGTCTGGCAATAGATAGATAGATAGATAGATAACAAGAATTCCTGCTTATGCCTTTATTTACGTGTGGTACATGTGTGCATCTGTTACTTATATAGCATTATACCATATACATACTAGGAAATATTACTGTAGTTAATATAATTGTTCAGTGCACAGTGTGGGTTGCTGGGACAGCTGAGGGTAGCCAGTGCAGACATCCTGGAGGGCTGTGCAGTAGAAGTGAGGAACCTCAAGAGCTTCAACTTCCTCTGGCTGGTGGGCTTTACACTGTTCAAGAGTGACTTAGACACAGACTGTCTTCTCTGCACCCACCACCCTTCCACATGGCCCAGAGAAGATGTTCACTGCCTCTACACAGACCCAATTAAAGTATGGAAACTTAACTTTATGGGGAGAGAAAGTGAGGGAGGAGGGGATAATGAAGGACCTGTTTCTATATATTGCATTAAAACTCTTCCTTGGTGCCTTCAAAATTCAGGTGCCATGAGTGAAAAACAGGCTTTTGTTGTGATAGGTGGTGGAAACCGTCATCTACTCACTTGATGTAGTGCTGCCTACTTCTTCCTTAGCCTTTATCATTCTTCTTCTTTGCCTGCCCTTCTCTCTTCCTATTTCTCCCATCTTTCCTGTCACTTCTTATTGCTTTTCTTTCCTTTACAGGTGGCTTTACATTGAGTGACAAGCCAAATGGTTTCCTGTAAGCCAAGAAACCATTTACAATGCTGGGTGGTAACCATATAACCAAGCCATACGTGCTCCCTACGTGTCAGCAAGTGGGTTGGTGGAGGGTTAGTGCCCCTCCCCGTAAAACAACTAACTCAGAGTCAAGTGGCCACCCCTTTTGGGATTATGGTGTCTGGCAACGGATGGATGGGTGGTTTTTTCTTTTTTCTAATCCTATAAGGCATCATTATCATCATCATATCCCTGTCCGTCATTTATACATTAAGTGTGAAGTTCTTAGTGTGAACTAAGGAAAAGAAGAAAGTTCAGTTTGCCATGTTGCACCTCAGGCAGTGTTGGATACTGTATCAGGTGTGTTGTGTCATATGTAGTGATCGATGGTGTTGTTATATCTCTGTACCAAATGGTTTATAATGAACCTCATGATAATTGTGCACTCAGGCCACAAGCATTGCAACTTTGAAACAATTGTAATAATGAATCCCACTGCACTGTTTTAATCACCAGGCAGCGTGACAGCACTATGATCTGAGTGGGTGAGATGTGGGTGGAGGGTCAGTCTGAGTGTGCCAGGCTGAGTTACATGTCCTGCACAACATTCTGGGAGGGAAGGATACCAGCCTGGGTTTACACAGCAAAGCCCTCAAGTGTGGTGCACCCTCTCATGGTGGCATAGCACATGGTTAGTTAACCTGCATTTTACCCATACAGTTTTAAGTGTTAGGATATGGTGGGATATAACCATAGTATGCACTGTATTTGGTTGTGTTTAATTCTTTCCTTCGTGCCCTCCCTGCCTTTTTTTTTTTTTATATATATAAATAAGATGGTTAAGCTGATGAGCCTCTTTTATGATTATAATTTTATAGTCATTGGTTATTTAGCCCTTTCAGTCCAATACCATTTTTAATTTTTTGGTTGTACTGGACAATACTACCAATAAATTTTATTGCCACTTCAGAGACCCACCTAGTAGTGAAGGGGGTTAGTGAAGGCTGTATGTACTCACTCTAGCTCAAAAAGTCTCCTGGGCTGACTAGAACCCTCTGGAGATGTAGCAAAGCCAGGTCTGCACAAGTGGGGGTTCCATAGTGGGGCCAAGTCCTATTCTGATGAGGTCTAATGCTACAAAGCATGTATACATTCAATAATAAAGATTTTCAAGGGAAAGAGCTAGTGTGGGGAGCCTTGTTCTCTCCAGACTACTCCATAACTTTGTTGCTACCCAGAAATAGCAGCAACAAGTCCCAGGGAGACTGTGTTCCACTTTGAAATAACTTGTAAACCTATATGTTAAAATAAAGAAGATATAAAGGATTTCAGGTTTCAAAAAGAGAAAACTGGTCTTAAGTTGGCCATCTTGGATTTTTTCAAAATTTCAAAAAGACAGGCATCAACCTCCTATAGAGCCGTACAATGATACAAACAATGAGGAAATTCCAACAGGTGGTTTCTGAGATACAGTGTAGAACAGATGTGTACTAACGGATGGATGGATATGACCTAACCTGAGATTCCACTATGTGAGAAATGAAGGGGAATAATAAAAGAAATACATCATTGGATCAAAGGGGTTAAAATTAGCAATAATATGGTATTGTACTTTATTTCAGACAAATTATTCTGCTGTTTTCTCTTTCTGTGAACAGGATTTGATAGAATCATTACAGAATTAAGTGGAGCCAGAAGCATTCAGGAGGTTATAGCATTCCCAAACTCTATGGAGGGTCGATGCCTGATGTCAGGTGTTCCAGGAGATATTACAGAGGAAGAAATGGTACTTTAGCATATCAGTGTTGTTGACAGAATAACATCCTGTACCACAGAACTGTAGAATTTTAATAAATAAATGTGAAATTTTATAAAATAATGTTAGTATATTCCAAAACAGTAGTGAATAGTAAGAGTATACTGAACATCATCATCATCATCTAATCCTGTGTTGCCCCATGAGGAGCATGGGAGCCCGTGGCTAGGCAAGTTGGTCCTGACATTTAAGATGAGAGTGACCAGTCTCGCTCATCCCTGAGTGGCATTGCTTGAGGAATAAACCACAACCACTCCTTGGATATAAACCTGCACAGGCTCAATCTGACTGGAGCACCTTAATTACCCACTAAGCCACCAGGCACCATAATTTGGTTACCACCCAGCATAGTAAACAGCTTCCTGGTGTACAGGAAACCATTTGGCTTGTCACTTAGTGTAGAGTCACCCATAGACAGAAGGAAGAGGAAAGAATGAATGAAAGACAGAAGAGGAAAGAAGGAAGAGAAGAAAAGGCAGTCACCCAAGAGCAGCATTACATCGAGTGAGTCACTTGATAAAAAAAAGTGTCTTTGCCCCTGTGATCATTATGTTTCACCACCTTGATTCATATACCTCTCCACTCCATCCCTCCATCTCAGTGTTGGTTTGTCTTCCCCCCCCCCCCTTCCTGTCCACCTCAGTCACTTCTAGACCATGCTGTCATTCTCCATTCTCTCTACATGGCCAAACCTTTTTAGGATACTTCTAACACATTCCAGCACATCCACGTCACAACACTTGTCAGCTTCCTCATTTGTCTGTCTGTCTCTCCACATAACTCCACTTGCTCCTCTCAAATAACTGATTTCCACTCTTCACCCTCTTGATCTGTATTCTTCCAAGGAGCTCTAAGCTCACGTTCATATGTCTGAGTGGAGATCACAGTGCAGTCATGCAACAGCTTCTTTACTTTCATGCTCACAACCCAAGTGGTCATTTGTATTGCTTGTGCCCAGAATCGGCACTGAACACAGACTTCCAAACTCATTCATTGAGCCTTGCAACTCTCACTCCTCTTCACAGAACAGAATCAGCAATAGGCATCAGGAAGGTACTGTACAGTCAGTATGCAGACCCTACCATCAGTCACTAAGGACACTTCTCCAACTTCCACTTGCCTTCTGAGGCACTTCACTCACTCACTCACACACAAACACATGCACACACATACAAACACTTGCACACACACAAACACATGCACACACATACAAACACTTGCACACACACATACAAATGTGCACACACACATATGTGCATGTATGCACACAAACACACTACTACCATTGTGCCCTCATACATACTGCTAACAACATTCAACAGTTTTCCCTGTCAGTGTACAGGCCAGTCCTCCTCTACCCAGTCAGGATCATAGGGGCTTTGGGCAAGGCTACTCAGTCCCGACATTTAAGGTGAGGGTGACCAACCTCACTCACTCCTGAGTGTCACTTGGTGACCAATAAATCCCAACCACCCTTTGTGTGGAGTAGACTGTAGCACCAGTCGAGCAGGGCAGTACTCCCGAGGTGGATGGAAAGTTGATGACAGAGAGTGCTGGAGCTCCCGTTTCATCAGCCCTCAGGACTAGTTCCTGACCATCCCCCTTTGCTGAACTTTTTCAGTGTCTCAGTTACACAGAGAGTAGGCCAGCATGCTCTCCAGTACAAATTTCTCTATCTATCTTCACCAAACTACATGCACAGTACACACTACACTTCCTATTCAAAATTTACCAAAATGGCGTCAATTCACCCAGCCTCGGAGTCCCCAGGGGGGGTGACCATAAATGCCCCCGCCATCTGCCCCTCTCCCGGTGACGACTCGAGGTGCCTGGAACCACTGTCTGACTCTCTTCTTCTTCATTTCTGCAACATTCGCGGCCTTTCATCTAACTTTCGCTCTGTTGAGCACCACCTCTCCTCCTCTAAACCTCACCTTCTTTTTCTAACGGAGACTCAGCTGTCTGAGGCAACTGACAGCAAACCCTTTTCTGTATCCTCCTACTTTCTCTATACTCATTTCAAAGCCAAAGGTGGCTGTTGTGTATACATACGCAACGACTTATCTTGCTCTCGTGTTCCTGAACTTGATTCTTCTGAATTCTCCACTCTCTGGCTTCGGCTTTCCTGTCATTCTCTGACTAAATATATCTGTGCTGTTTACTTATCCCCTAATTCTACTGACTATCAAAAATTCTTCGACTATCTTACTTCTACGATGGAACACATTCTGTCCATTTCTCCTTTCTCTGAAATCTCCATTCTTGGAGATTTCAATGTTCACCACCACCTTTGGCTCTCCTCTCCTTTCACAGATCCACCTGGTGAACAAGCCTACATCTTTTCTATCCTTAATGACCTAGAGCAGCTTGTACAGCACCCTACCCGTATCCCTGACCGCCTTGGAGAGAGCTCCAACATACTTGACCTCTTCCTCACAACTAATCCTTCTGCTTACTCTGTTAATCTTTTCTCTCCGTTGGGCTCCTCCGATCACAACCTTATTACCTTAACCTGTCCTATCGCTCCAGTACGGCCTGCGGACCCTCCAGGGAAACGTCGTCTCTGGCATTTTGGAGCTGCGGACTGGGAGGCCCTCAGGCAGTACTTCTTTGATTTTCCCTGGAATGATTATTGCTTCCATGGCCGTGAGCCATCTGAGTGTGGCTTGCGCATTACGGAGGTTATTTTCTCGGGCATGGAAGCATACATTCCTTTCTCATATCCTTTGACTAACGCAAGAAAGCCTTGGTTTAATCACGCTTGTTCTAATGCTGTCCGCAACAAGGAGAAGGCCTACAAAAGGTACCGGAGCCAACCCACCCCTGAATCACATAATCTTTACGTTTCTGCCCGGAATCGTGCTAAGTCTGTTCTTCGCTCTACTAAAAATAATTTCATCCATACTAAATGCTCTCAACTCTCCAACTCGAATTCTTCCCGCTCCTTCTGGCACCTTGCCAAAAACCTTTCTAACAACTTTACCTCATCATCCTTCCCTCCTCTTTTCTACTCTGATGGTTCTGTAGCTATTTCTTCTACTGATAAAGCAGATCTCTTCGCACAGAACTTTCTCCTCCAATTCCACCTTAGACGATTCCGGTGCTGTTCCTCCATCACTTCCCCCTCTGACTTCCTCATGGCTGACATTAAAATTTCTTCAGTTGATGTATTTTCTGCCATCACTGGCCTCAGTACTAACAAGGCATATGGGCCTGATGGGGTCCCTCCTGTTGTTCTCAAAAACTGTGCTTCTGTGCTTACACCCTGCCTAGGCAAACTATTTCGCCTTTGTCTGTCAACTTGTACCTTTCCTTCTTGCTGGAAGTTTGCTTTCATTCAGCCAGTCCCAAAGAAGGGTGACCACTCCCAACCCTCCAACTATCGTCCAATTGCTTTAACGTCCTGTATTTCAAAAGTTTTCGAGTCAATTCTTAATAAAAAAATTTTAAGGCATCTTTCCTATCACAACCTTCTTTCCGATCGTCAGTATGGGTTCCGTCAGGGACGCTCCACTGGCGATCTTCTCACCTACCTTTCAGACTCCTGGTCATCCTCCTTTCGGGACTTTGGCGAAAGCTTTGCCATTGCACTTGATATCTCAAAGGCTTTCGATCGAGTCTGGCATAAATCTTTAATTTCCAAACTGCCCTCCTACGGTTTCTATCCTTCTATCTGTACCTTCATCGCTAGCTTCCTTTCTGGTCGTTCTATAGCTGCTGTCGTAGACGGCCATCGTTCTTCTCCTAGATCTATCAACAGTGGTGTTCCTCAGGGCTCTGTCCTATCACCAACTCTCTTCCTTTTATTCATCAATGATCTTCTAAGCTGTACATCTAACCCTATCCACTCATACGCTGATGACTCCACCCTTCACCTTTCCATTCGGTTCCTGCAACGCCCATCTCAACAGTTACTTCAAGAAACAAGGGATGAGGCTGTGGCACACCTAATGTCTGACTTGGCTCATATCTCTGACTGGGGTAAAAATAATATGGTTGTCTTTAATGCTTCTAAGACTCAGTTCTTACACCTATCAACCCGACAAAATCTTCCACAGGTATACCCACTAATGTTTAATAATATTCAGATTAATCCTGCATCATCCTTGAACATGCTTGGGGTTTCATTTACTCGGGACTTATCTTGGAAAGATCATATTACATCTCTTGTAAAATCTGCTTCCAAGAGATTGGGTGTGCTAAGCCGACTCCGCTCTTTCTTTACCCCTGCACAATTGTTGACTCTATACAGGGGTTTTATCCGCCCCTGTGTGGAGTACAACTCTCATGTATGGGGAGGCTCCCCACATACAGCTCTTCTCAATAGGGTGGAGTCAAAGGCTTTTCGTCTCATTAACTCTCCTCCTCTTACTGACTCCCTTCAACCTCTGTCTCTTCGCCGCACTGTTGCATCTTTATCTCTTTTCTATCGCTACTTTAATGGTCACTGCTCCTCTGAACTGTCTGCTTGCATTCCTCCACCTCTACGACGGGCGCGTAGCACCCGTCTGGCAGCAAACTCTCATCCCTTTTCTGTCCAACTCTCTAATGCAAGAGTTAACCGTTACTCCCAGTCTTTCATTCATGCAACAGGTCAGCTCTGGAACTGTCTCCCTCTGTCTGTATTTCCTGCTGCCTATGATCTCCAGTCTTTCAAACGCAGTGTGTCCAGGCATCTCAAAATGATCGGATCTTGAATTTGGCTCTCTATTGTATTTTGTTTTTCTCTTGGAGGGAACTGTTACTGCGGGCTCATGGCCTTTGGTTCCTTCTTCCTCACATAAAAAAAAAAAAAAAAAAAAAAACCATTGCAGGCCCCATCTAGTTAACTCAAAAGACCATCTTGGCCCTTATTCTTACCTTAAAATGGAGTGAGGCATAAATATTATTGTCATCATCATCATCCAGACCTCCTTTCCCACCCAAGGGATGGGTGAGGAGTAGCGTCCAGACAGCCAAATTTTGCCTAGTCCAATGGGCCATGCTTCCATTCATTCATCATTCAAGCCCATGGAATCCTTACTTCATCTGATAGGCCAAAAGGTTTCACCACGTACTGTAGTCTCATATATACAGTATAGTACCTATCTGAAAGAGTCAATTTGAATGCTGTCATGTCAAAAAGGGCTGTCAAATCCCTGGTCATGCGCTTCTCCACATGAAATTCATCCAGCCAGCACCACCTTTTGTCAGTCCCCTTGCCTCACTGACTTCCATCCCTCTCTTCCTCATACACTCATCTACCATATCTCTCCACCTTCTTGGCCTACCTCACCTCCTTCCAACATCAGATTCGCTCAGATATACCTTTTTCACCACTCTATTGTTATCCATTCTCTCCACATGACCATACCATCTCGGTACACTGTCTGCAGCTCTGGTGTCCACATAAAATATAAGAAAATTTCTTATTGTGGCTGCAGGCTCATTTGCCTCTGACCCTGGTGGACTGCAGGCTGAAGTTGCCCCCATTTTGTAATTGATCCTCCTTTTGGGGAATAGGGAAGGGGTTGATGGACTTTTGTGTAATTGGGCAGCCACAACGCCCGATTATATCAGTGCCACTGCATGAAGCTGCCTTGGTCTGTACTGTAGCTGACATAGTAGGCTGCACAGCAGGTCTTCCTAGCTGATATAGTAGGCTGCATAACATGTCTTCCTAGCTGACATAGCAGGCTGCATACCATGTCTTCCTAGCTGACATAGTAGGCTGCATAGCAGGTCTTCCTAGCTGACATAGTAGGCTGCATAGCATGTCTTCCTAGCTGACATTGTAGGCTGCATAGCATGTCTTCCTAGCTGACATAGTAGGCTGCATAGCAGGTCTTCCTAGCTGACATAGTAGGCTGCATAGCATGTCTTCCTAGCTGACATAGTAGGCTGCATAGCATGTCTTCCTAGCTGACATAGCAGGCTGCATAGCAGGTCTTCCTAGCTGACATAGTAGGCTGCATAGCAGGTCTTCCTAGCTGACATAGTAGGCTGCACAGCAGGTCTTCCTAGCTGACATAGTAGGCTGCACAGCAGGTCTTCCTAGCTGATGTAGTAGGCTGCATAACATGTCTTCCTAGCTGACATAGCAGGCTGCATACCATGTCTTCCTAGCTGACATAGTAGGCTGCATAGCATGTCTTCCTAGCTGACATAGTAGGCTGCATAGCATGTCTTCCTAGCTGATATAGCTGGCTGCATAGCATGTCTTCCTAGCTGACATAGTAGGCTGCATAGCAGGTCTTCCTAGCTGACATAGCAGGCTGCATAGCAGGTCTTCCTAGCTGACATAGTAGGCTGCATAGCAGGTCTTCCTAGCTGATATAGCAGGCTGCATAGCAGGTCTTCCTAGCTGATATAGCAGGCTGCATAGCAGGTCTTCCTTGGGATTTGTATGTTGCACACTAACATTATTTTGGATGTTATATATAGCATTTTGATATAAGTCGGTGAGGCCAGGAACTGACAAGAGATCGAACTGGCTGGATGAATGTTGTGAGAAGAAGTGCATGATCAGGGATTTGGCACCCCTTTTTAACGTGACAGCTTCCGGATTGGCTCTATCGGAAACGTTGATGTGAAGCTACAGAATGTGGTGACATTTTTTGGCGTATCAGATAGAGCCAGGATTCGAGGGGCTTGAATGATAAGTGAATGGAAGCGTGGCCTATTGGATTGGGCAAACTTAGACTGTCTGGACATTGCTACTCCTCACCCTGCCCTAGGGTGGGAAAGGAGATCCGGATGATGATGATGATGATATCATCACAGTTTATATCACCAACTTGTAGGAGGATATTGATGTTTATTGTGCAGAATAAATTGCTAAGGGAGAGGTGTTACAGTATCTCCAAAGGCACATAGAATATGACCTTCATGAGAATACACTGCCTAAACCTGCCTTCCTTCAGGTCATACGGCACAGTAGGTTAATCTCATTTTACCCCTTTGATGTGTAGGGCTGCCAGGCTGGGCCACAGCAGTCCAGTATATATGATGTGTAGGGCTGCCAGGCTGGGCCACAGCAGTCCAGTATATATGATGTGTAGGGCTGCCAGGCTGGGCCACAGCAGTCCAGTATATATGATGTGTAGGGCTGCCAGGCTGGGCCACAGCAATCCAGTATATATGATGTGTAGGGCTGCCAGGCTGGGCCACAGCAGTCCAGTATATATGATGTGTAGGGCTGCCAGGCTGGGCCACAGCAGTCCAGTATATATGATGTGTAGGGCTGCCAGGCTGGGCCACAGCAGTCCAGTATATATGATGTGTAGGGCTGCCAGGCTGGGCCACAGCAGTCCAGTATATATGATGTGTAGGGCTGCCAGGCTGGGCCACAGCAGTCCAGTATGTTTAAGGATCAATGACCAGCCTATCAGTGCTCCTCTTGTTGGTGTTATATGATACAAAATTCTCCAGTGCTGGGGATCAAACCTGTTCAAGGCTGTCACTGCAGCTAGACCAAGTGCCTTCAGGTAAAGGTAAGGAAACAGTTGAGGGGCAGACAACATGAGCTGCTCACCCAAAGTGCTCATCTGTGTAACTTAGGCCTTTGAGCCTCTGGCTGGTTATTAACCCCCTGTCTTGAGATAAAAGACCCCTGTATCCTCCAGCTTACCATAGTTACCTCCATAGGTATTATTTACTAACCCACAAAGAGTTGATGGTCACCTCAGTCAAATGACGGCACTCCAGCACCATAACTATCCCTCAAACTCGCCATCACTCAGTCTATAACTCACTGAATCACCCCATCACTGTAACTATCACTCACTGAATCACTCCATTAATATCACTACAACTCTCTGAATAACTCTATCACTATTACTGAGTCACTCCATCACAGTAAGTCAGTCGTTGAATCACTCCATCTCTATCACTCACTGCATCGTCACTACCACTCACTCAGTCACTTTAATTTCTCTCACTCCATCACTATCACTTAGTCACTCCACTATCACTCGCTGACAACTCCATCACTATCAGTACCAGCCACAGAATTTATCTATCTGTCTGTCTATCTGAACCACTCCACCAATATCACTCCGCTTATTTTTTCTTCGTAATTACTCACTAAATCATTCCTTCATTATTTCTGTCTTCATTAGCGCCCACTGAGTCATTCCCTCATTACCTCTGTCATTACTATCGCTTACTGAATCTTTCCTTCATTGTCACTATCTTTACTATCACTCAATTATTCCTTTATTATCACTATCTTTACTATCACTCAATTATTCCTTTATTATCACTATCTTTACTATCACTCAATTATTCCTTTATTATCACTATCTTTACTCTCACTCAATTATTCCTTCATTGTCACTATCTTTACTATCACTCAATTATTCCTTCATTATCTCTGTCTTTACTATCACTCAATCATTCCTTCATTATCTCTGTCTTTACTATCACTCAATCATTCCTTCATTATCTCTGTCTTTACTATCACTCAATCATTCCTTCATTATCTCTGTCTTTACTATCACTCAATCATTCCTTCATTATCTCTGTCTTTGCTATCACTCAATCATTCCTTCATTATCTCTGTCTTTGCTATCACTCAATTATTCCTTCATTATCTCTGTCTTTACTATCACTCAATCATTCCTTCATTATCTCTGTCTTTACTATCACTCAATCATTCCTTCATTATCTCTGTCTTTGCTATCACTCAATCATTCCTTCATTATCTCTGTCTTTGCTATCACTCAATCATTCCTTCATTATCTCTGTCTTTACTATCACTCAATCATTCCTTCATTATTTCTGTCTTTGCTATCACTCAATCATTCCTTCATTATCTCTATCTTTACTATCACTCAATCATTCCTTCATTATCTCTATCTTTGCTATCACTCAATCATTCCTTCATTATCTCTGTCTTTACTATCACTCAATCATTCCTTCATTATCTCTGTCTTTGCTATCACTCAATCATTCCTTCATTATCTCTGTCTTTGCTATCACTCAATCATTCCTTCATTATCTCTGTCTTTGCTATCACTCAATCATTCCTTCATTATCTCTGTCTTTGCTATCACTCAATCATTCCTTCATTATCTCTGTCTTTGCTATCACTCAATCATTCCTTCATTATCTCTGTCTTTGCTATCACTCAATCATTCCTTCATTATCTCTATCTTTACTATCACTCAATCATTCCTTCATTATCTCTATCTTTGCTATCACTCAATCATTCCTTCATTATCTCTGTCTTTGCTATCACTCAATCATTCCTTCATTATCTCTGTCTTTGCTATCACTCAATCATTCCTTCATTATCTCTGTCTTTACTATCACTCAATCATTCCTTCATTATCTCTGTCTTTGCTATCACTCAATCATTCCTTCATTATCTCTGTCTTTGCTATCACTCAATCATTCCTTCATTATCTCTGTCTTTACTATCACTCAATCATTCCTTCATTATCTCTGTCTTTGCTATCACTCAATCATTCCTTCATTATCTCTGTCTTTGCTATCACTCAATCATTCCTTCATTATCTCTGTCTTTGCTATCACTCAATCATTCCTTCATTATCTCTGTCTTTGCTATCACTCAATCATTCCTTCATTATCTCTGTCTTTACTATCACTCAATCATTCCTTCATTATCTCTGTCTTTGCTATCACTCAATCATTCCTTCATTATCTCTGTCTTTGCTATCACTCAATCATTCCTTCATTATCTCTGTCTTTGCTATCACTCAATCATTCCTTCATTATCTCCATCTTTACTATCACTCAGTCATTCCTTCATTACCCCCATCTTTACTATAACTCATCTTTCCTTCATTGTCACTATCTTTACTATCACTGTTATTCCTTCATTACCTCTGTCTTTACTATCAGCCAATCATTCTTCTGTCTTTACTATCACTCAGTCATTCCTTCATTATGTCCATCTTACTATCACAATAATATCTTTCCTTACTGTATATCTTTACTATCATTTAATCATTCCTTCATTACCTCTGGTCTTTACTATCACCGAATCTTCGCTTCATTATTTCTATCTTTACTAATACAATCATGCTTTATTCTATCTGTTATTCCATCCATCCATCCATCATCCAATCCTACGTTGCCCCATGAGGAGCGTAGGAGCCCGGGGCTAGGCAAGTTGGTCCTGACATTTAAGATGAGAGTGACCAGCCTCACTCATCCCTGAGTGGTATTACATGAGCAATAAACCCCAACCATCCCTTGGATATAAACCTTCACCGGCTCAATCCGATTGGAGCACAGTAATTACCCACTAAACCACCAGGCGCCATAATTTGGTTATGTGGTTACCACCCAGCGTAGTAAATGGTGTCCTGGTGTACAGCAAACCATTTGGCTTGTCACTCAGTGTAGAGTCACCCACAGGCAGAAGGAACAGGAAAGAAAGACAAAAGAGGGAGTGTAAAGTCACCTGTAGGCAGAAGGACGAGGAAAGATTAAAGTAAAGAAAGACAAAAGAGGAAGGAAGGAAAGGATGGAGGAGAGGAAAGGGCAGACACCCGAGAGCAGCACTGCATTGAGTGAGTGGATGGTGAGCGCCCCCACCTATTACTATCACAAAAATTTTTCATTATCCCTACTATCACTCAGCTTTTTCTTCATTACATCTGTCTTCACTATCACAATTTCTTTCATTACTGTATATCTTTACTGCCATTCCATTATTCCTTCATTATCTCTCGTCGTTACTGTCCTGAATCATACCTTTATTATCTATCTCTACTGAGTCATTCCTTCACTATCTCAGTCTTTACCATTACAGTCATTGCTTTATTATCCACCATGTCAATCACAATCAATCTGTCATTATCTTTACTATCACTCAGTTATTCCTTCATTATCGCTCATTACTATCACTGAATCGTTCCTTCATTATCTGTCTTTATTGTCAATTATTACTTTATTTTCTCTACCTCTCACTAAGGTTACTTCTTCTCTTGCCCCTTCCCTCTCTTCAAATATACTCTTCACCCCCCCATAATCCTCTACCACCCCACCTCCCCTCCCACACCTCCCCTCCCACCAACCCCACCCCCCTGCCCACACCTCCCATCCCACCAACCCCACCCACCTACCCACACCTCCCATCCCACCAACCCCACCCACCTACCCACACCTCCCATCCCACCAACCCCACCCACCAGCCCACACCTCCCCTCCCACCAACCCCACCCACCAGCCCACACCTCCCATCCCACCAACCCCACCCACCTACCCACACCTCCCATCCCACCAACCCCACCCACCAGCCCACACCTCCCATCCCACCAACCCCACCCACCAGCCCACACCTCCCATCCCACTAACCCCACCCACCAGCCCACACCTCCCATCCCACTAACCCAACCCACCAGCCCACACCTCCCCTCCCACCAACCCCACCCACCAGCCCACACCTCCCATCCCACCAACCCCACCCACCAGCCCACACCTCCCATCCCACTAACCCAACCCACCAGCCCACACCTCCCCTCCCACCAACCCCACCCACCAGCCCACACCTCCCATCCCACCAACCTGACACTTTTTCAGTGTCTCAGTTACACAGAGAGTAGGCCAGCATGCTCTCCAGTACAAATTTCTCTAACTATCTTCACCAAACTACATGCACAGTACACACTACACTTCCTATTCAAAAATCAACAAAAATGGCGTCTACTAATCAAGCCTCGGAGTCCCCAGGGGGGGGGACCATAAATGCCCCCGCCATCTGCCCCTCTCCCGGTGACGACTCGAGGTGCCTGGAACCACTGTCTGACTCTCTTCTTCTTCATTTCTGCAACATTCGTGGCCTTTCATCTAACTTTCGCTCTGTTGAGCACCACCTCTCCTCCTCTAAACCGCACCTTCTTTTTCTGACGGAGACTCAGCTGTCTGAGGCAACCGACAGCAAACCCTTTTCTGTATCCTCCTACTTTCTCTATACTCATTTCAAAGCCAAAGGTGGCTGTTGTGTATACATACGCAACGACTTATCTTGCTCTCGTGTTCCTGAACTTGATTCTTCTGAATTCTCCACACTCTGGCTTCGGCTTTCCTGTCATTCTCTGACTAAATATATCTGTGCTGTTTACTTATCCCCTAATTCTACTGACTATCAAAAATTCTTCGACTATCTTACTTCTACGATGGAACACATTCTGTCCATTTCTCCTTTCTCTGAAATCTCCATTCTTGGAGATTTCAATGTTCACCACCACCTTTGGCTCTCCTCTCCTTTCACGGATCCACCTGGTGAACAAGCCTACATCTTTTCTATCCTTAATGACCTAGAGCAGCTTGTACAGCACCCTACCCGTATCCCTGACCGCCTTGGAGAGAGCTCCAACATACTTGACCTCTTCCTCACAACTAATCCTTCTGCTTACTCTGTTAATCTTTTCTCTCCGTTGGGCTCCTCCGATCACAACCTTATTACCTTAACCTGTCCTATCACTCCGGTACGGCCTGTGGACCCTCCAGGGAAACGTCGTCTCTGGCATTTTGGAGCTGCGGACTGGGAGGCCCTCAGGCAGTACTTCTTTGATTTTCCCTGGAATGATTATTGCTTCCATGGCCGTGAGCCATCTGAGTGTGCCTTGCGCATTACGGAGGTTATTCTCTCGGGCATGGAAGCATACATTCCTTTCTCATATCCTTTGACTAACGCAAGAAAGCCTTGGTTTAATCACGCTTGTTCTAATGCTGTCCGCAACAAGGAGAAGGCCTACAAAAGGTACCGGAGCCAACCCACCCCTGAATCACATCATCTTTACGTTTCTGCCCGGAATCGTGCTAAGTCTGTTCTTCGCTCTACTAAAAATAATTTCATCCATACTAAATGCTCTCAACTCTCCAACTCGAATTCTTCCCGCTCCTTCTGGCACCTTGCCAAAAATCTTTCTAACAACTTTACCTCATCATCCTTCCCTCCTCTTTTCTACTCTGATGGTTCTGTAGTTATTTCTTCTACTGATAAAGCAGATCTCTTCGCACAGACTTTCTCCTCCAATTCCACCTTAGACGATTCCGGTGCTGTTCCTCCATCACTTCTCCCCTCTGACTTCCTCATGGCTGACATTAAAATTTCTTCAGTTGATGTATTTTCTGCCATCACTGGCCTCAGTACTAACAAGGCATATGGGCCTGATGGGGTCCCTCCTGTTGTTCTCAAGAACTGTGCTTCTGTGCTTACACCCTGCCTAGGCAAACTCTTTCGCCTTTGTCTGTCAACTTGTACCTTTCCTTCTTGCTGGAAGTTTGCTCTCATTCAGCCAGTCCCAAAGAAGGGTGACCACTCCCAACCCTCCAACTATCGTCCAATTGCTTTAACGTCCTGTATTTCAAAAGTTTTCGAGTCAATTCTTAATAGAAAAATTTTAAGGCATCTTTCCTATCACAACCTTCTTTCCGATCGTCAGTATGGGTTCCGTCAGGGACGCTCCACTGGCGATCTTCTCACCTACCTTTCGGACTCCTGGTCATCCTCCTTTCGGGACTTTGGCGAAAGCTTTGCCATTGCACTTGACATCTCAAAGGCTTTCGATCGAGTCTGGCATAAATCTTTAATTTCCAAACTGCCCTCCTACGGTTTCTATCCTTCTATCTGTGCCTTCATCGCTAGCTTCCTTTCTGGTCGTTCTATAGCCGCTGTTGTAGAGGGCCATCGTTCTTCTCCTAGATCTATCAACAGTGGTGTTCCTCAGGGCTCTGTCCTATCACCAACTCTCTTCCTTTTATTCATCAATGATCTTCTAAGCTGTACATCTAACCCTATCCACTCATACGCTGATGACTCCACCCTTCACCTTTCCATTCGGTTCCCGCAACGCCCATCTCAACAGTTACTTCAAGAAACAAGGGATGAGGCTATGGCACACCTAATGTCTGACTTGGCTCGTATCGCTGACTGGGGTAAAAATAATATGGTTGTCTTTAATGCATCTAAGACTCAGTTCTTACACCTATCAACCCGACAAAATCTTCCACAGGTATACCCATTAATGTTTAATAATATTCAGCTTAATCCTGCATCATCCTTGAACATGCTTGGGGTTTCATTTACTCGGGACTTATCTTGGAAAGACCATATTACATCTCTTGTAAAATCTGCTTCCAAGAGATTGGGTGTGCTAAGCCGACTCCGCTCTTTCTTTACCCCTGCACAATTGTTGACTCTATACATAGGTTTTATCTGCCCCTGTGTTGAGTACAACTCTCATGTGTGGGGAGGCTCCCCACATGCAGCTCTTCTCAATAGGGTGGAGTCAAAGGCTTTTCGTCTCATTAACTCTCCTCCTCTTACTGACTCCCTTCAACCTCTGTCTCTTCGCCGCACTGTTGCATCTTTATCTCTTTTCTATCGCTACTTTAATGGTCACTGCTCCTCTGAACTGTCTGCTTGCATTCCTCCACCTCTACGACGGGCGCGTAGCACCCGTCTGGCAGCAAACTCTCATCCCTTTTCTGTCCAACTCTCTAATGCAAGAGTTAACCGTTACTCCCAGTCTTTCATTTATGCAACAGGTCAGCTCTGGAACTGTCTCCCTCTATCTGTATTTCCTGCTGCCTATGATCTCCAGTCTTTCAAACGCAGTGTGTCCAGGCATCTCAAAATGATCGGATCTTGAATTTGGCTCTCTTTTGTATTTTGTTTTTCTCTTGGAGGGAACTGTTACTGCGGGCCATGGCCTTTGGTTCTTTCTTCCTTGCATAAAAAAAAAAAAAAAAAACACCCACCAGCCCACACCTCCCCTCCCACTAACCCCACCCACCAGCCCACACCTCCCATCCCACTAACCCCACCCACCAGCCCACACCTCCCATCCCACTAACCCCACCCACCAGCCCACACCTCCCATCCCACTAACCCCACCCACCAGCCCACACCTCCCATCCCACCAACCCCACCCACCAGCCCACACCTCCCATCCCACCAACCCCACCCACCAGCCCACACCTCCCATCCCACCAACCCCACCAACCTTCCCACACCTCCCATCCCACCAACCCCACCCCCCTGCCCACACCTCCCATCCCACCAACTCCACCCACCTGCCCACACCTCCCCTCCCACCAACCCCCCCACCTGCCCACACCTCCCCTCCCACCAACCCCACCCACCTGCCCACACCTCCCCTCCCACCAACCCCACCCACCTACCCACACCTCCCCTCCCACCAACCCCACCCACATTACCCCCCTCCTCACATACCCACCCACCCACATTACCCCCCTCCTCACATACCCACCCACCCTGCCCCCACCAACCCACCCACGCTACTGTCCACAAACCCACCCACACTGCCCGCCCACAAACCCACCGACGCTACCCACCCACGCTACCCCCCACAAACCCACCCACCTATGCACCAGTCTGTGCCTGTGTGTGGGGTGCAGTAAGGGTGAGGTAGAATGTGGGTGTTGGTACGGGTGTGGGTGTTGGAACGGGTGTGGGTGTTGGTACGGGTGTGGGTGTGGGTGTGGGTGTGGGTGAGACAGGTTCAACAGAGCGGCACTGTAACCACCTCATCACATCACGCTGCACCATACACCACACAGGGTAACACTGATCACTTCCACGTTGCCTATAAATTACTTAAGATAAAACTCAACTCATCCCCTCACACTACTAACCTTCCCTGGGTCTGACTGAGAGTTCTTTACAGCTGTTATTCGTGCACATAGTATTATTTAAATTCCGTTTTCTTTGCTGCTTAGTTTGATTACCTAATACTTTTAAATACGTATACCATATTTTGACCATTGGTTGACAGTTTTAAGAGTGTTTCTTAGATATTTCTTTTGCATATTCCATTGTGTGTTTCCTGAGTTAATTAAGCGCCAGAAATCGATAAAATGAGCAGCTTGGTGCTAAGCGGTGAGATGCGGATGGCAGCGGGAGTGCCGCGGCCACGGCTGATAAAACTCGCAGCTAAAGAAAAGGGTCTCAAAACTGTTAAGAAAACGAAAATTGTAGAATCAACCCTTTCCAAAAATTTATGGACGCGCAGCGAAAACGGGGACACCAAAATATTGGCCATGACTTTGGAAATGCCGCTTGTGAGTTTTGATGGTGTTAGTAGGGTAGATACCAGGATGAAAATTATGTTACGCACAAAATGGGGCATGAAAAAGTGGAAAGGCGAGTGTAATCTATGGTGGTTGATTCTCGAAATTCGCAAAGGGAAAGATTTTCTGCTGCGCTTGTCGGAAGGAGGACAGCTAAAGCTAGAGGTGCGCAGTCACGTACAGGAAAGGAAGGAAGTTCCCAGTCACGTACAGGAAAAGAAGGAAGTTCTCAGTCACGTAGAGGAGGAAGAGGAAGAGGGGGAGGAGGAGAAATGGGAAGACGCGGTAGAATACCTTGAGTTGAATGGAGAACACTGATGGAACGCTAGAGAAGATGAGAAGAAGGACGACTGGGATGATGCCAATGGCCTGGGAAATAATTGGTCCAGCGATCCCACATCCACTTTGGCCTTGACGCTGGACTACGATCCCAAGAACAAAAACGAGCTGCGAAAGGCGGGAAAGAGACTCGCCGAGGAGATCCGATCCTGGCCCGAGGGACCCTCTCGCTTCCATACCATCCTCACCCATGGAAGGTGCGCCCGCCTGGTCAGAAAAGGTCCGAGTATGACCTTGACCAAAGAGGAGGCCATAGTCGTCCTTGAGAGCGAGGACATGCTGAGACACACCTGCCTGGCCTCGATATCGTCTCGGCTATTGCGGACACTGTGCAGCGCTGCCTGAGTCATCGATAAGGAGTTTGTTGCCGGCATCAATGTAGACAAAAGCGCTCCACCCACGTCCAGAGTCACGGCTGTCATGTCTTACTAACTACTAATCTATTTTAACCTTTGATATCTCGCAAACTACAGTACTGTGATTATGGCTGGAGACCACAGTCGTTGGCGTGTTTGGGGCCAACGACCTGTATCGTGAAGACGAGTTATACTCTTCACCGTACAGCCCTTACATGGGTGGAGGTCTCTTAACTCCTACAAAACTACTCCAGAGGGACAGCGAGTGACAGCATACGAGGACCTGTTGATCTGATGTGTTGCTGGGCCAGGGCCTGTGCGGTGGGCCTGGCCTGCAACTTTCATTCTTTCTCCCCCAACAACTTTTACTGCAGCTGCCTTCATTACTTCTTGTTATTGTCTTATCATTATTACACATACTCATATTATTATATCTTATTATTATTACTACACCAACTGTTATTATTGTATATTGTTATTATTACTACACCTCTTTTTTTTCATTGCCAGACACCTCAATCCTGTAAGGGGTGGCCACAAACAAATCGCCTCCATGTCGCCTGTCCAACACCATTTCACTGCCGTCCCCACAGCTCACGCCCCACTCTCTCATATACCTCTCCACTCCATCCCTCCATCTCATCGTCAGTCTCCCCCTCCCTCTCCCCCCTCCACCTCACTCGCATACACTCTTCTCGTCAGTCTCTCGCTCTCCATCTTCTCCACATGGCCAAACTATCTCAGTGTATTTTTCCTAACGCTTTCTATCACATCCACATCCACACCACAACGCTCCTTTATATCCTCATTTGTCAGCCTGTCTCTCCATGTAACTCCACTTGCTCCTCTCAAATAACTCATTTCCACTGCTCTCACTCTTGACTTGTGTCCTTCCAACAACGTCCAAGCTTCACTTCCATACGTTAGAGTTGGTATCACAATACTGTCATGTAGCAACTTTTTCACCTCCATGCTCACTTCCCTGTTTCTTATCACTGCTTTTAAGGAACCAGCAACCTTTCTTCCTTGTTATACCCCTTCAAGTACTTCACCCTCCAAACTTCCATCCAAGTACTTAAACGTACTCACATTTTCCATTTCCTCCTCATCCAGCCTCACTGTACATTCACCGACTTCACCTCTCTCAAAGACCATAACTTTACTCTTCCCAACATTCACCTTTAGATTCCGTTTCTTACACACTCTCCCAAACTCATCCACCAAGCCTTGCAGCTCCCCTTCGTCTTCACTTAACAACACAGTATCATCTGCAAACAACAGTACAGGGAGTTTCCAAACACTGCCCTCTCTCACCAGGGCCACTCCAACATCCACTACCCTACCTTGTACCTCTTTTATTACCCCATCCATGTACAGATTGAACAACTATGGAGACATAACACATCCCTGTTTCAATCCAACTTTCAAAGAGAAAAATTCACTTAGTTCACCATCCACACGCACTGCAGCCTTCGCACCATCGTACATACTCTTCACAGCATTCAACAACTTCCCATCTACTCCATATATTCTTAATACTTTCCACAATCCTTGTCTATCCACCCTGTCATATGCTTTCTCCAAATCCATGAAGGCTGCATACAACTTCTTTCCCTTCTCTAGAAACTTTTTCAATAAAGATCTAAGAATGAATATCTGATCTACACAACCTCTTCCCTTCTTAAAACCTCCCTGTTCTTCTTCAGCTAATTCCTCTGTTACTTCCTTAACTCTGTCAATAAGTATCCTACCATATATATATATATATATATATATATATATATATATATATATATATATATATATATATATATATATATATACTTCCCTATTACACTAAGAAGACAAATGTCCCTATGATTACCACACACACATCTTTTTCCCTCTTTTCCCTTTTTCCTTGTCATGTAGGTATGTTCACTCACTCTATCATTCTTCCTCCGCAGACAAAATCAGTCACATCATTCTTCTTCACTTAATAATACTGAACACCTAATCACTTGCACATCATTCTTGTAGTGTTGACAATACATTCATACTTGCACTGATCTGTAGGCAATATCACTCACACACTCATTCTTCTTTAAACAAACTGTCTATCTATCTATGTCCTGACGTCGTAATCCCGTAAGGGGTGGCCATAAACAAATCTTCTCCATGTCGCCCTTGCTCTATTCCCCGACATGTCACTGCTCTGCTCCCTACTCCACCCCTCCATCTCATCCTTGGCCTCCTCCTCGATCACCCCCCCTCCACCTCACTCATAGCCTACACTCTCCTACCTAGTCTCTCTCTCCATCCCGTTCTCATGGCCAAACAGACTCACATCATTCTTATTCTGCTGACAATATCTACACGTCATTCTTACACCGTTGACAATATAAACATTCTTTTCGTAATATTCTCTAGACAATATCAGAACTAATCATGTGTCCTCTCTAGACAGATTATTTCCCTGCCAATATTCCTTAGCTTAGACCAGTTCACAGCCAGTCCTTCATGTTGTGAGGCCAAATACACTGACTTTATCAGTATTGCTGTATACACTAATTCACTCACACTGCCATACTCATCATGCACACAGCAGCACATCAATCATTCTTATTCATCATCATCATCATCACCATCACCATCATCATCTCTCAGTTTTAAAAAGTAATTTGTTTTTTGTCTGTTACTTAGTTGTGTTCAAAGCAGCCTTACCCACTCCATTTATTTACTGTGGCAAATAAGGTGATGATGATGATGATGATGATGATGATGGTGGTGGTGGTGGTGGTGATGGTGGTGGTGATATTTTGTGGAAATTGTTTAAATCGTACCACCCTTTGCATGCCTTCTTATTTTTATTATTATTATGGAAACTATTTACTACGCTGGGTGGTAACCATATAACCAACTTATGACACCTGGTGGTTTAGTGGGTAATTAAGGCGCTCCTGTCTGATTGAGCCGGTGAAGGTTTATATCCAAGGGGTGGTTGGGGTTTATTGCTCATGTAATGCCACTCAGGGATGAGTGAGGCTGGTCACTCTCATCTTAAATGTCAGGACCAACTTGCCTAGCCCCGGGCTCCCACGCGCCTCATGGGGCAACACTGTATTAGATGATGAATGAATAATTACTACTGTCATTATTATTATTATTGTTTTTTTTTTTTTTTTTTTTTTTTTTAGTATTAGTGGTAGGTGGGGCGCTCACCATCCACTCACTCGATGTAATGCTGCTCTCGGGTGACTGCCCTTTCATCTCCTTCCTTCCTCTCCTTTCGTCCTCCTCTGCCTTTTTTCCTTCATTCTTTCCACTTCCTCATTCCTACAGGTGACTTTACACTCCCTCTTCTGTCTTTCTTTCCTTCATTCTTTCCTCGTTCTTCTGCCTACGGGTAACTTTACACTCCCTCTTCTGTCTTTCTTTCCTTCATTCTTTCCTCTTCCTTCTGCCTACGGGTAACTTTACACTCCCTCTTCTGTCTTTCTTTCCTTCATTCTTTCCTCGTTCTTCTGCCTACGGGTAACTTTACACTCCCTCTTCTGTCTTTCTTTCCTTCATTCTTTCCTCGTTCTTCTGCCTACGGGTAACTTTACACTCCCTCTTCTGTCTTTCTTTCCTTCATTCTTTCCTCTTCCTTCTGCCTACGGGTAACTTTACACTCCCTCTTCTGTCTTTCTTTCCTTCATTCTTTCCTCGTTCTTCTGCCTACGGGTAACTTTACACTCCCTCTTCTGTCTTTCTTTCCTTCATTCTTTCCTCGTTCTTCTGCCTACGGGTAACTTTACACTCCCTCTTCTGTCTTTCTTTCCTTCATTCTTTCCTCTTCCTTCTGCCTGTGGGAAACTCTATATATACTGAGTGACAAGCCAAATGGTTTCCTGTACACCAGGAAACCATTTACTACGCTGGGTGGTAATCATGTAACCAAATTATGGCGCCTGGTGTTTTAGTGGGTAATTGCGGCGCTCCAATCGGATTGAGCTGGGAAGGTTTATATCCAAGGGGTGGTTGGGGTTTATTGCTCACGTAATGCCACTCAGGGATGAGTGAGGCTGGTTACTCTCATTTTAAATGTCGGGACCAACTTGCCTAGCCCCGGATTCCAACGCTTCTCGTGGGGCAACACAGGATTAGATGATGATGATGATGATGATGATGATGATGATGGTGGTGGTGGTGGTGGTGGTGGTGGGTTCAGGCGGCAGTGCAGCACCTCAGCCTTGTCACTGTAGTATTGTTGATATAACTGTACACACTGTCAGCTACATGTGCAGTTACTACAGCACACCTCCACAGGCATTTGTCACTACAGTTCAAAATACCTTAACACCTTTTTTGTGTATTGAGTGCATGGAGAGAGAGAGAGACTAACGAAGAGAGTGTATGTCAGCGAGATGGACTGGGATAGAGGGAGGGGGAAGCCGTGGATGAGATGGAGGGATGGAGTGGAGAGGTATATGAGAGAGGGGGTGTGTGAGCTGGGACCAGGGCAATGTTTTGCGGGGACAGGGCGACATGGAGGCGATTTGTTTGTGGCCACCCCTTGCGGGACTAAGGCGTGTGGCAATAGATAGATAGACTGACAGATAGAGTGGGGTCAGATCAGTTTATCAGGCCTATAATGTGGTGTTGGTCAGCCATACACGTCAGTTGGCCTTCACCACCTGTGTGATGTGCTGTGAATGTGTACACTGGCCCACCCATGTGACATACTGCTGTGTGTAAGTTTGTTACATACATACTGGTACATACATACATACATATATACATACATACATACATACATACATACATACATATATACTGGTGTGAATGTGTACACTGGCCCACCCATGTGACATACTGCTGTGTGTAAGTTTGTTACATACATACTGGTACATACATACATACATACATACATATATACTGGTGTGAATGTGTACACTGGCCCACCCATGTGACATACTGCTGTGTGCAAGTTTGTTACATACATACTGGTACATACATACATACATACATACATACATACATACATATATACTAGTGTGAATGTGTACACTGGCCCACCCATGTGACATACTGCTGTGTGTAAGTTTTTACAATCATACTTACTGGTACATACATACATACATACATATATACTAGTGTGAATGTGTACACTGGCCCACCCATGTGACATACTGCTGTGTGTAAGTTTGTTACATACACACTTACTGGTACATACATACATACATACATTTGTCAGGACTCCATATTATAAATACAAATCATAACAGAAAGCATGATGGATAGATAGACAGATAGATAGACAGCACCAGACAAGGTGTGGGAACGGGATATTAGCTGGTAACTCTTGAAGTGAAGGAATGTTGATCGTGCACCGGAAGCAGTACATACACACAGACATACAGTGTTCTAGAAGCTTCCACGACAGTATAGCACACGTGACACGACCCCTGCTACACCAGAATGTAGGATTCTGAGTTCAGAAGGAGACTGGCCATAGCACCGACAGGTAGCAGGGAGAAGGAGGCTGGCAACATGGGCGACAGGGTGGAAGAGAGAGAGAGAGAGAGAGAGACAGGGAGGTAGCTGGCGGGACTCTATACTTCACTGGTGTGTGAGAGACTTTGTTAATATTTCCAAGACAAATAAAAATAGTCCCATACTAATCTTTACCTCTCCTGTCATTGCATGACAAATGGGAACGAAGATTACCTACTTACAAAACTACTCACGTATAACAACCGCTCATCCACGAGTCTGATATATGTATAACTGATCTACAAAACACACTACAAGAAGCTACGAAGCTTCTGTAAGACATACATATATACTGGTACTTACATGCACACACACATACATACATACATTAATACCGTACGTACATTCTGTCTGTCTATCTATAGCTAGACGCCTTAACCCCGTAAGGGGTGGCCACAGACAAATCGCCTCCATGTTACCCTACCCCTGCCATTACACTGCCCTCCCCCCAGCTCCCCCCCTCTCTCTCTCTCTCTCTCTCTCTCTCTCTCTCTCTCTCTCTCTCTCCTATACCTCGCTACTCCATACCTCCATCTCATCATACATCATCATCATCATCATCATCATTATCCGGACCTCTTTTCCCACGCTAGGGCAGGGTGAGGAGTAGCAACGTCAAGTCAGCCCAAATTTGCCCAATCCAATGGGCCACGCTTCCATTCACTCATCATTCAAGCTCCCGGAATCCTGGCACTATCTGACTTTCATTACAAAGACCGACTACTGACTGCCGTCTGCTGGTCAATGAATATAAGTGGCCTAGTTGCCACACAGGGTATATTGGCAGCACAATATAAGTGGCCTAGTTGCCACACAGGGTATATTGGCAGCACAATATAAGTGGCCTAGTTGCCACACAGGGTATATTGGCAGCACAATACAAGTGGCCTAGTTGCCACACAGGGTATATTGGCAGCACAATATAAGTGGCCTAGTTGCCACACAGGGTATATTGGCAGCACAATATAAGTGGCCTAGTTGCCACACAGGGTATATTGGCAGCACAATATAAGTGGCCTAGTTGCCACACAGGGTATATTGGCAGCACAATATAAGTGGCCTAGTTGCCACACAGGGTATATTGGCAGCACAATATAAGTGGCCTAGTTGCCACACAGGGTATATTGGCAGCACCACACCAGCCTTCAAGCTGAGGGTTGACCAGCACAGAGGTCAGTGGAGCAGGTCAGGTGTGCATGTGAGCGACCCTCCTCACTCAGCGGTAAGGGAACATTGATTTAACTGTAATACTTGTGTTGATGCCAAGACACTCTGTATAACAGACACAGGTACCTGTAAGAATACTGGAAGCCATTGATATTTATAAACGCCAACCGCCCTAAACAGTTTCTGTATAATAGATCCATGTACCTGTAAGAATACTGGAATCCATTGATATTTATCAACGCCAACCGCCCTAAACAATGGTCTGTCTGCTGTGCCTCTGAATATATTGTGCAGCTACGTCCACCCTGTAATTTACATGACGTTTTCTCCTTTTTTATATAAGCACGATGAGTTCCAGCTCAAATAGTTCTTTTAGCCATTGAATTACCTTACAGGTCATTTATATCTTTTTATATCCACTGAAGATGACATAGATGAATATGTGGAAACGTCTGGGGATAATAGACTTGTTACAAATGTTTGGAAAAGTCCAAATTTTGTGGTCGTAGAAAATTGTAAAGAAAAGAGAAATTTGTACATATACTCTGTTGACTTGAAGTAGGTGCACAAATCCCATCTCCAACTTAAATATATATACTGAGCTTAACACTGGAATATGGTGCTAGTCACAAAGAAGTGCTGTGAAAGGCATGTTGTCTTGGTATTATATTATTCTGCCATTGAGCTACAGGAAGTAAGCTACATAAGGACAAAAATCACGGCCAAGTTCAAATGAACGCACTATAGTTGTATTACAAGTGTGACTTAGTTTGTGAAGGAGGGAATGGTGAAGGAATGTGTGGCTCACGTCACTGGCCACTCTATGGGTAGTTCTGCCAGCTTTGTATTTTCCTTTTTCCCTATGTAAATGTACTGGATGTAGTGGTTAGCATGATGATGATGATGATGATGATGGTAGACGGTTATTAGGTGATTTTTATGGTGTTGTTGATGGTGATTGTAATAATGGCGATGGTGATGATGACTGTGCAAATCTACCCTACCCTACCCTACCCTACCCTACCCTACCCTACCCTACTCTACCCTACCCTACTACCCTACCCTACCCTACCTTACCTTGTCTTACCATACTCCGCCCTACGTAACTCTTCTGTACCCTACCCCTTGCCAGATTCTGCCTTACTCTATCCTGTGTTGCCAACTCTGCCCTGCCTTACCCTGTGTTGCCATATTCTACCCTACAGCACCCTACCCTGTCCTGCCTTACCCAAACCTACCCTACAGTACCCTACCCTGTCCTGCCTTACCCAAACCTACCCTACAGTACCCTACCCTGTCCTGCCTTACCCAAACCTACCCTACAGTACCCTACCCTGTCCTGCCTTACCCAAACCTACCCTACAGTACCCTACCCTGTCCTACCTTACCCAAACCTACCCTACAGTACCCTACCCTGTCCTACCTTACCCAAACCTACCCTACAGTACCCTACCCTGTCCTGCCTTACCCAAACCTACCCTACAGTACCCTACCCTGTCCTGCCTTACCCAAACCTACCCTACAGTACCCTACCCTGTCCTGCCTTACCCAAACCTACCCTACAGTACCCTAGCCTGTCCTACCTTACCCAAACCTACCCTACAGTACCCTACCCTGTCCTGCCTTACCCAAACCTACCCTACAGTACCCTACCCTGTCCTGCCTTACCCAAACCTACCCTACAGTACCCTACCCTGTCCTACCTTACCCAAACCTACCCTACAGTACCCTACCCTGTCCTACCTTACCCAAACCTACCCTACAGTACCCTACCCTGTCCTGCCTTACCCAAACCTACCCTACAGTACCCTACCCTGTCCTGCCTTACCCAAACCTACCCTACCCTACCCTACCCTGTCCTGCCTTACCCAAACCTACCCTACAGTACCCTACCCTGTCCTACCTTACCCAAACCTACCCTACAGTACCCTACCCTGTCCTACCTTACCCAAACCTACCCTACAGTACCCTACCCTGTCCTACCTTACCCAAACCTACCCTACAGTACCCTACCCTGTCCTGCCTTACCCAAACCTACCCTACAGTACCCTACCCTGTCCTGCCTTACCCAAACCTACCCTACAGTACCCTACCCTGTCCTGCCTTACCCAAACCTACCCTACAGTACCCTACCCTGTCCTACCTTACCCAAACCTACCCTACAGTACCCTACCCTGTCCTGCCTTACCCAAACCTACCCTACAGTACCCTACCCTCTCCTACCTTACCCAAACCTACCCTACAGTACCCTACCCTGTCCTGCCTTACCCAAACCTACCTTATCGTACCCTATCCTGCCCTACCCTACCATACCCTACCTCACCACACCATACCCAGTCTATTTCTAGCTTACCTTACCGTCACCTAACCATATCCAACAGTAGCTTGTGGCCACACCTCCCCACACCCTACCCTACCACACCCCTGCCTACCATACCCCTGCCTACCGTACCAAACCAAGCCCTTGTTTGGTCTGAGTGCCGTATGCAACCATAAGGAGTGCCAGTAAATGCGTGATACAGGTCTGTCTATCTATCTATTGCCAGACGCCTTAATACCGTAAGGGATGGCCACACACAAATCGCCTCCATGTCACCCTGTCCCCTGCCATTTGGCTGTCCTGCCTCCAACTCACACCCCGCTCTCTCATATACTGTACCTCTCCACTCCATCCCTTCATCTCATCCTTGGCCTCCCCCTCCCTCACCCCCCTCCACCTCACTCACATACACTCTCCTCGTCAATCTCTCACTCTGCATCCTCTCCACATGGTCAATGGTATTATTTGCTCACATACACCAGTGCCTCTTGTACTGTATACCAAGCCGTGTGGCATCAAATACACTCCACCCCACTGACTGCTGTTCTGGCGGTATTTGGCCCGAGTTTGTCTCTTATCATAGCTACCTAGGGAACCAAAGTCTGCTAATTTGAGTCTAAAACATGACTGAGCTACACCACCCACTGAAATGTCTTAACACCCCTGCTAATATCATCACAGTCCTGAGTGAGACTTGTGGACGGTGGGTATTAGTGGCCAAGTGGTGACGTGAAGGACTTGGGATGTAGGAGAACTGCTGGGCCTCGGGGAAATGGCTGTCAAATCAATGGCCTCTTCCGTAGCAACTTGTTTGGCACATTACACCTTATCATTCTCTTGTATGTTACTTATATTAATGCAGACACAGCTGGCAGCATTATCAGAAAGGAAGAGGAGAGTGAAAATTAATGTAATGTGCAGAACAAATCGCTAAGAAAGAGGTGCTACGAAGGAGGTGGGGGAGGGGTGTATTTATGTGCGCTCGTTCATGTACTCCTCTCCATGGTTCAAAAATTCCAAGGTAAACGCAGACTCAATGATAATAATAATAATAAAAACTAATAATAATAATAATAATAATAATAATAATAATAAAAGTAAAGGCCTACAGTGGTCCTTTCGCTTTAAATTGGCCTAAAATTGCCATCTCTTTATCTTGAATGCTGCGTTGTAGCAAAAGACGAATGCTGGACTATGGTGTTAGTAATGAAGAGGTATAGATGTCGAGTAGTAGCATTATCCTTTTCTGCCGCTGAGGTACGTGATTAAAGTTGTAAAAGGAAAAGTTTGGGTCGAGGACTTATAATTCAAAAGTCAATGCAGCCACCAAATAACCTAGACTCACTAAACATACAATAAAACATCGACAGCGAACTATTAGACAACTCATCAAGACACACACATATAGTTTACTCTACAGTACGTTACACTGCATCGCGGTATCTGTCACAGTACATTATATTCGTCTAAGGCAAACAAAAGAAAATTGTACTGTGATTTCTTCTCTGAGTCTCTAAAAAGGTAACATTTAGTACTGCTGAGATTTAAACTATTTTTAGGGAGAGAATTTGAAACTAGAAAGGAGTGCCAGATGTGGGAATTTTGTTCGTAGGTATTGACTTCGGCTTCATGTTATCGTCAGCAAACCCAAAATATCCCGTAAGTGCGTAGTATCCATACAAATAATGTAGCATATAAAAATCTTTCACAGCTAACTCGATCATAAGTTCAGCGATACTAGCATATAAACCAGCGTATTGATGAAAACTGTGATACCAATTTGAATCTCGCGGGCACGACATCAAAGAAAAGACCTTGGTTCCAAAATTATAAATGTTTTGAGCGTCCGGCGCACGTGTATAAAATTGCTTGTTTATTTTTTAGTTTTCACGCAGCCAAGCCAAAAAAATATAAAAATCGAAATAATCGACCAAACAAAATTATTTCTAATGCTTTTAAAATGTTGTGAAGACTTTTTAAATCTCGGAAATTGGCTTAAGATCTTTGTGAATACTGCCGAGGTTGGCGCTGGGAGTGTAAGTGTAACCGACGCCATGTTTAACCCCTTAACCGCGGGTGTCATTCCAGAATGACGGCGACAAAACTGGACCAAACCGCGGGTGGCATTCTGGAATGATCGTGAATATTTTGAACACCGCGCATTTTCCCGGCGCGCAAATATTCTCACACAAGAGTAGCTGTCGAGTTCTTTCACGCCAGCCATCCTACACCTCCCTCCTCCAACCCCGAGGGGCCCCCCCCCACCCCTGCCCTGACCCGCGTCAGTCAGTATCTGTCCAGCTCTGTGCGTGATAATGGCGCTCCGTCCCGACTCATCGTCGCTCGCTTCCTCCTCTACAATGTTTAGTGCTAGTGTTCCCTCTACCTCTACACCGGTAAAGGAACTGCCGACGACGAGGCAGAAGGGGTTGAGCACTCCTGAAATTAGAACTGAGCTGGACAAAACTGTAAGTACTACTCTTGATTGTGGCAGTGAAAGTGACACACTCACAGCAAGCAGTGATTGGTGGTGAACCATTTTCCATTGATAGTGACAGTGATGAAAGTGATCGTGTTGATTCCCCCCCACCACCCCCAACTTACTCTGGGAAAGGAAAGGCTCCTATGGGCAAATCTGGTATTGCACGTGGGAAGGGAGTGAAGCGCAGGCTCACGTCTCCCACACCAGGCCCTAGTACGCATTTCCCATCAATTTCCCGTTCCCCTAGCCCAATTGCCCTCACATCATCATCATCATCATCTGTCGTGCCCTCTCCTCAGTCTACATCTGAGGAGTACGAATTACCAAAGCCTGCAAAGCGAGGGAAGGCAGGCCGTGCAGGCAGGCCTAGAACAAAGGGGATGCGTGGCAGTTGGAGGGCAAAGCTGGGCGATAAGCGAGGCGATAAGCGGGGTAGAAAGGGTCAAGTTTCACCACGCACCAGGTCAGAAACCCCCCCGCCTGCCCCCCGCTCAGTTCCCTCACCCGCGCCACCCCCCCACTCACCGCCCCCGCACTCACC
>NC_137037.1:703556-731056 GCF_032717465.1 Coenobita brevimanus
GGTACCATCTAGTGGTTGTAAAAGTAGCTTGACAAGTTTCTCGTCTTGGTAGGCGTCGCTGCTTGGCTGCTTTTGCTAGTTGTCGCCGGACAGTGGAAGGACGAGGGTGTGTGTGTGTTGCTGTTGCATCATTCCCCTGAGGTAAGTGTTGGATATTTGCTGTTTTTAGCCATTAAGGTGACTACATTAGGACACAAGGATATCGCACTGACAGCCAGGAAGTATCATGGCCCAAAGAAATAATACCTATAAGGCTACTAGACGTAATTCTGATGAGACAAGGGGGATGTTAGTGTGAGGGAGATGAGGAGGCCTTGTAGTCCAGTGCTGCCGTTTTGTGGAAAATCGTCTGCTAATGTGGAACAACAAATGAACGACGAGCATGGATGTGGGCAGGCGGACGTCATTCCATGCTAGTGTGGAATTTTTTTCCACACTAATTGTTCACGTTATTTTGTAGGAATAAGGGGGATTTTGTCATGACTGGGAGGCATTAACATGTATTGTTATTCAGACCCTTCGCAGTTAAACCAACGAATATGTAGCGCTTGTCTATAATACTGTCATTTAAAACAAGGAAGAATACGTCGTTGAACCGTCTACCTCTACCCACCCGGCGATATCATTAAGAAAAAAATATATATATTATTTACAAGACACGTGCCAACCATTAGCAGTGCACACTTACTTTGTAATATTAAAGAAATACCGAAACAATGTTGTAAATCGTGTACAGTTGATATACTAGAAAACTTGGATGTGGATAAACTTACTTGTCTCCTGTCTTGTTATTAATCAACATTTGCTGACTTATTAACTCTCTTAATCATTTAACGTCCTTACACTTGAATCATAATAGGTCTGACATCATTAATTATACCCTCTCTTCCAGTATTCACAGTATAACAAATTTTATGGTAGTTATACCAACAATACATCCTCTGTCATCCTGGTTACTAAACGAGACCGTGTGCAATAATGACGTCACAACCAGTGTGCAATTCACAGCAACTCTGCAGTACAGTTTGGCACCTGAATGTGCGAATCAGATTTCAGAGGGACAGTGTGATGAAGAAAAAATATTGTATGTAAGTTATTTTGTCCTGAAGCACACACACACACACACACACACACACACACACACACACACACACACGTGTATTGTGGTGTTGTTCCTTCAGTTTACGAAGACCAAGATAGTCGTTTTTTTGCAGCTCATTTCTCGTAGTTTAGTGAAAGAATTAAACTTACAGCTCTACATGATTTCCATACCACTTCTTCGTGACTAGCACCATTCTAGTGTTAACCCCTTGTCACAACACATAATTTAAGACAGAGATTGCAATTTTACGCCAAGTTAGAGTGAACAGGGTATAGTAGTGATGCTGCAACACACGTATATTTGTCCTCTTGTTTACAGGTCAGTCCACACGCAGTCCTTAGGTCACGTCTTCCACAGAACAGGTAACACATGGACAGCCAGCGTAACTAAATGGCAGGCCAGAGATGGAGTGAGAGGATGAGGCACACAGAGAACAAGATAGAGATGATACTCGCAGATCCACCGAGCTGGGACGCAACAAGCTAACAACCAAAGGATCGGAGTGGAGACAGGTGAGAGGGGTCCTTATCCTGCAGTGGTGTCACAGGCTGATGATGATGATGGTGATGATAATGATGTTGATGATTATAATACAGCTACTACTGGCGATAGCGGTGAGGATTTAACCTCTGTACGAACTAACAGAAATGGGATGAATATGATGATGATGATGATGATGATGAACTGTGATGTTGAAACTCCTGTACCAATTAACTAAGCTGGGATTATTGTGATGATGATAATGATGATGATGATCATGACGATGATGATGATGATGACTGATAATGATGATGATGATGATGATGTGACTCCCGTACAAATTCTACTATTTGATTAGAAGGCAGTGATAAATATGATGATAAAGGTGATGACTCTGATATAACATCTGTTCTACATCTTTTACAGTGTTGGGATGACAATGCTATGCTGCTGACGATGATGATGATGATTAGGACGACGAGGAAGATGATGATGATGATTACGACAACGAAGATGAAGACGACAACGACGATGATGACGACGACGACGATGATCTTCAAGTCACTGGCTGAGTCACATCCTCCTTTCCTTTTCGTTTAACCTCAAATGTTTTGGTGACTGGGCATGTGTGTGTGTGTGTGTGTGTGTGTGTGTGCGCGCGCGTGTGTGTGCGCGTGTGTGCGCGCGTGTGTGTGTGTGTGTGTGTGTGTGTGTGTGTGTGTGTGTGTGCGTGCGTGTGCTTGCGTGCATGCTTGTTTGTGTATGTACGAGTAAATCTTGGTTGATGAATCCATAGTTGGTTACATGGCATAATTATTTCCACACATTCACTCTTTAATTTCAAGGTTAAATTTTAGGTCAAGAATATAGGACCTTTTACCTATACAGTTACGAGACACTTACGCAATATTCTGAAAAGCTTATTACATCCCATAGACCACAGCACAGGGTTCCATAAGTCACTGATCACCGTCTCTTTATGTGTCGTTAGGAAGTGGATGAATATGAGTGAAGTAATACATATATTTTGGTCTTTATTTAAAGGTAAGAATTAACCTCACATATTCTTTTTAATTTTAAGGATACAACACATGATTTTCTACATTTTATCACAGTAGCTCTAGGACCGGCCCTGCCCGTCTGCTTCTCACTAACAATTTTCGGATGAGAGGTGTTGTACTCATATAGGCTTTAGTGATTATAGTGAAGCCAAGTTACGTTCTACCAGTCCCACACATTGTCACACACCATCACCCTCTCACACCACACCATACCATACCACCCCCCCCACACCGTATCACACCACACCATACCAGTCTCTCACACTACACGACACGAATTCACACTCCCACACCACACATAACCACCCTCCTACACCACACCACACTACGCAAAACCACCCTCCCACACCACACCAAACCACAAAAAATCCTCCTCCCACACCACACCACACAAAATCACCCTCCCACATCACACCACACATAACCACCCTTCCACACCACACCACACCTCACCACACAGCCCTCCCCACACCACAGCACACAACCCCCCCACCACACCACGCCACACAACGCCCCCCACCACACCGCACCACACCACACCAAGGGGATTAACCAAAGGCGCCTGAAGCTCCCGCATCTGGTAATTCTGAGCTTGTTTCCAGGTAACTCCACACACACACCTCAGGTCACGTCTTTCACAGAAGAGATAACAGAAGGACAGCGAGCGTAACTGAATGGCAAGCCACAGATGGAGTGAGAAGAAGAGGTGCACAGAGAACAAGATGGAGAGATCATATGATGCAGATCTATCGAGCAAGGACGGAACTGGCTAACAATCAATGGATCAGAGTGGAGAAAGGTGAGAGGGTCCTTATCATGCAGTGGTGTGTCACAGGCTGATGGTGATGATATTGATGGTGATAATGATGTTGATGCTGATGGTGGTGATGCTTTAACATCTCAACGTATGAGGTTACAGAATGCACAGTGAGGCTGCATAGTCAGGAAATGGAAGAATATGAGTGCATTTAAGTATTTATGTAATGTGATGAATATGGATGGAAGATTAGAGGATGAAGTGACTGGAATGATGCGTCAGGGAAGGAGGGTTGCTTGTTCTCTAAAAAGCAGTGATTAGGAAGAGGGAACTGAGGATGAAAGTATGAAAAAAAAAGGGCACTGCATGCTGTGATTCCCACTTTAAAGTATGGAAGTGAAGCTTGGATCTTGTTGAAAGGACGCAAGTCAAGAGTGAGAGCGGTGGAAATGAGCTACTTGAGAGGAGCATGTGGAGCTCCACAGAGAGACAGACAGACAAATGGGCAGATGAAGGAGCGTTGTGATGCCGATGTGGATGAGACTGAAAGCGTTAAGAGAAACACTTCGATATGGTTTGGCCATGTGGAGAAGATGGCGAATAAGAAAATGACTAGAAGAGTGCACTTGAAAGGGTAGAGTTGGAAGGGTAGAGGGGGAGGGGGAGACCGACGATGAGATGGAGGGAAAGAGTACAAACATATGACTGGGATACTTGAGCTAAATGGTAGATGACAGTACATCATGAAGGCGATTTGCTTGTGGCTCCCCTAACGGGATTAAGGAGTCTGGCTATAGGTAAACCGATATAGATAAATAGGTAGGTGATGATGATAATATGATGAAGATGAAGATGATGATGATGATGATGATGATGAGAATGGTAATGATAATGAGAATCACGGTGTAAATAATGATGATGGTGGTAATGAGGACGACAGTTACGATGATGATGATGATTATGATGATGATAATGATGATGATTATAATGATGATGATATTGATGATAATTTTTGTCGGCAGGTGGAAGGACAGGACAAAACAGCAGGAATTCTACCATCGGTCCAAGCATCCACGATTCCACATCCAACTATCCATCCATCGATCCATCCATCCACCCATCCGTCCATCCATCCGTCCATCCATCCATCCATCCATCTTGCTTGATGTTAAAAGCTAAGTCTATTTAACTTAAGTAGTACCAATTGCTTCTTCATAAGCTTTCCAGCTGTCTGAACAGATCTGCAGTAGCTTTTAACTTCTAGAATAACTCGGTTCTGGTGCTCAGTTTGGTACTTTTATTTTCCTTTTATCAGAACTGCCGCGGCAAATTTTGAGAAAAGTCCCTCAAGTAACTCCTGTTATTTTTTTTACTAGGTTTCTAATGCTGTCCATAGATCCGTTGTTGCTTTAACAGATTCCTAGACAACACAGTCTTGGCGCTGTTCTCTGCCACCCTATTATACCATGTTATATAGTGTTCTCGCTCGCTTGCTCTCTACGCTCGCTCGCTTGAACAATAAATCACTGAAGAAAAGGTGGTATAAAGCCCCCTAAGCCGCCACAGTATTATAACCCTCGGTATGCAGTCCGTTCCCTGCGGCCTTGTAACTTTGTGTACCCGAAGCGCTTACAAAATAACTTGCAGTAATTTTCCTTTCGTAACTACAGTATACTCGTTTCACTTTAACTTGGCCTGAGTTGTTGTTGTTGTTCTTGTTACATCTTAGGCTCCTCTGGATGTGAACCCAGTGCTATGTTGAAGGACTGTCTGTGTTGTGGTAGTGTGGTGCAGGAAGTGAGTGGGTGTGCTGTGGTGTGGGGATGCCACTTTGCAGTATGAGCACAGGGGATTGTATGTGTGTTATATTTTGTGTTAGTATTGTAGCAGGGAAGGTTGGTGTACTCGTGTCTCTGGGTTCGGTAGTGTCTGAAGGGTGTATGCCTGGTGGTGGCACATGAAGGATGCTGTTTGGCAGAAAGCTTTGGCTGGCTAGGGTGTCTATGTGTTTATGTATGTGTTTGGTATAGAAAGTTTTGGCTGGCTGGGGTGTCTGTGTGTTTATGTATATGTTTGGTAGAGAAAGTTTTGGCTGGCTGGGGTGTCTGTGTGTTTATGTATGTGTTTGGTATAGAAAGTTTTGGCTGGCTGGGGTGTCTATGTGTTTATGTATGTGTTTGGTAGAGAAAGTTTTGGCTGGCTGGGGTGTCTGTGTGTTTATGTATGTGTTTGGTAGAGAAAGTTTTGGCTGGCTGGGGTGTCTATGTGTTTATGTATGTGTTTGGTAGAGAAAGTTTTGGCTGGCTGGGGTGTCTGTGTGTTTATGTATATGTTTGGTAGAGAAAGTTTTGGCTGGCTGGGGTGTCTGTGTGTTTATGTATATGTTTGGTAGAGAAAGTTTTGGCTGGCTGGGGTGTTTGTGAGTTTATGTATGTGTCTGGGAAGTGTAGAGTTGGGTGGAGGAGGGGATATGTTGCTAAGATACTCTGTGTAGTGTTGGGCGGTTGTTCGATTTTGTTTGTGGAGAGGATGATGCAACATAAGGTTACAAGGGTGGGACGGATCTTGAGCTGAAGTGATGAACTGTGTGCCTCTCATATTCACTTGGTCTCTGACTGAAATTATTTATGTTTCTTGGTGTAGGCTGTCAGTACTTGTGGTCTTAGTGTCTTCTGCTATCAAGGTATTGTTTTCTGTTCTTTAAAGCTCCTTCGTGTTTGTGTTGGATATGATTACGGCTCAGCTTGTGCGGCAGTAATTCACGGTTGTTTTAATGTATTACTTATAAGTGGAGGATGGAGTTGGGATGTATATGAGAGAGGGTGTGTGTGAATTAGGGGGAGTGATGCATAATGACGGGGGACAGGGTGGCATAGAGGCGACTTGTTTATGGCCACCTCTTACGGGATTAAGTCGTCTGGCTATAGATAGATGGATAGACAGATAGCTTATAGTTTCCATACGGTTTGCCGAGTAGTAGCGATAGTTATCACTAGAATATGATGGTAGTCACGAATGAGTGCCGTGGAAAGGATGTTGGGCTGTAGTATTGGCTGTTTCTGCTGCTGATCTGCGTGACATTCTCATATGCTTTAAATGAAACTCTGTGCCAAGTTAAAGTGAAAGGCGTGTATGTTTGTGTAGGAGGAACGAGAGACAAGGAGGTATTCTGTGGCCTGTTTTCTTTGTGCTTCCTACAAGACACAGTAATAGTTATGACGGGGCATTGATGGCAAGTTTGTGGGTCAGCACACACTTACGGCCTCTCATTATACAAGGTGGTCCATATATTACGCCACCCAGTTCTTGTGTGTTGCGGGCACGGCTCAGTGAACATTACCAGTGTCTACCCTGCATCATTATCTATTTCCCAAAACCCTCTTCAGGCTTAGCTTTATAATATAGGCTTTAATTTAGGTCCATTGATTGCATGGTGAATTCCCATAACCTTTTTTATGCTTAGCTGTATATCATTGTATTGTATTATCTTTTATGTCCACTGATCACACGCCTGAGCAGTAATTTGGTGAAGCGATCAGAATGTCTTAGCTCATCACAAAAGCCGTCCCCACAACACACAAGACTGCAGAGCGCAATATACTTATCACCTATATTAAGTCAAAGCCACAGTTAAAAAGGTAATGAAACAAGACAGAAAATTTAAGTTTTCATTATTAACACTTCATTATAGAATACATTAACAGAGACAGCAATATAAAATATGCATTCAAAAGTAGCATTTGTCCACAGAACATCCTGGACTTGCAAGGCAGATCACACCATCACCACCAGGCTTCTCTCGGCAGGTCAGGGCAGATCACCAGCAGCAGCAGCAAGTAATCTCACGGCTGGGGAAGACACGACACCCTGCCGCCGCCGCCGCCGCCGCCACCACTACCACACCACCAGGCATCTCAGAGTAGGGGAAGACACCACACCACCGTCAGGCTTCTCACGGCAGGGCAGACCAAACTTCAGCAGCGTATGACTAGTGTGGCAAGGAAGCAGCGTCAAGGCAGCAGACTCCAGCACGACCTGTGGACCAGATGTGTATTAGTTCAAATCAGTGTTAGCTTTAGTTATTTAATCTTCTATCTATCTCTATCTATTGCCAGACGCCTCAATCCCGTTTGGGGTGGCCACAAACAAATCGCCTCCAAGTCGCCCTGTCCCCCGCCATTTCACTGCCCTGCTCCCAACTCACACCCCCCCCTCTCTCATATACCTCTCCACCCCATCCCTCCATCTCATCCTCGGCCTCCCCCTCCCTCTTCCCCCTTCCACCTCACTCACATACATTCTCTTCGTCAGTCTTTCACCCTCCATCTTCTCCACATGGCCAACCCACCTCAGTGTGTTCTCCTAACGCTTCCTATCACATCCACATCCACACCACAACGCTCCTTTATATCCTCATTCGTCAGTCTGTCTCTCCATGTGACTCCACAGGCTCCTCTTAAATAACTCATTTCCACTGCTCTCACTCTTGACTTGTGTCCTTCCAACAACGTCCAAGCTTCACTTGCATACGTTAGAGTTGGTATCACAATACTGTCATGTAGTAACTTTTTCACTTCCATGCTCACTTCCCTGTTTCTTATCACTGCTTTCAAAGAACCAGCAACCTTTCTTCCCTGCTGTACCCTTTCAAGCATTTCACCCTCCAAACTTCCATCCTTACTCATCACACTACCCAAGTACTTAAACGTACTCACATTTTCCAATTCTTCACCATCCAACCTCGCTGTACATACACTGACTTCACCTCTCTCAAAGACCATCACTTTACTCTTCCCTACATTCACCTTTAGATTCCGTTTCTTACACACTCTCCCAAACTCATCCACCAAGCCTTGCAGCTCTCTTTCGTCTTCACTTAACAACACAGTATCATCTGCAAACAACAGTACAGGGAGTTTCCAAACACTATCCTCTCTCACCAGGGCCACTCCAACATCCACTACCCTACCTTGTACCTCTTTTATTACCCCATCCATGTACAGATTGAACAACCATGGAGACATGACACATCCCTGTTTCAACCCAACCTTCAAAGCGTGGACTCATTAGACTGCTCAGATTCTGTTGGGAATGGCACACAGTTAGGGAATTATATCACCAATATTTTATCCAAATTTCCCATACAGGGTGTTGCATGAAATGTTTGACAAACTTCAGAAAGTTGTTCTTGGGGCAATTTTGAGTTAAGAATTGCTGCATCAACCTGGGCTAATTTCTCGTCTATTATGCTCAGGTTCTGTAGGGAATGGCAGCAGATTAGAGACTGGTATCGCAAAATTTTATCCCCTGCCACCACCACCAGGCCGTTTTTTTTTTAAATCCCCTTGTAAAACTGTAGAGATATATCGGCAGGACAGTAAATAGTGATCCTACTCTGGTACTCTGTATGGAATTTGAGAGAGAGAGATGATGATGCCACTGATTCATGGGGTTATCTTTAATTTAACAAGAAACACTTTACTTACCTCTCTATTCAGTTTGCACGAAAATTAATGTTTAAAAGACTGATAATATATTCACGAAATTTTCTTCTTAAAATTTAATAAGTAAATGTTTAATTTGAAGTGTGACGTCACTGTTGCATTATGGGAGCAACGTTGAGAGATGCTGGAGGTGAGTGAAGATTTTATTCTTTACGGTGTTAGTCTACTTCTTATTATGGTAATTCTTATGCCCATGTGTTTATCAGTGTTTGCTGTCATTATCGAGAGGTGTAGTCGGCTGATGTAAGTTGTAATTATTAGCTATAAGGATGATATACGGCGGTGTGTATCTCCAGGTGACCAAGATGTCCCTTTAAACTGGAGTAAGCAGTGCTACTTAAATCCCCTGATATTCACACCATCTGTTTAGGTTTTAAGGTCGAATGTGATCCTGTACATGGGCAGGCATAGTAGGTTAATTGGCTGGAAAAAATGAGGGGATGTGCGTAAAAACTAATGGGTAGTTTGTTTACATCGGGGATATAAACTCCATGAGTCCCTTTAACTCTTGCAATCCCGGTGATGCCCTTTTCAGTTTATTCATAGTGCCAGAAGGCAATTTTATTCAACTTATGCAAAGTCTCTGCTATTGCAGGAGTTCAGTGAGGCTGTGCCTAACCCCTACACTTCCAGAAGTCTATACAAAGCTAAATATAATCATGAGATGGCATGAAAAAAAAAAAAAAAAAAAAATCCCTGCTCTGTGAGTTAAACTAGTGAAGACTGAAGGTATTAACATGTGTAGGAGAGACACTGGATAAAGCCTGATTGGAGATATAGTATATTGAACTGGAAGGACTGCATACCTTACATCCTTCATTAGCCATTGCTGCTACCTTTAAATAAGAATTATCATACTGAAGGTAATTACCAGCAGCCTTCATTAACATATTACTGTACTGTAATTAGGAGAGAGGTTTCATAAGTTGATTGGAAGTCAGGAGACAGCAGGAATATACCATTACTGTTGAGGGGGATGATTTATGTGTAGGCTATGATATAGGAAGCATATCTCAGAATATGGATGTACAAGGTTAATCATATCTTGTATAGTATTTACACTTTCAGATTTGATAGCTTTTCCTTTTGTAATCTTTACTGAATGATGCAATCAGTTCATGATTACACATTATATAATCTCAGACTTCATCTGTGTCATTGTAGGTGGCTCACCTTGACAAATTTTAGTCCTTCTGCTGCTTAGTTCCTGTATCTAAGTGGCAAAATAAGACAGTATTGTGGTTTTGCATCCTCCCCATAGATCTTCATTGTGATTTGCATGATAATCTAGTCTTTATCTCTAGAAACAGCTCAGCATTCAAGGTGGAGAGGTGCCAGGTTTTTGTCAGTTTAGGGTGGACATGTAGTCTATATGGTTTGTCTTTATTGTTTTATGTATTCGTTATTATTATTATTATTATTATTTTTTACTGTGGATCAAATTTAGCGATTCATCTCTTCCGTTTATAAATCGGTACAACAGATAGGCTTTCATTCTCAAGGTATGACCACTGAGTACTGTACTGTCTTCCTGTGCAGTGTATATTTTGTCATTTGTACTCTCATTATAAGTTTCATTAAAGAATTTGTATCATATGTTTAGTTTCTGTGTCACTCAGTGTGTTAAGTTTATGTAATATATGGTTAATCGTTTAAGTCTTGCTGTTGGATAGCAGACGTAAGTTCCAGTTTTTACTTTCTCCCTTTATATAAGTAGCAACTGCTCTATTTTCTTTCCATAGCACTTGTTCATGATTAGCATTAAACTGCAGGCTTAGATATTCCAAGTAGCTCAGGAAATTTCGAAATATCTCCTCCTAAAGCGACATTAATAGGTACATGACAATTTAGTTTAGTCTGTGCATGTTGTTCAATTTCCCATTTTTTGTAACATGTAAAGAAATAAAATACAGTAGAAGTTTTAGCCGGTATACTAGTGGGGCCGCGGTGGCATGGTCAGCATGGTGCTGGCCTGCTGATCAAGAGGACCCGGGTTCAAGTCCCGGTGTGATAGAGGTTTCTTTAAAATGTGGCTGAGGGAAGTTTGCGTAGCAGGCTTTCCTTAAAACCACAAGGCCCCATACTTACATTTCAGCTCACACACACCAAGACACTTACACACACACTACTACATACATACACACATCAAGATGCACACACACACACTACTACATACACACACACATCAAGACACACACACACACACTACTACATACACACACACATCAAGACACACACACACACACGACACGTACACAGCCACCTTCACACAGTAGACACACCACACACACACACGACACGTACACAGCCACCTTCACACAGTAGACACACCACACACACACACACACACAAGACACGTACACAGCCACCTTCACACAGTAGACACACCACACACAAGACACGTACACAGCCACCTTCACACAGTAGACACACAAGACACGTACACAGCCACCTTCACACAGTAGACACACACACACACACACACACACACCCACAGAGTGGGACAGACACACCACAGGCAGACAGCAGACACCACAGGCAGACAGAGAGGGGTATATACAAAACACAGGGAGTGAGAGAGGAGGGGGTTTTATTAAAAAGTCCAATTTTGGTATACCTCCTGTGGCAAAATTGATATAGCCCCCCCTTTAATATTTTTTGGATATTTTCATTTAGTGCCCCCCAGGCCCCAGACCCACTCGGCTGAACCAAATTGTCTGGCGTCAGCTGGAACATGATATACCAGAGTTATGCCGGTCATTCGGGGGTTAATGGTGAGTGTAGTATAACTGTCAGGCTCCTATGACTCACTCAGCCGAACAAAATCGTCTGTCAGCTGGAATGGAATACTAGAGTTGTCCCAAGCACCAGAGGGTTAAGAATCTTAACCCCCTGAGTGATGCTCGGGACAAGCATCACTCAGGGGGTTAAGATTAATCCCCTGAGTGATGCTCCGGACAAGCATCACTCAGGGGGTTAAGATTAATCCCCTGAGTGATGCTCAGGACAAGCATCACTCAGGGGGTTAAGATTAACCCCCTGAGTGATGCTCCGGACAAGCATCACTCAGGAGGTTAAGATTCTTAACCCTCTGGTGCTTGGGACAACTCTAGTACCCCATTTCAGCTGACTCAGAGGATTTTATTCGACTGAGTGAGTCATAGGAGCCTGACAGTGTCAATACCGTCACCATTAACCCCCTCACGACCGACATAACTCTAGCATCATGTTCCAGCTGACGCCAGACAATTTGGTTCAGCCGAGACAGGATCCTTGGATTCTGAGAGACACTATAACAGCGGTTCCCAACCTGGGAGCCATGGCTCCCAAGGGGGCCATGGGACATTGACTGGGGGGCCATGGGCCTTATTGGTAATATAAGATAATATCAGTTATTTGGTCTGGGTAAAACCTGACAGAAATCAAGTATGAAATATACCTTACTGTGCTAGTTTAGCCTTAAGTATATTGGGGTAATTACCGTTTTCTGCACAATATCAAAGATTAAAAATATATAAATATACGATCTGAGTTATATAGGGGCCATGGAGCTTCCCATAATTTTCTCGGGGGGCCACAGGACCAAAAAGGTTGGGAACCACTGCACTATAACATCACAAACAAAATAGAAAATGCCTTCCCTCCATCCTGAACGTACTATAATTCATTTACATTAAGTAAGCTCGTATTTTCGTATTTTTGCAGCCTATTTCATGTATCTTAGTTAAAAGAAAAAAATACTACGAGCCGGTGAATAAAACCAACACTTGTAGACGAAGACTATAATTACCAAACAGTTTCGGTGGACACTGCCACCATCTTCAGTGGTCAAGATAGTGAGAGGGAGTGACATACTGACCATACAAGGGTTCCTTTTTATGCCTGTGTGTGTGGAAGGGTGGGGTAAAGGTGAGGTGGGGTGGGGTAGATTGTAAGCGGGGATTAACCCAAGGGGGATTTTGCGGGGGACATTACCGGACAGGTCAGGTGTAATTCCTATCTGACCTTACCTGTGTCGTAGCGGGAAGGGACATGTCTCTTCCTGCTACGACACAGGTAAGGTCAGACAGGAATTACACCTGACCTGTCCGGTAATGTCCCCCCCAAAATCCCCCTTGGGTTAATCCCCGCTTACAATCTACCCCACCCCACCTCACCTTTACCCCACCCTTTCACACACACACAGGCATAAAAAGGAACCTTTGTATAGTCAGTATGTCACTCCCTCTCACTATCTTGACCACTGAAGATGGTGGCAGTGTCCACCGAAACTGTTTGGTAATTATATTCTTCGTCTACAAGTGTGGGTTTTATTCACCGTCTTTGATTATCACGCAAGAGTGATTCATCCAGCCTATACTACGAGCTCTGTATCTTTTCATAGCCCTTCTTCGTGACTAGCATCGTATTCTAGTTATCTATAGTTACAACTGAGCATTCAAGTTGGAGGGATCACAACTTTAAGCAATTACAGTAAACAAATAAACAAAAAACAAGTGTCGTCCTCTTGACCTCTCGTCTTCGCAGGAATGCAGCGGTGGCGCCATCTTGTGCGTGGAATGCGTGAAGTGCAGGCTCTTGAGTGGAAGGAGCATGGAGCCACGGGGGACTTAATAATATTCGCTAGTCAGCCAGTCTAGAAGCCTGGGACATTTGCCTGAAATAATAATAATAATAATAATAATAGAAATAACAACAAAACCAGTCATATACATAATTCAATATCTTAGTCACTCGATCTGTCCATTCCGCCCCTTCAGTACGAGGACGCATTTCTGTAAGCTATTTTTTCTAACATGGGAGGTTCGATACGTTTGATTGAGCCTATCCATAAGACTCCTAAAGCTGAGTAAATGCCTCTGAAAGTTGCAAAATATAAAATATAAAACGTCTATATGATATAAAAACCTTTGTTCACCTACGGGACTCGATCTGTGGCGCCTAGACCAAGTGCTGACGTCATGTTTACACTTTGCTACCTTTAGACGATTTCCTGGAGCTTAAAGAAACCCTCTCGGGATGATGGGACAGACACAATAACCCCTTCAGACAGAGAATGACTTAGTTAATTTGTTCTAACCGGACGATTTTATTCAGCTTAGGAGATCCCCTCGTAGTGAAGGGGTTGATGGTGACTGTATCTAACCCCTCCAGTACGAAATTTCTCTCCAGAGTTGAAGAAAATCGTCTGGAGGAAGAAAGATGAAAATGGAAAAACGTGTTAATGTGGACAATGAGTTAGATAAGACTGGTTTGGTTAAGGTAGGGTAGGGATGGGACGGTTGTGGCAGGGTGGGGTAGCGTTGGGTCGGTTATGGCCGGGTGGGGTAAGGTTGGGTTAGTTTTGGCAGGACGGCGTAGGATTGGGCCGGTTTTGGCAGGGTGGGGTAGAACTGGGTCGGTTTTGGCAGGGTGGGGTAGGATTGGGTCAGTTTTGGCAGGGTGGGGAAGGGTTGCTCGGGTTTGGCAGGGTGGAGTAGGACAGGGTTGGTTTTGGCAGGGTGGGGTAGGATCGGGTCGGTTTTGACAGAGTGAGGTTAGATTGGGCTGATTATGCCGAGGTAGGGTAGGGATGGGTCGCTTATGGCAGGGTTGAATAGAGGTGGGTCGATTAGGGCAGGCGAGGCTAAGCATGGGTAGGTTATGGTTGCGTTGGGGAGGGTAGGATAGGTTATGGCAGGGTAGGATAGGGCTGGGTGGTGGTGGGCTGGGTTGGGTAGGGTAGTGTAGGGCTGGGTAAGGTAGGGTAGGGTAGGCTGAATCAGGGTAGTGTAGGGTACAGAAGAGAGGTGGGTATAACTGCCGTTTAGTTCCGTCATATCCAACGCCTATTTCACTCAGTTATACTACACTGTCTCATCAAATTTGGGGCGATCTTCTCTACGATTTTTGTTCTTCCCCGCTTAGTTCAGTCCTTTAGTTCATTCATGACCCTTGGCTTTCCTTTTTATTTTTATTTTTTTTATGAGGTGGAGCGCAGGGGCACGAGGCTAGACCACCATTAGTCTAGAATATTTAAGGGTAGGCCACCAAGCTACGCCCTGGTAACGTCTACACGTCAAAACATCTGTCCACCTCTGGGACTTGAACTGCGGAGCGCTGGACGCGGAGCTCCCGGTCTGCGGATGTCACTTTTACACTTTGCTAGCTTCTGACTATATCCTACAGCTTCAGAAAACCCTCTTAGGATGACGGGACAGAATCATTTAACCCTTCAGACCAAGAACGATTTATTTACTTTGTCCTAGCTGACCGCACGATTTTATTCAACTTAGGAGATCCCCTGACAGAGAAGGGGTTGATGCTGACTGTATCTAACCCCTCAAATTCAAAATTCCTCTCCAGAGCTGAAGAAAATCGTCTGGAGAAAGAATGAAGAAAACTGAAGAAAGTGTTAGAGTGAAAAATGAGTTAGATAAGATTGGTTTGGTTAGGGCAGGGTAGGGTTGGGTCGGTTATGCCAGGGTGGGGTAGAGTTGGGTCGGTTTTGGCAGGGTGAAGTAGGACTGGGATAGTTTTGGCAGGGTGGGGTAGGACTTGGATGGTTTTGACAGGGTGGGGTAGGATTGGGTCGGTTATGGCAGGGTGGGGTAGGGATGGGTCGGTCTTGGCAGGGTGGGGTAGGGATGGGTGGGTCTTGGCAGGGTGGGGTAGAGATGGGTCGGTTTTGGCAGGGTGGGGTAGGATTGGGTCAGAGTTGGCAGGGTGGGATAGGAATGGCTCAGTTTTGGCTGGGTGGGATAGGTATGGGTCGGTTTTGTCAGGGTGGGGAAGGGTAGGGTCGGTTTTGGCAGAGTATTGGTTAGGTTTCGGTTGGTTTTGGCAGGGTGGGGCAGGATTGGGTCGGTTTTGGCAGGGTGGGGTATGATTAGGTCAGTTTTGGCAGAGTGGAGTAGAATTGAGTTGGTTTTGGTAGGGTGGGGTAGGGTTTGCTCGGTTTTGGTAGAGTGGGGTAGGATTGGATCGGTTTTGGCAGGGTGGGGTAGGATTGGGTCGGTTTTGGAAGGGTGAGGTAGGATTGGGTCGGTTTGGACAGGGTAGGGTAGGTGTGGGTCGGTTTTGGCAGGGTGGGCAAGGATTGGGTCGCATTTGGCAAGGTGGGGTAGAATTGGGTTGGTTTTGGCAGAGTAGGGTAGGGATGGGTCGGTTATGGCAAGGTAGGGTAGGATTGGGTCGGTTTTGGCCGGGTGAAGTAGGATGGGGTCGGTTTTGACAGGGTGGGGTAAGATTGGGTCGGTTTTTGGCGGGGTGGGAAAGGATTGGTCGGGTTTGGCAGGGTGGAGTAGGACTGGGTTGGTTTTGGCAGGGTGGGGTAGGATTGTGTCGGTCTTGACAGGGTGGGGTAAGGTTGGGTTGGTTTTGGCAGTATGGGGTAGGGATGGGTCGAGTTGCGTTTGGGAGGGTAGGATAGGTTATGGCAGGGTAAGATAGGGCTGGGTTGTGGTGGACTGGGTAGGGTAGGGCTGGGTAGGGTAGGGTAGGCTGAATCAGGGTAGTGTAGGGTACAGAAGAGTGGTGGGTATAACTGCCGTTTAGTTCCGTCGTATCCAACGCCTATTTCACTCAGTTATACTACACTGTCTCATCAGATTTGGGGCGATCTTCTCTACGATTTTTGTTCTTCCCCGCTTAGTTCAGTCCTTTAGTTCATTCATGACGCTTGGCTTTCCTTTTTTTTTTTTTTTTTTTTTTAATGAGGTGGAGCGCAGGGGCACGAGGCTAGACCACCATTAGTCCAGAATATTAAAGGGTAGGCCACCAAGCTACGCCCTGGTAACGTCTACACGTCAAAACATCTGTCCACCTCTGGGACTTGAACCGCGGAGCGCTGGACGCAGAGCTCTCGGTCTGCGGATGTCACTTTTACTCTTTGCTAGCTTCTGACTATATCCTACAGCTTCAGAAAACCCTCTTAGGATGACGGGACAGAATCATTTAATCTTTCAAGCCGAGAACAACTTATTTACATTGTCCTAGCTGACCGCATGATTTTATTCAGCTTAGGAGATCCCCTGATAGAGATGGGGTTGATGATGGCAGTATTTAACCCTTCCAGTTCGATATTTCTCTCTACTGTAGAGGTGAAGAAAATCATCCGAAGGTAGAGAGAAGAAAACAGGAAAAGTAATGTAGTGGTGAAAGGGCTGTACAGGGGAGGGTAGGTTAAAGTAGGGTAGAGTTGGGTCGGCAATGGCAGGGTAGGGTAGGGTAGGCTGAGGTAGGCTAGTGTAGGGTTGAGAAGAGTAGGGTAGGGTAAATTGAACTGAATAAGTATATACAATAAAATCTGGCGATACAACAACCAGGGTCATATGCCGCAGGCCGACAGCGAGAATAAAAGCACTCGAAAAGATGAAACACACACACACACACACACACACACACACACACACACACACACAAAACACACACGTTGCGAAAAGTTTCACTGACGAAGTGGGTGGTTACTGTCCCCCTTAAGCAAGGGGACTGGTGTGTGCGTGTGTGGTCACAGCCTTGCCCTTAGATCGGACTATATGAGCTCTCAGCTCCCTTCCGGGAAGGTAAAAGCTGACGATCACGACCATCAAGTGATCCTGACCGACCCGGTGAATTACACACACACACACACACACACACACACACCATTACTTGCAACTGGCTGGCCTATCATACAGCCATATCCTATATTCATGAAGTACAACACATCTTACATTTATGTAGTAAAAAAAAAAAAAAAAAAAAAAAATGGTTATATAATACAGAACTGGGAAATATGATGATGATGATGATGATGATGATGATGAAGAGAGGGGAGTAAACAGGGTGAGATGAGGAGAATGAGAGAGAGGGATGGACATAACAGTGAATGTATTATGTATATTAACCTGACAAATACCGAAGTAAGCTGGTAAGGGTGAGGTAATATGGAGCCTGACCCTACCGTGACACCATATAATTATTGATTTATCCACCGATAGATCTATATATCTATCTATAGCCCGACGCCCTAATCCCGCAAAGAGTGGCCGCAGACAAAACGCCTCCAAGTCGCTCTGTCACCCACCATTTGACTACCCTCCCCCCAACTCACCCCCCCCCTCATATACCTCTCAACTCCATCCCTCCACCTCATCCTCGGTCTACCTCTCCCTCTCCCTCCCTCCACTTCACCTACATACACCCTCTTCATTCTGTCCTTGACCTCCGTGGCAGGCAGACGTGCTTCCCAGAGCGCTTCATCACACAGTAATTTAACAACTGAGTTGAAACTGATCGGATGCACTACAAAACCAACGTGCCCTGAAATGGCTAGTGCCATGGCCATGAACGAGGGAAGGGAGGCCCACTTGGGTGACAACGAGGAAGAAATAGATATGGATACCGGGTTTACGGAGGTCATCAGTACAAGAGAGAAGAGAAAGAGGATGATACGCGGCAGCGAGAGGGAAGCGAGTGATGAAGAAGAGGACAGAGACAACAAAAAGGTAAAGAATAAGTCGTGTGGGGTAGATGGAGGTGTTACTATACCATGTGATACGGGGAAGGCAGTTTCTAAGTTGAAGTAGGGCTTTTATATCCCTAGACTTTATACCCACTTCTCTGGTGGGTATAAAGTCTAAGTCCGAAGTAAGGGTTTTGGTGCCCTTAAGACTTATACCAGATCCAGTCACTCGAAAAAATCCTAAGTCCAAATTGGAGTGCTTTTTGGACTTAGGATTTTTCGAGATGGTGGAACTGGTATAAAGTCCAAGTTGAATTGTGGGTTTTTATACCCATGAGTTTATAGCAGCAAGTTAACTTGTGCTGGAGTCTACTGTGTACTCTGTTCCATGTCTTTGGCAACTAGAGTATAGCATTGTAGGCTTTCTTTGCATACTTTACTTTTTCTGTGATATTGTATTTTAGTCATTTGTAATACCATAAAGGGCAAAGTAAAGTTGATATACAGCTGATTCTTTTATTATCTTTAGTGTTTTACAAGAGTTTACAATTACAATACATTTACATAGTATACAAGTAGCAATGGCAGCAGCTGTTAGGTTACTCTGGCAGAAGATTTTATATATTAAAGTATCTCAAAGTATATCACAAAAGTATTGGACTAGAGCAAATGTTTTAAGTATTATCAAAGTATATCAGTTAAATACGGGCAAGATACCTTTAGCAATTAATATTATGTAGTAGGTCCTATGTCTATCTCCAACTCGCTCCCTCGCTCCTACTCGCCCCTCTACCCTCTCTCCATCACGCTCACTCTAGAACGACAGAAAAAGAAAAAGCGCATAAAAAAGTAAAGGTGGGGAAGAGAAAGAAGCACTAAAGCAGACAGACACTAACAGACAGACACACCATCCCAGCACGTTCGGCTGCGCTGAGGACAGGCAGACAGGACAGACGGAGAGGAAGATGGAAGTGGAAGGAAGTCCCCCTTTCCCGCCTCCCCCCACCCCACCTCCCTCCCCAGACCCACCTACCTGCCACACCCAGCCTAGTATGCTGGGAACTACACACACACACACACACACACACACACACACACACACACACACACACACACACACTAAAGGAAAATACAAAGAAACATACAACCTGTCACCTGTCCTGTCCGGCGCTCCGATCTCCCTGCAGGCTCTCCGGTCTCCCCTGATCTCTCGGCCGTCTCGTCTCTCCCTTGCAGCCGTCTCTGCATCGCCTGGGGAAATACAGGAACATCAAGGGTGCCTAAGGAATGCAATGCCTACCAGAGTAACGCTATACAGGTGCCGCCACAGCTGCTGCTACCCTCCCTACCACATCACCTATCAGTACAAGCTACAACACACGCCGCACTAGTTCCTCTGCAGGGCTTGCCATGTTCTCGAGCGACCATCTCGTCGTCTACAGCTGCCATTTCTTCCCTAGTTGCCACCCCTTCTTCTGAGGTTGCCATCTCGTCTTCTGAGGTTGCCATGTCTTCTGAAGTTGCCATGTCTTCTGAGGTTGCCATCTCGTCTTCCGAGGTTGCCATCTCGTCTTCCGAGGCTGCAACCTTGTCTTCTGGGGCTGCAGCTTCGCCTTCCCCCTCGCCTGCAGTTGCCATCTCGCTGGCCAGGGTTGACATCTCGTCCTCCGGCGTTTCCATCGTTTTCTGTGGAGCAAATATCAATTAGGCCAAAGTACGCACTATATGCTACTGCTGAGCCTATGTCCCGTATTCTGGGTGGCATAGCAGGCTTCGTAGCGCATTTCCCTGAGAGATTTATTTTCCATAACACCAACATTGTATTGCAAACTTACGCCAATGTCTTTTAACCCCATCTTGTCACCCAATTCCTTCCCATTCCACACATCCTTCCTTCCTTTAGGTTCTTCACAGCCATACTGTACCATCACCACACCCACACTACCACCACCACCACCACACTCCATCAAAACCACACTCCATCATCATACCACCACCACCATAACATTATCACCACTACCACAGCCACGTACTACCACAACCATCACAACCACACATCACCACCACCAACACCCCTGACATCATCACCGTTACAACCACCACACAGCTATCAGTGCTCTCGTGCAAATATTATCTGCTTGAGAGAGAGAGAGAGAGAGAGAGAGAGAGAGAGAGAGAGAGAGAGAGAGAGAGAGTTTTGTGTGTGTGTGTGTGTGTGTGTGTGTGTGTGTGTGTGTGTGTGTGTGTGTGTGTGTGTGTGTGTGTGTGTGTGTGTGTGTGTGTGTGTGTGTGTGTGTGTGTGTGTGTGTGTGTGTGTGTGTGTGTGTGTGTGTAAATCACTCAAACATCTTTTAACAGTAAAGAAAATGCGTGACTAAGTGTACGATGTGAGAAAAGCCCAGAAAAATATTTCATATTTCAAAAAAGTTTAAAAATGGTTCAATACCTTTTACTAGTGAAGAAAGCTATTATTTCCCACTCCTGGCGTCTGTCGTGTCGGTGTAAATATCCTTTGCTTGCCTGGCCGTGTAAATATCCTCTGCCTGCTTGGTCGTGCGAAAATCCTCTTCTTTCTACGTGTCAATGGAAAAATTCAACCTGAGAGGTGGAGAGCAGAGATGTGAGGGTAGGGGAGGTTTGACTGGTAGCGGGAAGATGGGAGGGGGGGGGGTAGATGGAAGAGGTGACGGGCTATGGAAGAGGTGAGGGGGTAGGGAAGAGATGAGAGGGTAGGGAAGAGGAAGGGGATCGGGAAGAGGGGAGGGGGGTAGAGGGAAGAGGTGAGGGGGTAGAGGGAAGAGGTGAGGGGATAGAGGGAAGAGGGGAGGAGGGTAGAGGGAAGAGGGGAGGGGGTAGAAGGAAGAGGGGAGGGGGTAGAAGGAAGAGGGGAGGGGGTAGAGGGAAGAGGGGAAGGGGGAAGAGGGGAAGGGGGTAGAGGGAAGAGGGGAGGGGGTAGGGAAGAGGGGAGGGGGTAGGGAAGAGGGGAGGGGTAGGGAAGAAGAGAGGGGGTAGGGAAGAAGAGAGGGGGTAGGGAAGAAGAGAGGGGGTAGGGAAGAAGAGAGGGGGTAGGGAAGAAGAGAGGGGGTAGGGAAGAAGAGAGGGGGGTAGGGAAGAAGAGAGGGGGGTAGGGAAGAAGAGAGGGGGTAGGGAAGAAGAGAGGGTGGTAGGGAAGAATAGAGGGGGGTAGGGAAGAAGAGAGGGGGGGTAGGGAAGAAGAGAGGGGGGTAGGGAAGAAGAGAGGGGGGGTAGGGAAGAAGAGAGGGGGGTAGGGAAGAAGAGAGGGGGGGTAGGGAAGAAGAGAGGAGGTGGTAATGAAGAAGTGAGGGGGTAGGGAAGAGGTGAGGAGGGTAGAGAGAAGGGGTGAGGGGGTAGGGAGGAGGGAAGGGGTGAGGGGGTAGGGAGGAGGGAAGGGGTGAGGGGGTAGGGAGGAGGGAAGGGGTGAGGGGGTAGGGAGGAGGGAAGGGGTGAGGGGGTAGGGAGGAGGGAAGGGGTGAGGGGGTAGGGAGGAGGTGAGGGGGTAGGGAGGAGGTGAGGGGGTAGGGAAGAGGAGAGGGGGTAGGGAAGAGGTGAGGGGGTAGGGAAGGGGGACTGGAGTAGCGGGCATAGAGAAGGTGACAGTTTAGAGATGGTGTGTACAATTAGCCACTGCTACGACGCCAAAACACAAAAATCTTCCTCTGGAAATATATCAGTGTGGTTGTTTGTAAATGTTGGTAAATTTAACAATGGTATTTAACATATTTTCCATCGGCTGTTTAATTAGCAAGGAGTGTTTGGGACTTTTCATAAACCTCAGGGGACCTTCGAAATAAACAGCTGTTAACCAGGATTATTGTATCTCCCTTGCCGGACGGGTGTGTGAATAATGAACTCATTTCTTAGTAGGGATTGTCACCGAAAAAATGGCTTCTTTAGACCCAAGAGCACCAGCATTGTCAACAGCTCGTGTCATAGTGGAATTGCTGTGCCGTGTAAACATGTAGTTATAATACGTCAATATCCACGTCATCCAACAGAGTACACGAATTATTTCTTTTAACTAATTTGCTGCTGGGGAAGGGGGTACAGACAATCTTCACCTTCCCTCCCCGTAGTTCACACAACGCACGACGTCAGAACGCATGCCCTGATCAAGGAAGGGTGTAAACCACAATCTTTATACAAATATGTGAACGGTACAGTCATGAGAGCCAACCTGAAAGCCATTATGGTCAAAGCCCCATCCTGTCACCGACCATGACCAAAAATTCAGTCATCGAGAAGGTGAATAAATCGGATAATGTCGGGGCAAATGATCATGTTAGTGCTAACCCATTCAGCCAGGAAACGTCGTTCATTATATTCTTGCAACAGCCTGATGATTTTATTCAGCTTAGGGTACACTTTTCAAACTGAAGGAGTCAGATACAGTACTAATAAAATCTTTAGTATGGGAGGCTGCTCGTAAGCTGAATAAAATCGCTTGATAAGAATAAAATAAGAATGAGGTCAGGTTCAGGGGAATAAACGAATCTTTACCTAACCAAGGTTTACGTGGTCAACACATTTCGCACAGAAATGACAATGATTAGATGGATGTGAAGTGTCTCGTTGAATGAGAGGCCTGTGTGTGTGGGGGGGGGGGGCTAGGTTTACTATTGACGAGTTGAGAGAAAAGATGGGACAGGAGTGTACTGGTGTTGTGATGAGGAGGGGTAGATTAGGATGGTTTGGATATGTGGAGAGGATGGAGGATGACAATAGGGTAAGGAGAGAGAGGTGTGAACGTCGGAGGTACAGTAGGGTTGCTAGAGGCAGACCTGAAAATGCCTGGGACGAGGTCATAGTGTGTGACTTCAGGGATAAGGGAGTGAATAGTGAGGCTGCAAAAGATTGTGCAGTGTGGAGAGCCGCCATTATGTGACCAAGGCCGACGACGCATGCAAGCATGTTAGATCCTTTATAAAGATACGACACGAACGATTCGATACAGGTGAGGTTCAGGGATCACCATTTTATATAATTTATCTCCTGCCATTTTTGCCTTCCATCTCTACAGTATCCCCGGCCATCCTATCGCGTTGACGAATAGGGGAATTTGGAGGAGGAACACGAACAACAAGTCTACCCTCCTCCTGCCTGCCTGACTTGCCTCATGCCCCTCCCCCCCCATTCTCTCTCTCTCTCCCTCATATATATATATATATATATATATATGAGACAAACTGCCTAGCCCCGGGCTCCTACGCTCCTCATGGGGCAGTGTAGGATTGGATGATGGATTGATATATATATATATATATATATATATATATTATATATATATATATATATATATAGATAGATAGATAGATAGATAGATAAATATAGATAGATAGATATAGATATATATATTTATTTATCTATCTATCTATCTATCTATCTATCTATATATATATATATATATATATATATATATATATATCTGTCTGTCTCTATCCCCGCACTCCAACACGTCAGCTAAAAATGACACACCACCTTAGTAGCGGCTGTGTGTGTGTGTGTGTGTGTGTGTGTGTGTGTGTGTGTGTGTGTGTGTGTGTGTGTGTGTGTGTGTGTGTGTGCGTGTGTGTGTGTGCGTGAGCGTGTGCGTGTGCGTGTGTGTGTGTGTGTGTGTGTGTGTGTGTGTGTGTGTGTGTGTGTGTGTGTGTGTGTGTGTGTGTGTGTGTGTGTGTGTGTGTGTGTGTGTGTGTGTGTGTGTGTGTGTGTGTGTGTGTGTGTGTGTGTGCGCGTGCGTGCGTGAGTGCGTACATGCTTGCATGCGTGAGTGCGGGCATTAAAATGTCCGAGCATCATTGAGCCCATGCATCTGTGTGTGTGTGTGTGTGTGTGTGTGTGTGTGTGTGTGTGTGTGTGTGTGTGTTTGCATCATTATGTGCGTGTATCTATGTGCTCGTATCTGAGTGTGCGTGTATCAGCGCCTGCGTGTATCAGCGCCTGTGTGTATCAGCTCCTGTGTGTATCAGCTCCTGTGTGTATCAGCTCCTGTGTGTATCAGCTCCTGTGTGTATCTCTGTGTGTGTGTATTAGTGTGCGTGCATGGTCTGATCAGTGCTTGTATCAGTGTTTGCCTGTTGAGTGTGTAAGTGTTGAGTGCGTGCGTGTTGAGTGCGTGCGTGTTGAGTGCTTGCGTGTTGAGTGCTTGCGTGTTGAGTGCTTGCGTGTTGAGTGCTTGCGTGTTGAGTGCTTGCGTGTTGAGTGCTTGCGTGTTGAGTGCGTGCGAGTTGAGTGTGTGCGTCCCTACGTGTCAAGTGGGTTGATGGAGGGTTAGTGCCCCTCCCCGTAAAACAAATAACTCAAAGTCAAACGGCCACCCCTTATGGGATTATGCCGTCTGGCAAAAGATAGATAGATAGTATTCAATATGTGCATGTTTATTGTGTGCATTCTTAGTGTGTGCGTACTTGTGTGCGTGCTCTGTGCGTATTTACTGTGTGCGTGCTCTGTGAGTATTTACTGTGTGCGTATATCAGTGTGTAACTCAAACTGTCTGCATGTTTGTAAGAGTGAAAGTATGAAAAAATATAATGATGATGATGATGATGATGACTGAGGCGTCTGGCAGGAGATAGTAGTAGTAGTAGTAGATGATGATGATGATGATGATGATGGCTATTATGTTGGTCGTGGTGGTGGTGGTGGTGTGGTGATTTTGATGATGATGATGATGATGATGATGATGATGATTTTTTCTAGTTTTTTTTTCATCCGGAAACTTTTATGTTATTAAGGAGCATTCTGTACTCTACTCCTTTCACCTTAACTTGGCCCAAATTTTCGTCCATTTGCAGCTTATTTCACGCGACTCAGTTGCGTCTTTGAAACAGCACTTGTTCGTGACTAGCATAATATTCTATTATTACAACTCTGCATTCGAGATGAAGAAATTGCAATTTTAGGCCAAGTTATAATAAAATGAGTATAGTGAAGGGGATGGGATGGAGGGATGGAGTAGAGAAGTATACGAGAGAGGCGGGTGTACGTTGGGGGGAGGGCAGCGAAATGGCAGTGTGCAGGGCGACATGGAGGCGATTTGTTTATGGCCACCCCATACATGTTTAAGGCGTCTAGCTATAGATATCTAGACAATTAGGGCTATAGATATAGGTGACGATACACGACTATTAAAATTACATCCATTTACCTTATTTTCTACAATATCTTTGGCCTACAACGCTTCCTGGCTGACCGTACGATATCCCCGTGTCCTAATTTAGTCACCTTAATGGTAAAAACAGCAAAACCCAACACTTGCAGCAAGAGGAGAAGCCTACACACCATCACTACCCCCTAACCAGCAAAACGACGTCTATTGCCCTCATCTGTTGAATCTATTTGACCTATGATACTTCCTGGTTGGCAGCAAAATACCTCTGTGTCCTATCTGAATCATCTTAATGGCAAAAACAGCGAAATTTAACACCAAAACAGTAAAATTTAACACTTACATCAGGAGACGGAGCCGACGCAGCCTCACCCTCTTATCGTCCGAGTACCACTGACTGACCAATGGAATGCCATGCTTGTTCAGCCCAGAAACTCGTGTGAAACTTTACCCAACTACTTTTACAACCCCTAGAGGGCACGGAGACCCTCTCATCTTCGGGGTAACTCTAATATTTTATTCCAGCTAATACAAGAGGCTATTATTCACCTGGGAGTTGTTTATAAGTGTCTGAGAGCGTTAATGCTGTAAATATTAACCTTCCAATGATCGTGACAACTCTAGTACTTTTATTTTATTAGACTCCAGAGGATTTTATTCAGCTGGGAATGGGTCTTAGGACCCTGAGTGCATAAGAGAAAACCGTCGTAGAGGAAGCATCAGGGACCGTAGCAAGCAATGTCAGAAATTATACTTAGCTGTAAGGATACATTAACACTAGAATATAGAACAGTACTCTCTTTTCCCTAAATGGATCTAAAATTACCATCTCTCCATCTTGAATGCTGAGTTGTAACAATAGATGAACACCAAAACATGATGCTAGTCACGAAGAAGCGCTATGTAAAGGGTGAAGAGCCATACCATTGTCATTTCCTGGCACTGGACTACGTGAAATGAGTAAAATAACCCACACAGGGATGGAAAACCTGCCCGTGTTAGAGGAAGACCGGTATAGTCACGAAAAGGTGATATGGAATGGATATAGAACTTCACTTTAACTTGGCCTAAAATTGCCATCTCGCCACCTTGAATGCTGAGCTGTAACAAGAACCTGACATTAGAGTATGATGCTAGTCACGAAAAAGTGCTGTTGGAGATATGTAGAGCCGTGTTATCGTCTTCTTCTGCCTGTAATTATGCTATGAGAAATAAGCAGCAAATATAAGATCTCAGCCATGTTAAGTCTGATAAGCTATACATACAGCTTAATGGAACGCTCTGGTAAAAATTACAGCTATAAACTCATTCTACAACTCCCTAGCACCTGTCCCTTGGCGATTTATTTTGCTTATTACACCTTGCTCTCCTACTGTGCTGTATAAATACTTCAAGCTTTACCATAATCTGCATAGATAACGTACAAAAGGATGTTAATCAGCCTTGTCCAAAAATATATCACTAAGGAAGTCTTTGGTTGACTGGTGGGAGGTGCCTGTGTGTTACCATGGCAACCTCTCACACCACCAGTTACATACACACATTTTCCCACCAGCAAGTTCCATTAGAGAGTATTGTGTGTGTGTGTGTGTGGGTGGGTGGGTGTGTGTACAATCTTATCAGTGTGACGTGTGCGTGTGTCGTCTTGTGTGTATATTTGAAGTACATGTGTAGGTAAGTGTAAACAGTCTTATCAGTATGACGTGTGTGCGTGTGTGTATGGGACGTTTATGTATAGGTGAGTATGTGCGTGTGTTTGACGAATACGTGTAGGTGTCTACACGTGTATATGTACGTGTATGCGTCGTGATGTGTGCCTGTGTATATATTATATACTGTGTGTATGTATATATATATATATATATATATATATATATATATATATATATATATATATATATATATATATATATATATATATATATATATATATATGATGGTAGTGAAGCATGTGTCAGGGTTAATGGGCATCTGAGTGAATGGTTCATAATGGGTGTGGGCGTGCGACAAGGTTGTGTGATGTCCCCATGGTTGTTCAATATTTACATG
>NC_137037.1:736056-857260 GCF_032717465.1 Coenobita brevimanus
ACACATCCCACACAGAACTCAAACACACCCCAAACAAAGCCCAAAAGCACTCCAAAGAGAACCCACACAACCCCCCAAAACACACCCGAAATGCAACCTCAGACACACCCCAGACACTGTACACTCCATGCACACTCCAGGCACACACCCCAAACACACCCCTCATACATTCCGTACACACCCCAAACACAACCCAGATACACTCCATACACACCCCAAACACACTTTCCAAATACAACCCAGATACACTCTATACATACACCTAATACCCCCCCCCCCCCCCCCCCCGATTCCGACATGTCTCAGAGTAAAATTTCGGAAGTTAAACTTGGGTTGCTTTATCCGTAGACTTTCCCCCTGAACCGTGGCTTGTATTTTTTTTTTTTTTTTTTTTTTTTTAATGAATGGAGGAAGGAAAAACAAAGGAAAAAAAAATAAGTCCATGTGCCTGAAGGCATCCTCCATTCATATAATGCTTATAACAATTGGATTTAAAATCGAGAGGATTAAATGTATGTGGGAAGCAACTCCCAGGAAGTGAATTCCAGAGAGTAGTAGTTCTGGGGATAAATGAATTTTGATAAGCAGAGGTTCTGCATTGTGGGGGAGAGAGTGTGAGTTCATGGGCGCTCCCAGCTGCCCGAGTATTTCGGGAGAAAATGTGAAGGGGAGGAACAATTGAAGCCAGTTTGTCAGAGCACTTACGGTAAAAATATCGATAAAATAATGCTAAAGAAGCAACATCTCTACGTGCTGATAACGGAGGAAGGTCCTGCGTAATGGCAGGATTATTGATTAATCTAATGGCTTTATTTTGAATTTTGTCCAACTGCCTCAATGCAACCGCTGCACATACACTCCACAGTGGTAAACAGTATTACACCGCTCCACATCCACACGTGGTGAACAGTATTCGATCTGAGAACCCGCATGACTTTTGTATATTGTGGCCATCTGCTCGTCAGTGAAGAACTCATGAACTCTGTACATAAGTCTCAGTTTTTTAGAAGCATTTTTAGCAAGGGATTTAACATAAGCTGTCCAGTTAGGTTGGGGTTTAGAGTAACACCTAGGATATCAATTGTAGTGGATATGGGAATACTGACATCATTTAAAATTATGTGAGAGTCTGAGGGATTCTTTCTGTTGGAGAAATTAATGTATTTAGTTTTCTGAGCATTAAATGAGACCAGATTTGTTTGTCCCCATTGATTAATTTTAGAAAGGTCATGGTTCAGAGAAATTGCTGTTTATCTGGGAATTTATAATACCAAATTGTGTAAAGGAGGTACTAAATGTGAAAGAACTATGAAGGGTCGAGTCATCAGCATAAGAGTGTATTGGGTTGTGAGTGACAGATAGGAGGTCATTTATATGAATGAGAAAGAGGGTTGGCGCCAAAACTATCCCTGAGGTACGCCAGCATTTATGGAATGAAACTGAGAATAAGTACCATCTACTATGACCGTATTTTTCTACTATGGAGGTAAGAAGAAATTAGAGGAACCAGTGATGCAAGGCCATAGTGTGACATCTTAGACAATAAGGCCTGGTGACATACTGTCAAATGCTTTTGATATATCTAGTGCTATTGTGTGTGTTTCACCATGTTGGTCTATTGTTTTGTTAATCTGATGGGTAAGAAGGCAAAGAATGTCTACAGTTGAACGTTCTTGTCTAAATCCATACTGCTGATCATTGATTAATTTATTGATTTCTAGATGCTTGATTATGTGTTTGTTAATTAGCGACTCAAAAACTATACTGTGAACGGAAGTTATTGCAATTGGTCTGTAGTTTGATGGATCAGAAGTTGCCCCCTTTTTAGGAACAGGATGGATATTTGCTTCTTTCCAAGAGGCTGGAAAACTTGAGGTACGGATGCATAAGCGGAAAAATTTTGCCAATACAGGAGCCAACACTGAGGAGCAATTTTTAAGTACCATTGAAGGAATTTCATCTGGACCAGTAGCTTTTTCTGCAGAGAGATTCTGTAATACAGCTTGTACGTATCTGGTGTGAATTATGAAAGGAGGTATTTGAGGGGAATCAAAATCAAGTACAGGAATATTGTAATTTTCTGTATTTAGGGTTGAGTTTGTTGAAAAAATGTCAGCAAGAAGTTTGGCTTTTCCGCGTGGGTCACTTACTAGATTTCCACTGGGGGACTGTAAAGATGGAATGGAAGAGGTGGTAGTGAAGTTAGTTTTGAATGAATTAAGGGTTGACCAGAATATTTTGTTATCATTTGGGTTGTTTAGTAGTTTGTTAGCCTGTCTATGCAGAAAGTTTGATTTAGAAAGATTGACGATAATTTTAGCATGGTTTCTTTGGTTTTGGTCCTTGTATAAGTGTTATAGGCTATTGTTTTATGTTCTGTTACTCTAGCACAATTGTGGTCAAACCATTTAGGAGAATTACATCTTTTTCTGTAATTATGATGGGGAATGAATGTTTCCATGCCGACTGTAATGAAATCCTGTATGTGGCCCAATGTGGAATTTACATTTGGGAGAAAAAGGAGGTCCAAGGAACATCCACGAAAAAATTATGGAGTCCCTGCCAGTCTGCCCTGTCGTAGTGCCATTTAGTCACCACGACCTGTTCCGAGCAGGAGGGTGTGGTAAGTGTTAAATTGGTGGCTTGAATCAGACAATGATCCGAGGATCCGAGAGGGGACTTCACTTCTACATTATAATTATCTGAATTGGTTGTTAGAAACAAGTGCAATAGGTGGGGATTTTGATCGGGGTTGTCTGGTACACGGGTGGGTTGACTGACTAACTGGGTGAGATTAAATGAGTCTGCAAATAGCTCACATTCAAGACCAGAGTCATCAGTTCTGGCTGAATAAGTGAGCCATTCAACATTATGGACATTAAAATCATCCAGAACAGTAGTTTCTGATGCAGTATTAATGTTGAGGACACTTAGTTATGAAGACAGAGAATCAAATAAACTCGGCTCTGGAGGGGCATTAGGGGAACGAGAAACGCAACAGAAATACTTAATTTTACCAAAAAAAAATTAATTTGTATATGGAATAGTCGAAATAAGACAATTAAATTTAGTAATCTCCTCCAGGGCAATTTCTGATATAGGAAGGCAACATACGCTTCCTTTGGGTCTGAAATTTTGAATCAAGATATAACCAGGGAAATTAAATTTAGCTAAATCAGAGATGGAGCTTACTTGTGTCTCTGTCAAAAATAGCAGATCTGGGGATTCAAACTGGAGGAAATTTTGAACAGAGTTGATGTTGGAATGAAGTCCCCTAATATTGCAAAATAAAATTTTACTGCACTGACGAGCAGATTCAGGGCGCCGCAACACTGGGGGTGGCACAGTCGCTTGATGACGACCGGGAGGGCCCTGTGCAGACAACCCAGCCCTGCCGGTGGTGGTCACCCGAGAAACCAGCGCACTGATTCCCAGTATAGCAGCAGCCATGGTTCTTTTTATGGAGGGGAGAACAGGGATGTGTTTTGAAATGTTCATGATATGTAATGACAAGATTGGTGTTTTATGGAGAGAGGATAGCTGGTTTAAGGCAATGTGATATAATGTGGATGTGTGTGTTGTGCAAAGAGGGCAATCTGATGCCCTCTGATGTGTGAGGCAGAAAGATGTGTAACCAGCTACCAAGGCCTAGCAGAGAAAATGGAATCCAGGCTATTCCATGAGTCTACCGTTACCTTTGCGGTAGTACTTCCCTGGGCGGGGCTACCTACCCCGTGGGGAGGATTGGGAAGATATGGAAGAAGAGAGGGTGAGAGAGGGAAGGAAGTATAGTGGGTGGGACATGGAAGGAGGAAGAGTGAGTGGGAGAGGAAATAAGGGTGAGTCAGGAGGGAGAAAGGGAACATCAGAAAAGTTAATGAATGAAAAGTCAGGGAACGAGAGCGATTATGCTGTGTAAGGAGAGAGAAGGAAGGGAACAGAAGAAATGTTTATGAAAGAAGACTCGGAAAAGGGGAGTGAGTAGGCTGCGTAAGGAGGAAGGAAAGTTGGGTAGGGAATGAGAGATGGACAATGAGTGAAGTGTGAATGGAGAATAAATGGGATGGGAGATAGGATGGGGAAGGAGGATAAAGGAGTGAATGGACTGTGGAGGAAAAAACTTTGGGTGGAGATAAGGGGGTAAGGAAGAGTGTGCCGGGTGTGGAAGGGTGACAGGGGGTGATGTGCAGTGATGGAGAATGCGGGCCGGGGGAGGGGGAACGGAAGACAGATTAGATTGAGTGATGTACGGTATAGCGAGGAGAATGGCGGAGATTTGGAGAGATGAGGTGGAAGCTAGATGGAGGAGACAAGAGGAACTGAGGCTACATGGTGGAGCAGATGTGAGGAGACGGTACTCCCCTCCCTCCCTCTCTCTCTATATATATATCTATATCTATATCTATCCATATATATATATATATATATATATATATATATATATATATATATATATAATGTAAATATCTTAGTGAATCCCATTTTGGTTAACATGTTCTAATGCCACAAATTTCAAGTAATGCAATAATAATAATAATAATAATAATAATAATAATTATAAACTAGTAGTAGTAGTAGTAGTAGTTAGTAAAAACTAATAACCAAAACAAGGCAACCAACAAAATCACAACATACCATTAATAATTAATCAATACTCATCATCATCATAATCATCAAAACAAACAATCCAGCTTTCCCAACAGACCAGTACGGTAATAGCCAATTAACCAATCAGCAAGAAGCACAATCGATCACTTCTGTCTGGGAGTGATACTCAGCTTTGGGATATTACCACCTCATTACCACCTCAAGGCTCCCAGAACTCACTCTCAGCTGAATATTAGTTTTCCGTCAGCTGGAGGAGAATGCTAGAGTAGTCCCGATATGAGAGGGCTATAGCAACCCTTACTAACCCTCTCAGGTTCCAATGACTCATTATCAACAATAAAAATCGTCTGGCGCTGGTTTGAAAAGAATACCGGGGTAAATCCATCCATATGAGGGAATTGCTGCTTAGAGCAGTAAATATTTAGTAAACTACAATTCAAGTATGGGGTATATAGACGTTTTCTATAATTTATATATATAATTTTGGAAGTTTTCTTCCATGATGTTTTCGGCGAATATTACCTCTCATCTGGCGGCTACCGCTATTGCTACTACCACTGCTACTACAAAAATAATAATAATAATAATAATAATAATAATGAGGCCGTAAGACAATGACCCTACCTATAAACAATTCTTAACAACAAACAATACTAATAAATTCCAAATTTCCATAACATAGGCTAACCATCAAAGTAACACAAAAAAAAACAATACTTGCTAATTTCCAAATATCCATACCTCCATAATATAACCATCCAAGTAACACTAACCTGCACAACCTCCAGCCTGCCACTTCCATCACTGGTCACACAAGCATCCATCTCCTGTATCAAGATGCGTCCAATAAATTCACGTCAGGCCGATGACAGATCATTTATTATCCCTTCATATCATTTTTTACCACTATAGTCCGTCACCGCAATTTCCACGTCAAGTGCTATGTTTGTGCACACGAGCAGTTCATCTTCAAAACAGCCTTGGTAATTGTAGCAGAGTTATGATACAACCTCTACCCACAGACAGTAACGCATAACTAAGGCTTACCGCTTCCGTTGTTGTCGTCGCCAGTTGCCAAGTGAAAATGATAGAAATCCGCTTGCTTGGTCTCAAAGTAGTTAAAAATCAGCCAGACTGAGGGAGAAAAAAAAAAAAAAAAAAAAAAAAAACTACTACAGGGTTTTACAAACCGCCCGACACGAGAAAGCTTGTACATATTTACCCGCTAAACTGCATTCAAACCTCTAAATTTAGCGAAAAACAGCTGAGTTTGTAACTCTGGTCGGCGCCTACCCACGATGCGTAACAATACACTTCTAGTAGCAATATCAAAATCTCTCCAATATGCACCTACTGACCATACAATGATTCTAAAAATTTGGTTAAAATGTATAAATTACAGTTACAAAGTAATACTAACAAAAATTGTTCATAATAATATTTAACTTATGAGACTTTTTGGAACGGTTGGCAACCTTGATCTACAGCCCCACGCTGGCTGGCAGAAATAGATGTACTGTACTGTATATATTTTTCCTTACACTGTTAGACTGAGGGGAGGGATGTAACGTTATACAGTGATTATTATTAGGTACACTTCAAGGTCAGTTAGCAGTGGAATGTAATTTTTTTTTTTTTTTTTAAGGTGATTAAATGTCTAGACTAAATCGAGGCCAGTAAGTCTTATTGGCCTTGGACTAAATAAGAGTGAAAGCAACATCCGCTACTGCCGTGATCAGTCTATGAGCGTTAATATCTAACACGTTAAAGGAACAATTGCCGCATACCATTTGCAAACATATTCTTGGTAAGTGAATTCCAACACTCCCTCCTTCACATGGCTTCATGTCATGTAGATTTCAACTTCATGTAACTGGGATACGAGTACATTATCAAGGACTACAGAGAGATGAATAACCTGATATCATAGTAAACGATATAATCCAAAGTTTACTCCGAACCTCCCTGTTCCTTCTTTTATCCTTTCTGCTTCATCTATTGCCTTATTATTATTATTATTATTATTATTATTATTACGGTATTCTTTTCTCTTTCGCCCACTTCTCTCTGAGCCCTTCGTACGGGCCTTTTTTTTTTTTTTTTTTCATTTCCTTCCATATTCGACTGTTCTCAAAGTGAATCGGAATCAAAACAATATGATCGGACAAACCAATGAAGGGAATATCACGTTTTGTTTTTTTGGTTTTTTATCGCAGGAAATACATGTAGCTTGTGACTGTATACTGTATATGGATATTTGGTAAAGACGTCATGTGAGTTAGACTGAATAACAACGGCAGGATTATGGAGCACAGCACCCTAATACTCAGAAAAAGAGAGAGCGAGAGCAGAAAACCTGTTTACAGGCATGTTATTATGATGTAATTGCCCGGTATTGTGGAGGTAATGTGACGCCTATCAGATGGTCGTCCATCAGTTTCTGCCATGTTGTACTCATGTATCTTTGCTAAGTATCCCCTCCCTCCCTCTACTATAGTGAATCGTCATTTTCTCATAATGTCTCCCATCTCATAATCATCACTAGATCCCTCAACAGAATCAATCGAATGTGCATTTATCCATCAAGTTACTTACAAATGGTCCCCGTTAAAGAAATTCGTGGTGGAGTTTGTTCATTGTTTATTAACGAAAAGTAACTGAGAATGCGAACTAACGCAATTTCTTCATATTCAACTTGCTCCTCTCTTTTTCACACGAATAGAAAACTTTTTTTACGTCATTGTAACGCAAAAACTTTTCATGGTTAAGCATACATCTATTGCACTTGTTACGGCCACTTCTCTTTACCAGCTTCAATAAGTCCATTGTTAAATCTCTCTCTCTCTCTCTCTCTCTCTCTCTCTCTCTCTCTCTCTCTCTAAACAAACACAAAAAAGTAGTAAGAAAAAGATAAGGCCGGTGTGAGTAAATCCTGTCACAGAACCCAAACGAGGCCAGAACCACTTAGCCTTATCACAGTAACAATGGCTTAGTTAGCTGCCACAAACACCACACCGCACACCATCATAAACCGCTACTGCCATCCACGTTCATCACTTGTTACCTCACCCACTTGCCTGGTATATCACAGAAGCTGCCTGCAAACTTAGCTCCTAGAGGGGCGTTGGCACCACAGAGCTGTGTGGGCTGTTTGGCGACCCTTCCTAAAAACTCTCATCCCCCTTTACCCAGATGTCTCATGTCATTTACCATCCCTCTTTCCACCCTCTCCCCATCCTCAACAATGACAGACACAAATACATGCATACATATTGTTACGGAACAGAGAAAGATAATGTACACTTTAAGTGAGAATACTAAAAATCACTACTGTCCTGTAAAGTTCCAGGTTCAAAACAAAAGAGTTAGGTAAAATTACAAGTTAAAGTTTAATGCTCAAACTAACAACAAAACATTCAGGACTCATAAGGATAATGTAATGGCAAAAACAGGTTAAATATATGGTTAACTGCAATAGCCTCTATTAACACGAAATTAGCATGAGTAAATTTATCTAAGTCAGCCCTGATAAAATGAAAATACCAGATAATACTCAGTGAATGCAAGATATATTATTACAGATACGAAATATTATGAACAATGGCTGACATGAAACTTTACATTAATCACAAAAACCCTACTAGGCGTAAGAACCAACACCCCATGCTACACAGTACAAGAAAAAATGCAATAACACTTATACTCAAATTACACAGCTGCTAGATGGTTGGAGACTTCCTGAGCACTCACAATAATAACAACTGTACAGGGGAGGACAGAGATGTGAACATAATGAGGAGTAGATCTAAGTGGCAATAATGCAGAGACTGAGCTCATTATATAGGGGCCGGCAGAGCTTGATACAATTTGTAAGATGGACGCGCAAATGAAGCCATGGGGACAAAGAGTTGACGATCCTGCTCTGAACAACAGAAAGAACGACTTACTCTACTATAAGGGAGGAGGGGGGGAATGAGGTAGAACACGCCCGTGATCAAACATGCAGCATACTGTACGTTAGAATTATACAAAGGATGATGAAATCATAGGCTATGTAACACCTCCCCACAAAGAAAAAGAAATTTACAAAGGAAATTTCTTATTACTCTAAAACAATCAGTCTAAAGTCCAGATAAGCAATCTGCAATAACATTTTCTTTCCCCTTGACATGTTGTATGTCTAATGAATACTCCTGAAGAAGTAGACTCCATCTTGTCAATCTCTGATTTTTATCTTTAAACTTACTAAGGAATTTCAGTGGGTTATGATCGGTATAAATGACTATGGGGTCAAAACCAGAACACAAATAAAATGAAAAATGCTGTAAACCCAAAATCAAGGCCAAAAGCTCTTTCTCAATAGTTGAGTAGTTCTTTTGAGGTGGAGTGAACTTCTTACTGTAATAAGATACAGGGTGTCTTTCAGAGACTGCTTGAAAACATTTGACATGAAATTACTTCCCCGGTCTGACCGTACCTCCTTGGGCAGACCAAACTTGGTGAAGAAACCCAGCATTTCCTTAACCACGTTCTTTGCTAAGATATTTCTAAGTGGAATGGCTTCAGGATAACGAGTAGCCATATCAATCAGGGTCAACACATAAGAAAATCCTGAAGAAGTCTTAGGAAGAGGGCCCACAATATCCACCAACACACGGGTGAATGGCGCCTCAAAAGGAGGAATGGGAACTAGAGGTGCAACCTTTTCGGTCTGATTACACTTCCCCACAACTTGACAGGTGTGACAAGACTTACAATACCAGGAAACATCCCTGAAGATACCTGGCCAGTAGAAATGTTTCAAAATGCGTGCCACAGTCTTCCTCACTCCAAGGTGTCCTGCCAAACTGGAATCATGAGCCACTCTAATGATATCCTGCCTACAAACACGAGGGATGACAACTTGATGTACAACCTCCCATTCACAGTCGGCTGATGCTGTTGGGGGTCTCCACTTCCTCATAAGAACTCCTGACTTTATATAATAACAAGTAGAAGCACCGGCTGATTCTTCCTCACTGCAAGCAGAGTTAGCTAGACCTTTCAACGCAGGGTCAGCAACCTGCAACTCAACCAACTCTTGACGAGACAAATTATCAACACTACGGGGTACTGCCTCATCTGGTGAGTGGTCCAAATTAGCAAGAAAAGTGTCAGCTAGGATAACATCATCATCATCATTATCCCCTAAGTCACCAGTAACTTTAGACTTAGCCCTAGTGACAGCACATGCAGGGAACACATCAGAGACATCACAATCCTGGGTCGCAGCCACTGGCTCACTAGACAACTGAGGAGCTGGACACACTTGACTTCCACCAATATCATTTCCAAGTAAGAAAGTTACACCTGACATTGGGAGTGTCTCAACCAACCCAACCATAACGGAACCATTAACAAAACCAGACTCTAAATTCACTCTGCACAGAGGGACAGAGAAGTAATTATTCCCCACACCTTGTAAGATTACAGTTTCATCAGAGGAATTAACATTAGAGCCTAGAACACTGGTCAGCATAAGGGATTGGCAAGCACCTGTATCACGATATATTTTAACTGATTTCCTGTCATTACTGTCCAGAGGACTGACAAAACCATCAGACAGGAAATTAGCACATGAACTCTTGAGAGTGTCACCCACGTTACTGCTCAAAAGAGGAGCTCCATCATGAGAATTTAAGTTACCCCTCAAAGCAGGTTCAGTTAACTCAGTTAAAGCATTCTGGGAACTCTCAAGAGTGGACACTAGACCAATTGACTGAATATTTAAAGACTCCTTTTTGTTCACATCACGCAGTCTCCTGAAACATTTCACCGTAGTATGACCAAGCTTACTACAATAAGTACATTTACTTTTCTGAAATCTAGAGGTGAGGCTGGTATTTACTTCCTGAGAAACATCATCTTTATTCTCTTTCCTGTTACCTGTACTCTGAGTAGAGGCAACGTACTTACTCTCAGCTTTCCCTTTTTCTTTAGAATATCTCTTGTGAGTGAGAACATATTCATCAGCTAAAACTGCAGCATCAGACAAATTATCTATTCTTTTCTCATCAAGATATAGGCTTACATCTTTATAAATACACCTTTTGAAGTCCTCCAGCAAAATCATCTGCTTAAATTTGTCAAAATCAGAATCCACATTCTTAGAATTTAACCACTGCTCTAACAGATCTTCTTTGATTTTTGCGTACTCAACATGGGATTGCTTATCTTGCTTGTAAGTTGTCCTAAATTTTACTCTATAGGCTTCAGGAACAAGCTCATAGGCCTTAAGAATCAAGCTCTTAACTACATCATAATTATCAGATTGATCCTGAGGCAAAGATGCATAAGTAACTTGAGCTTTACCGGTGAGAACAGTTTGAAGGAGTACTGGCCAATACTTTTTGGGCCAATTAAAACCTGTAGCTACCCTCTCAAACAACTGAAAATACTTTGTTAAATCAGATTCATTAAAAGGAGGGACAAGTTTAACATTTTTAACCACATCAAAATCATCAGAGCTAGATGATCCAGTTCCACCTAGTTTCATGCGATACTCATGGTCTGCCTGAATCCTAGCAAGTTCAACTTGTGCCTCAGCCTCCTTAGCTTTTGCCTGAAATTCAGCCTCCTTAGCACGAGCCTCCTGCAGGGCTAGCTGTAACTTAGCTAATTCAATCTGCGTTTGCTCATTTGGAGGAGTTACATTAAACAAGCTTTCATTAATCATGTCAACAATTTGGTCTTTTAGAATGATGAGAGCGAACAGCAATTCCCAATTGTTAAGCAACAAGCTTAAGTTCATTCTTTGTTCTGTTTTCTACATCACACACTGTTTGCACATATGACAAAAAATCTTTGGCTTCATCAAGCGTAGTAATAGTAGACATCATGAATAAATCACAGTCACAAAATATCAAGCAATATCCTTATGATAATATCCTGAATATCCTGATAAGAGGTCGCCAAATTTATGTTACGGAACAGAGAAAGATAATGTACACTTTAAGTGAGAATACTAAAAATCACTACTGTCCTGTAAAGTTCCAGGTTCAAAACAAAAGAGTTAGGTAAAATTACAAGTTAAAGTTTAATGCTCAAACTAACAACAAAACATTCAGGACTCATAAGGATAATGTAATGGCAAAAACAGGTTAAATATATGGTTAACTGCAATAGCCTCTATTAACACGAAATTAGCATGAGTAAATTTTTCTAAGTCAGCCCTGATAAAATGAAAATACCAGATAATACTCAATGAATGCAAGATATATTATTACAGATACGAAATATTATGAACAATGGCTGACATGAAACTTTACATTAATCACAAAAACCCTACTAGGCGTAAGAACCAACACCCCATGCTACACAGTACAAGAAAAAATGCAATAACACTTATACTCAAATTACACAGCTGCTAGATGGTTGGAGACTTCCTGAGCACTCACAATAATAACAACTGTACAGGGGAGGACAGAGATGTGAACAAAATGAGGAGTAGATCTAAGTGGCAATAATGCAGAGACTGAGCTCATTATATAGGGGCCGGTAGAGCTTGATACAACTTGTAAGAAGGACACGCAAATGAAGCCATGGGGACAGAGTTGACAATCCTGCTCTGAACAACAGAAAGAACGACTTACTCTACTATAAGGGAGGAGGGGGGGAGTGAGGTAGAACACGCTCGTGATCAAACATGCAGCATACTGTACGTTAGAATTACACAAAGGATGATGAAATCATAGGCTATGTAACAATATATATTCATATAGTGACAGGCAGACATGCATCGATTAGCGAAGGCAATTCGACACAAGTCAGATACCACTAAGAGGGTGCAGCATGATGCAGTACACATCACATCCTTTAAAACTTTCCTTCCTCCCCCCGACAACACCTCTGCTCTTACAATCATATCATAAACACACCAGCCACTGGTCACTACCATATTGACAAACTGGCCACCAATTTACGCTGATGCGGCCACAACAACCTACTCATATAGGGTGCTCGGCCATTCAGAATGTATTGTGAATGGGGTATTGTCTAGCGGGGAAATTATATAACCTTACCGTTTTTTTAATAGGTGATAGGGAGACTAATGCGGGGACAGTGGGGTATGCAGGCAGGAAATAATCAGAGACTAGTGTGATTCTTGCCTTTACTGGTATAACAGGCACTGACGGAAAGCCTACACATGGTGATGCTGTGAACCCTTGTTGGAGCTGCTGCGGCGTCCACCTGGAAGCCAAACCTTCCCACATTTCCCTGCACCTTCATGTAAGAAGGAACCTAGACTGACCCTAGCGAGGTGCTATCTACCACAAGGGGGCGCCGGTTCCCTACTCAGTACGTGGACTGTATTGCACTGTACTGTACTTGTAGGGCGGCCCCGCAGGAGAATTTATCTACCTGCAGGCGATGGGTCTGTTCAGCCAGACAGACCGGGATTACACAGCAACACCAACAACTGGTATAAAAACTTCAAAAGAATGAAGGGCCTTCATACCAGCCATTGGCCAGTTCACAACCTATTCAGAACTGATCACTTACAAATCCGGCGTGGAAGTTTCATTTTGCCCTTCAGAGTTAACGGCTTAATCAGTCCAATAAATATCTGAATTCCATTTTAACCCCACTTTTAGGTAAAGACGTGACGACAGAGCCGATCTTAACCAAAGTGCTTACATTTATACCTCAGTTCAGTAAATATCTTTCTTCCTCCAACGATAAGCCACTCTCATACTCTCCCACCTTCCGTCTCTGCCTCTATCTTGGCCTCGCTAACATATGCCTCCCAAATTTGTCGCTCATATGGCCGGACCACCACAAGGCATTTCCCTTGCTAAAGGTTTTTGGAGTCTCGCCTTCTGAATTCTCCAGCTGGGGTTTGGGGAATATTATGTGGTGGAGAATGATGGAGACAGGAAAAAGAGAGTGGCAATAGCATGAGAAAACGAGAATAGATGGATTAATGGAGGAAGTCACTTGGTGTCATCAAACATGACTTGTAATTTCAGGTACACATAAGCCTGCCTTTCTCTCTCTCTCTCTCTCTCTCTCTCTCTCTCTCTCACACACACACACACACACACACACACACACAAAATCAATAAATACCATTATTCTCATGTCATACACTACAGTATATTGTAAACATTAAAGAAATGAATTAACAGTAAAACCAGTAGAATATTTACATGATCACATCTGCCCTGGCAGAGAATATATAACTATTAGTGCATGTTATTTTTAGATGTGCTGATTTCTTCTTTGGATGGGCAGGCAGACACTGAGCCAAAGTGGCAGACTATTGAACAATGGAAAATAGTTGAGCGACTGAGAGGAAATTGATAAAGAAAATTATTTACGAGTACGTTGCCTGTTACGGTGGATGTATCATTGTTTTGTATGTGTGTGCAAGCAAAGGCGTGTTAAGAGGTTAACTCCACAAAAACACTGATCCAGGATTATTAGTTACAGAGTCGGGGAGTGGAGAAGAGGAGTGCATGATGCAGGGAGCCTTACACTGCCTCATATTACCTACACTGTCTCAGGCTGCCACACACTACACCACACTGTCTTACACTACCTCAAATTGCCTCACACTAGGCTATATATACTGTCTCAGGCTGCCACACTGCATCACACTGTCTCACACTACCTCGAATCGCCTCACACTATCTACACTGTCTCAGGCTTGTTCTGATGTCAACATCTTTTTCCATAAGAAGTTGTAGTATCACACATTTTACATAATAATTTTTAAAGCTGTTTAGTCATAATCAACAGTGTGTAATGAAGTGTGAATGATGAACAACCAAATATCATTTCGCTGTTAGCTGTGGTATAGAAAGAAGGTGGATGACAGACCATAAGTGCCACCCTGTTTCAATTATAAAATGAAGGTTAGGAGAAGTGAAAAGATATCTGAATAGTGCGTAAGTGTAAAGTCCTGGGGAACCATTTATTATGTTGGTATATGTGAATGTACTTAATGCCATTTTATAGAGGTGTATAATGTGCTAGTAGAGTTGTTATTTATCTCTACTTTTTGCATAAGCCCAAAGTATATGTAAATGCATGGCACCTCACTTTTAGCTGACCTCAGCACCGCGCCCTAGTCGGCTCGGAGAGCGTACAGCGTCAGAAGACGTTATATAGTTATTAAGGGAGGTGGTATCGCTCTTACATATCTCTCGGGTCGCAGTTATATTATTCTGTACCCAATAAAGAGAGATTTAATCTGCTCATTTCTGTCACCTTACGCTACCACTTAATATAACATACCAGCTTCCACCTTCTAGTGGCAGAGGACCTTTGGTGGGAAGTGTCGGACAGTGACGGCGAGTAGCTGACGTGTACTACAGACAGTGTCGTCGATCTCCAACACGGTGGTCTAGTTATACTATAACAGCAGAACACATAATATGTAGTCAACTGCTACGCCATAACCGCTACATTAAATTGGTGCTCAGTGCTGGGATACGATACGTGCTAAAGGGATTTATGCTGTGAACCAATAACCCTTGCAATCGCTCGTTCCTGAAGGTGAAACAGAAAATCTTACTCAACTGTTGTAAGGGGACTAATTACCAGTGAGTTAAGTGGAGCAGATAAATTGGAGTGGTGAATATTAATTCCTCCCATTATTCTGCCAGTGCGAGATTCCTATCTTAAGCACACAAACTGGCAGTTATCTCGCCCTGTGGTGTGCGAGATATCTCCATCTTCAAACGCAAACTGGCAAGAATCTCGCTCTCGTGTGTGGGAGACGAGATAAGGAGAGTTCAAGCCAGTGCGGTGAGGAGTGGGTCAACTAGAGATTTCTAGCAACTCCAGAGGCGCGGACGGCCGAGGCCAGTCGAGGGGAGAGGGCGTGGGCTGTGTGTGTGGGTCGTGGCGTCCTGCCTGGCGTGATGCAGAGCGAACCAGTCGCTTGCTAACTCCCACAGCGAGCGGGCTGCCGTGTATGGTTGGAGGAGTCTGGTGGAGTGTGGAACGTGGAATGTGGAACATCATCCTGGACTTTCATATCTAGGTAGTGTCCATGCATTAGTAATCCACACACACACACACACACACACACTTGAATCAACACACATTAGTTAGTTAATGTGTGGAAATAAAGATTTCTCAGAATTCCCTTGAAATAAATATACTTTCTGTGTATTTTATATGTGTCCCGTTCTCTGTCACTTACCGTAACTATCCTTTTTTATGTCAGTTTATCTTCCTGTATATGGGAGGGGAATATTACTGATAAGGTTGGATGGATACAGTAAAAAAGTGGGGACGTAGAATTAGAGGAAATAGAGATCTGCCAACCCCACTAGACTCAGCATTTTATGAGTGGGTTGAAACATCAAATAAAAGTGCTCAGACATATAAAATGAGTGAAGGACATATTGAGGATCAAGGTGATGAGGATATTTCTGAAGGACAGGTTGAGGATTTGAACGTTTTGCATTTGCGTTCTAGTCATACATATTCAACAGTCCCAGAGCAATCAGTTAGATCCAAAATGGCCACTAGTCTTGCTAATGAGGGTAATCCTAGTGAGGAGACTGTGGAAGTTGAGATTACAACAGTACCTTTGGTCACTCTGGATATGCAAAATCCAGTCATTAGTGATAGTACTACAACCACTCACATACCTGTGTATACTTCAGATGTTTTCAGTACACCACAAGGTTTTGGACAGAATTTATTTTCTGTTCCTTATTCAAATGCATGGGGTATAAACACAGATGGTATTGGCATGCGAACCCAGAATCCTAATCAATGGGGCATGAATACTAATATTGGCATGCAAACCCAGAATCCTAATCAATGGGGCATGAATACTAATATTGGCATGCAAACCCAGAATCCTAATCAATGGGGCATGAATACTAATATTGGCATGCGAACCCAGAATCCTAATCAATGGGGCATGAATACTAATATTGGCATGCAAACCCAGAATCCTAATCAATGGGGCATGAATACTAATATTGGCATGCAAACCCAGAATCCTAATCAATGGGGCATGAATACTAATATTGGCATGCAAACCCAGAATCCTAATCAATGGGGCATGAATACTAATATTGGCATGCAAACCCAGAATCCTAATCAATGGGGCATGAATACTAATATTGGCATGCAAACCCAGAATCCTAATCAATGGGGCATGAATACTAATATTGGCATGCGAACCCAGAATCCTAATCAATGGGGCATGAATACTAATATTGGCATGCAAACCCAGAATCCTAATCAATGGGGCATGAATACTAATATTGGCATGCAAACCCAGAATCCTAATCAATGGGGCATGAATACTAATATTGGCATGCAAACCCAGAATCCTAATCAATGGGGCATGAATACTAATATTGGCATGCAAACCCAGAATCCTAATCAATGGGGCATGAATACTAATATTGGCATGCAAACCCAGAATCCTAATCAATGGGGCATGAATACTAATATTGGCATGCAAACCCAGGGCCCTTATCCAAATACCTGGGGCATGACTAACAATATGGGCGTGCAAGGTCAGACTAACCCTCCTCCTTTGTGGCAGATACCTGTACCTAATATGGCACCCACTAACTTGACTACTGCTAGTATCCCAGACTTTACCTCCTGTAGCGCCGGTCAGACAGTCTCAAGGGCCTATTGTTACTCAGGCACCTTCAAACACAGACTGCATCAAAGCACTTCCCACAGCACAACCAAGTTTACAGTTTACTGGAAAGACAATTATGACATTCACAAGTTTTTGAGGGACTGTGAAGCCCAAATACATAGGCTACAGCTTGCTAGTGATGCGGAGAAGATTTGGCATGTGAAAGCAAATATCAAATCAAATTCTCATGCTTCTGAAATGATGGAGGCATCCTTGTTTTACTCCGGGCCTACTGCTCAGAATTATGAAAAGTTTAAGGAAGCTCTAACCCACATTTTTGCAAGTGATTGCTATGTGCCAGATGCTTGGGCGTTCAGGTATGTAAACAGGGCTCAGCAGTACCCTAACTGTTCTGTGAATCAAGCATTGGCGAAGGCAGGCACGTGTTATGTAGAGGCTAGCAAAGCCTTACCGAAATCGGGCTGGGGAGACTGGACTTCGGGAATGACTTTTGAAAGAGTCGTGCGGTTACTTGAATATTTACAGTTTCTAGCTTGTTTGAACTCTGCTACTCGAGCTCATGTACTTAGGCAGCCGAAATGACCTCCCGAAATATCCTTGCCTGATATGAGCTTTAAGCTAATGGCAAAGGCTGAAGGAGAGGGTAGTAGTGTCCTAGCCATTCACACAGAGAAACCTCCTGGGAAGTATTGTACAGTGTGTAAAAAGGCTGGACATAGACAAAAAATGTTGGCATGCTAAAAAGGCGGCACGCTATGCAGCCAAGGCCAACTCGACTGCCACGTCTGAGCCTGGTTCTGGGAAGAAGGAGAGTAACAAACAACCCAGTACTAGTTCTCCACAACAAAACCCAACCAAGGCTATGAAGTCAAAGGGGACAAGGTGGTGCGCCATACATGGGCACTGTCCTCATGAAACAGACTACTGCCCCTTTGTCATTGAAAAGAGGAAGAAACTAGGAAACCAAGCTAGTTCGGGGGAAGCTCGGGGCCACACGCAAAAGTAATCAAAATAGTACAATCCACCGATGCGTGTGTGGCAGCTATTACTAAGGTGGACTTATTATCTATTCCTTGGATCATAGGGAAAGGTCCAGTGTCCCTGATCGTAGATACAGGGGCATGTACAAACATTATTTCTAGTAAAGCATTGGAAAGACTTAAAAGTGAAATGCCTCTAACAAACTGGACATTATCAGCACCTGATGTAATGTTGACAGGTGTGACAGGGAGCAGAATGAAGATTGTAAGCCAGGTGCCGTTGACATTGAGGGCAGATAAACGATCTCATGTGTTATGTGTGACGTTTTATGTGGTTGAGGATTTTCCTCATGTGGTTGAGGATTTTCCTCCGCCAGCTGATGGGCTGTTAGGCTTTGAAACCATGGAGGAGTATGATATAGTAATACACCCTCAAAGACATTCCACTTCCTTTAATGGGAAAGAGTTTGTAGGCCTTAATCCCTCAGCGACACGAACTGGAACTGGCATCCAATCAGGAGCTGTCCAACCAGTTGTGACCCCGACAAGTGAAGCGTCAGGGGAGTCCCCGGATGCACACGACGCGGAGGGTATGTACTGGAAGAAAGTCAGGGCTATAGTGAGTGGTAATCACCACTTACCCAGTCGAACTGTCGGTAAAATTCCTGTCCGAGTACCTGACGTGTCGGTGGGAACTGATGTAGCATGCTTAACTGAGACTGTAAAACATAAGGCATTGTCATTGGAATTGACTCTGACTAGCATTGGCCAAGTCCAGAAGACGCCCCTCTTTATCGCAAATATGAGTGGTGGCGCAGTTAAGCTCAGAGATGGTTGTTATATAGGCGACTTGATGTGCTATGGTGCCCCCATAAAGGAAGTCGACGACGTGCTGGTGATCTCTCCTGTAGTTACATCTCAAGCAACGACTCGGTTGGAACCCATACGTCTAACTAAGGAAAAACAACTGGGGCAATATATGAAGGTCACGGATAATTTAGACCATAAAACACGACTCCTAGCCCTCCTTAGAGAATTTTCCGACGTAGTAGCACTTCCAGGAGAAGCGCTGGGTAGGACGGATAAGGTGAAGCATCATATTGGTTTGTGCCCTGGTACAAATCCAGTTTATGTGCCCGCATACCTCTACTGCACAGCCAAAGGGAAGCAGTGGATGAGGAAGTTGCAAGGATGCTTCATGATGAAGTTATCCAGCCTTCCTCCTCGCCTTGGAATGCACCACTCTTTCTAGTGCCTAAGAAGGATGGTGGTGTGAGACCTGTTGTGGATTTTCGGCAAGTGAACAAGGTAACAGTACTGGATCGTTACCTGATTCCGCATATGCACTGTGTTTACTTGTCTGGATCTAGCGTCAGGGTATTGGCAGGTGGAGCTGACCGAAGAGTCGCGTCCCATTACTCTTTTAGCACTCACCATGGGCACTTTGAATTTCTCCGGATGCCTTTTGGACTGAGTAATGCTCCTTTAACATTTCAGCGGATGATAAACCAATTGTGTGGCGAGATGTTAGGGCAAGACATCTTAGCGTATCTAGATGACCTAATCATCGTGAGTAACAATGTTAACAGTCATTTTAACAAGTTAAAACGAGTGATGGAAACTTTGAGATCTGCAGGTCTGAAAATTAAGCTGTCAAAGTGTGAATTTCTGAAATCCAGTATTAGATTTTTAGGACACCTAGTTGACGGTAATGGCATCAAGACTGTGCCGGACAAGGTAAGGCCAATGTTAAATTTTCCTACACCACAGAACAAGGATCAGATAAGATCATTCCTAGGCCTCACTGGGTTTTATAGGAGTTTTGTCCACAGGTATGCCATCATAGCATCACCTTTAACGACGCTACTTAAGAAGGATGCTGCATGGAAATGGGGACCCTCGGAAGAGAAAAGCTTCAACGAGCTCAAACAAGCCATGTCAGAAACACCCGAATTAGCGCTTCCTGATTATACTCAACCTTTCTATCTGTGCACGGACGCCTCAGGTCTGGGTCTGAAAGCGGTGTTACTGCAGAAGGATGAGCAAGGTAAGACACATACCATAGCGTATGCTAGTAGGGCACTAAGACCCCCAGAGAAGAACTATTCGACGACACATTTGGAGACATTAGCAGTCGTGTGGGCGTTAGGACATTTCCGGGATATTATCTTTGGCTACCGGATAATTGTTTTAACTGACCATGCACCCATACGCGACTTGTTTAAAGGAAAAAACTTGCATGGTAAGGTTACATGTTGGTTTGGCAAGGTAATGGAGTTTGATCCAGAGGTCAGATATTTACCAGGCCGTCAAAATGTCGTTGCCGACGCGTTGAGTAGAAACATTGCTGCTACCATAGAAGAGGATGTTGCTCTTGCTGAGTATTCCTCAGACACGGTAAAAGCGGAACAACGTAATGATGCGATGTGGTCTCAAGTCATCTATGCCTTGGAGTCTGGCGACGAGACTTGTCTACCTTAACTCCCAGTACCGATGACTCACTTCCATCTTCAACAGGGTCTTTTGTATAAGGAACCCCCAGGGAAGGACACTGCATATCAGTTGGTTGTTCCTGCTACCTTACAGCAAGCCATGCTACAGTTAGTTCATGACGTACCTCAAGCGGGTCATCCCAGTCGCAATAGATGCATACGTGAGGCGAGAAAGAAATACTATTGACCGACCATGAGGAAGGACATAGAAGCCCACGTCAGTTAATGTGTCAAATGCGCGGAAATACGAGGAACGACGGGACTTCCAACTCCCATCTTAGAGTATTCTCTACCGGAAAAACCCTGGGATACAGTCTCCACTGATCTCTTAGCGTTGCCGAGAAGTTGTCAAGGTTCAAGTTATGTACTGGTGGCAGTGGACCATTTCTCACGATTCACTGTTTTAGCACCTTTACAGACGAAAACTTCAGAGGAGGTGGCGCATGCTTTTGTGACTTCAGTGATTTGTCCATACTCTACACTCAAGGTATTGCTCAGCGATAATGGCAGTGAATTTCGTAACCTGGTGTCTCAAGAAATCTGTTGTATGTATGGAGTAAAGCAAGTTTTTGTAACGCCTTACAGTCCTAAGAGCAATGGCCTGGTGGAGAGAACAAACAGGAAGATACTGGAAGTCTTGAGACCAGTAATAACCTCAAATCAAGATGACAACTGGGAAGACTGGTTATCACATGTAGCGGCGACCATCAACTCCTCAGAAAATTCATCAACTGGGAAGTCTCCTCATTATATCCTTTATGGAGAAGAGAAAGTGTTACCCTACGATTTGTTGGCTGGACCTCCTACTCCAGTATACAACGAAGAAGACTACGCAAAGGTACAGTTGTTGAAATTCCAACGTATACACAGTGAAGTACGGAAAAGATTAAAAGCCTCAAGAGCGGAGATGATGGCGAAACAACACAAAGGTAGTCAAGAAAAGACGTTACAGGCAGGCCAGAAGGTCATGATCCACAACCCTGAGAGAGTTTCCAAGCTCAGACCTAAGTTCCGCGGACCATACACCGTTGTGGAACGAGTACGTGGAAATACTTATAGAATAAAGGATGAAGCTAATGGAACTCAGGAGGCAGTACATACTGATAGGATCAAACTAGTAAGTCAAGAGCTAGGCCTAACTAACCCTGCGTCTGATGTGTTGTCCCCTCTGTCTTCGTTGCAGTCTATGTCGTCGTCCGTACCTGTCCCTAACCAAGAGTATCGCAGCAAGCTACGATCCCACAACAAGAGTGATTAAGGGAGTATCTTCTCTTGCAGAAAAAAATGTGGCTGTGGCTCATACTCCTCGTGCGTTGCTTGGGGTGGACCTATGGAAAGACGTCGGACACGGACACGACTGTGTTAATGCCAGGAGCACTGAAGAGCCCACTTGGAGAAGTCGTGGTAGTGGAAGATGCAGTATGCGTCTACTATCCAATGGAAGGCTATCTCCAAACGCCAGATATTGTCAAGGAGGTCTCCAAGGGCTTGTCGAATCTCAGACAGCAACTGTTGGAAGTGGGAAAGATGTTTAATCGAAAACCACGATTGACAAACTCTGACACTGAAGCTTTGGAACGAACCTTGCATGGAATTGTTGAGCTTCAGACTAGGCATATAGACAGGCTCACCGACAGGCTCACTAACTTGCATGTCGCTTTACCTAACGTACACTCTGATCTTTCCAAGCATGTCCATGCATGTACTAAGAGAGGACTTGTGGATTTTCTAGGAATCCTGTCTCAACAACTCTTTGGCACGGCATTAGATAAGGATGTAGTGCAATTGGGTAGACAGATGCATGACTTGACACTGGCCGCTAAAGCCAATAATAGATTAATCATGCATGTGTATAAACAGTTAGATGAGTTCACTAACAAAGCTAACGAGATAATTAGGACTACCAACCATCTAGTAGAGCTTGTGAACAACATCCAAATTAACCTACCAACCCTAGCTAACTTGGTGTTATTCGCTGAGTACTTACATGCTCTCGACGAGTCAACCACTGCTTTGGAGAAGCATGCAGCCAATATGGTGGACGGCTTAATCGATGCAAGTTTGAACAGGGTTAATGCTTTATTGCTGCCTACTAATATACTAACAAATGCACTTGATATAGCTATGTGGAAGCATGGACTTATGCCACTCTTTGATCTGAGTCAACTGGAATATTATTACCCATTGTTAGAGGCCCAGTTGACCCATGAAGGCATCCTGATATTGGTACCTATGAGGAATGCTGTAACATACCAAGCATGGCGGTTCATTTCTTTCCCTTTTGCTACTGCTAATAATACACTTGTTGTTATTGAAGAGGGTCCAGAGGTGCTAGTTGTCTCAGATGACAAGAAATATGTAGCAGAAACGACTGTGGATGAATTTGAGAAGTGTAAGGCCTCATTTCTTGATCTCCATGTATGTCCTGCTTTCCATTTTGTCTTCGTACCATTAAGGGTAGAGGAGTGTAAGAGGGCCTTGTTGGACACAAATACTTCCTCTGCTCTGCAACGTTGCACCTTCCAACCCATTCAGTTGAAGTCAGTTTTCCATGCTCATATTCATGTGAAACAGTACTTTTACTTTCCTGAGACAGAGGATGTAACTGTGACTTGTGCCTCACAGAATCAATTCCTTACAGTAAAGGGGTATTATGTTGCACCTGATTTTTGTGAGTTACACAGTAAAGAGATAGCAGTTCTGCCTAGCAAGCATCATCTAGCTTTGTCAGTGAACTTATCATCTCAGTTACGACCCTTTTTACCTTCATTCAATGTTACTTCCTTGAATGTGAACAGGCTGTCTCATGTATTAAAGGAGATTACCTTCCTCTCCCACCTGAACAGGACTGATTTAGAGCCTTATGTACTGTCCTATCTTCCTTCATATCTTTCTCCTTCCTATTTTGGTCCTGGCGTTGGTCTTCTACTTATTGTGGTCTTGTCCTGTGTTTGTGGTTTAGGCTACTATTTAAGGCGCCAATTAAGGAACCCACTGAGACCACGTGTCCGTACTCGCGGATTGCAAGTGGATGTTCCTGAATAGTTAGCTACCCTACACTCTGGTTAGGCTACACGGTAGTTAGGACACCAATGTCGACGAGGACGTCAATGGTGTGGCCGAGCGATGTTCTGGTGTCAACATCTTTTTCCACATGAAGTTGTAGTATCACACATTGTACATAATAATTTTTAAAGCTGTTTAGTCATAATTAACAGTGTGTAATGAAGTGTGAATGATGAACAACCAAATATCATTTCGCTGTTAGCTGTGGTATAGAAAGAAGGTGGATGACAGACCATAAGTGCCACCCTGTTTCAATTATAAAATGAAGGTTAGGAGAAGTGAAAAGATATCTGAATAGTGCGTAAGTGTAAAGTCCTGGGGAACCATTTATTATGTTGGTATATGTGAATGTACTTAATGCCATTTTATAGAGGTGTATAATGTGCTAGTAGAGTTGTTATTTATCTCTACTTTTTGCATAAGCCCAAAGTATATGTAAATGCATGGCACCTCACTTTTAGCTGACCTCAGCACCGCGCCCTAGTCGGCTCGGAGAGCGTACAGCGTCAGAAGACGTTATATAGATATTAAGGGAGGTGGTATCGCTCTTACATATCTCTCGGGTCGCAGTTATATTATTCTGTACCCAATAAAGAGAGATTTAATCTGCTCATTTCTGTCACCTTACGCTACCACTTAATATAACATACCAGCTTCCACCTTCTAGTGGCAGAGGACCTTTGGTGGAAAGTGTCGGGCAGTGACGGCGAGTAGCTAACGTGTACTACAGACAGTGTCGTCGATCTCCAACACGGTGGTCTAGTTATACTATAACAGCAGAACACATAATATGTAGTCAACTGCTACTCCATAACCGCTACAGGCTGCCACACTGCATCACACTACTTCGAATTACCTCACACTGTATGCATTATTTCAGGCTGCCACACACACTACACCACAGTATCTCACACTGCCATGAAGTCCACCACACTACCTCAAACTGCCTCACACTGCGTCACATACCCAAACCCACATTATCAGGCACGACCATTATGAAAGTTAAAATTGGTGCTTCTGGTATGTTACTCCGACTGGTAAAGTAATAAAGGTTTCAGTACGAGAGGTCCTTCCAAGGTTAGAAGAATGGGCAGAGGGTGGCAGGAACTAAAAGGAACTCACTGTCGTAGTAAATGAACTAATGGAGACTTTCTAACCTTTCCACTACGACAGGTTCTTCGTAAGTTGACTAATACCACCTGCGGAAAAAATAAATCACAAATGTCTTTTCTCTCTCTCTCTCTCTCTCTCTCTCTCTCTCTCTCTCTCTCTCTCTCCAAGTGGTTTCTTCTCCATGTCCCATTTCTCCTACTTGTGTCACTTCCCCAGGTATCTTCTTTTGTATTGCGTTTGTACATCATCACATTGCCAGCATTTCATTTTATTTTGACAAGGATGTCTCAAAACAGTGACATTTTCTTTTTCGTCAGTGCCACTATTGTTTGTCCACCAACAATATCTATCTAACCGAGCATGGTGGAGGGGTAGAGGGTCAACCAAGGAAAACCAAGGAACTTACCTATTGTTGCTGAGAAAACTAAGTCAAAAGGTCAAAGACAGATGGAAAATAAAACATAAATTGGGACTAATCTTTACAAAAGGGTTCGATTTTGAAAACAATATAACAAACGTCACGGTCACAAGGCCAGGTCATTTATTCAACCCGGTAACTCAAAGAATTCTTGTTCCATCTGGACCAATTTCGGTGGAAGGACTGAAGAAATTCCATTATGAGTACAATATGCCGAAGGTCAAGGTCCCAGAGGAAGGTGAACCGAAACAGCTTTGATCTAATCTGGACCAAACGTAGTGGAAAGGGTGAGACATAATCAAGAATGAAGTACTTCAATTATGGGGACAATCTGTTTGAGGCCAAGGTCACAGGGCAAAGTAAAATGCTTGGCCCTTAGAAAAATGTTGGGCGAGGAGGCTGGATTCTCTGGAATGTATCCTCATTGGGTAAGAAGCTCCCTAACACCTATTCCTAAGCGATTTATTGGTTATTACACCTTGCCATCCTATTCTGTGTTGCCTGTCATTCTAGTATCATCGTACTATGCATATACGAGATACAAAACGATATTAGCCAACCGTGTTCAAGAATAAATCCGTGAGGATGTGGTGTTAAGTAGCCTCCTTGCCCGAAGAGAATACGGGTCTCATAGTGCTCCTTGTTGACATTTACTGCCACCAAATGATTTCCGTGGGATAAAGAAAGGCGTCTCTTTTTGCAGAGGTTAGGAACAAGCTCCGTGAACCCTTTGCCTCTATGGCTCGTATTCTTGTCAGTTAAAGAAGCTCCCTAGCACCTCTTCCTTATCGATTTAATTTCCAAAATACCCATTACTATTCCTCTTTTTTGCTTCATATATCTTTCGAATGTCGATATAGACTACATGACAAACACACAAGAATATAGTAACAGAGCAGAATCACATATAAACCAATAAGGAAGGGATGTTAGCAATCTTCCTAATCGCACAAGAATACCATCTTATAAATCCTACCTTACCTGCATAAAATCGTCAGGCAGTGGCGAAAAGTAGAGAAGGAAAGTGTTATAGTGCTACAGGTGTTAATCAGGTAGACTGCAAAGGTTAGCGATGGATGCAGGACAGTGAAATGGATTATATGCTAGAAAACTGCTTAACGCCTTCACTCCCAGCACGTATTTCATCCTTTATTCTTGCTAATTCCAGACGTTTACTTTCAGTTTATGAGAGATCTTTGGAACTGATAGTGTTAGCTGTAGCTTTAATTAACCTCTTCACTACGGGAGCCCATTAGGCTGAATAAAATCATTTAGAAGAAGCATGAGTTAAAAAAAAAAAAAATCGCAGGAATAAAGGTATTAAGATAAATGATGGTGTGGCCGAAGAAGTAAATAGTGGAATGCTGACCAGAGAAGAATTAAAAATAATAGAATAGCCTTGATAACGTGGGATATTATATAACGGAAGGCTGCTAAGAGGGAATGATAATGAGTAGTTGGAAAAGTATGCTCTGGAATGCTGATTAAGGCGGAATGAAAGACAGCAGGTGAGCCAAGGTAGATGGAGAAGTATATTGCTGACGACTGCTTAAAATGGTATGTGTCAATCCGCTTAAGACTGGCTATAGACACACCACTCATCATCACTCCATCGCGCCCCTACCCAGTCACAATCAACACCATCCGATTCTTCCGCTACTTTGAGATTGGGTTCTGTGGGAGGTGGTGAGGGAGGGGTGAGAGGGGAGTCTGTGGTGATACGGAGGGGCAGGGGAAAATGTGAGGAGGTTATTCTGAGAGGGAATGGGGGATAACAGACGAAGCAGGAGAAAATGATGGAGAGTGGGCATAGTAAGAGGAAAGGAAGAGGACAATGTGTGGTAAAAGAAGGAGGGTTGTCAGAAGCACACGCCAGGAAGGAGTGTTGCGATGGAAGGGAGGGAGTATGGAGAGAGGAACACACAGGAAATTTCATCTATCTTTTGATGTAACAGTTCAAGAGAGAGAGAAATGAATGAGCTAACATAACATAGTTATTGTAGTAGCTTAGCAGGACACTAGAGTGCACTGCTGTGGTTAGGCCACTAGAGGGCACTGTCATGGTGTCATCATCTAGGATAGCTAGAGATATATAGAGAAGTCTAGCAAGACCTAGGCCAGTTCTGTCCCGGCTACACTCAGGCTAACAATAAACTGAGAACCCCCACTACGTGTATTTCTCTGGGATCCAATACATGGCGACGAGGATGGGATCCAGAGTGTAGTTAAACAGTGGGACAATGGCTGGGTCAGCTGCCGTTGGGGCTGTAGAAGCATACGAAGAAGGGGAAGACTTTGAAACCTACACTGAGCGGTTTGAGCAGTTCCTAGAAGCCAACAATATCACCGAGGATAAGCGAAAAAGGGCGTTATTTCTCACTGTGTGTGGTCCGGCAGTGTACCAACTACTGAGGAATGTTTGTGCCCCTGATAAACCTTCCTCGAAAACACTGGCTCAGTTGATCAACCTCGCTACACAGCATTATGCTCCAAAAGTTTCTGTGGTGGTGGTGAGGTACAAATTCAACTCTGAAAAACAAAAGGAGAATCAGACCATCAGCAAATATGTGGCAGAGCTTAAGAGACTAGCATCACGTTGTAACTTCGGTGCAAATTGGCAGGAACACTTGAGAGACAGGTTTGTGTGTGGAGTGTCTAGTGAACAGCTCCAACGTAAGTTACTGCAGGAAGGAGATGACCTAACTTGGGAAAGAGCATATAAAATGGCGCTATCTTACGAAGCCGCTTCAACTGATGCACAGGTGCTATCTGGACAAAGCAGAGAAAATGTAAACCGGGTAGGGTCTGCGTCATCCTTAAGAGGATTGGGACAAAGTAAGTACCAACCAGACAAGACAGCGGTATCCAGGGATGCCCGATGGAAGGAAACTAGATGTTCTCGGTGCGGCAGGGAGGGGCATGGTGCGACACTGTGCTCATTTCGAAATGCAATATGTTTTAGGTGTAAAAGAAAAGGGCATATTCGAAGAATGTGCGGAACCAAGACAGTAGTGAACAATCTGGATGAAGAACAAAGTGAACAGGAAGATGAAGCGGTTGACGGGGAGCTGTTTGGGATTTTACAGTTACCTGACAAAAACCGTACAGCAAAAAGGAAACCACCGCTTACAGTGGATTTGCAAGTGCAGGGCAGTGTGATTTGCATGGAAGTGGACACAGGGGCAAGTACGACGGTAATTAGTGAGAAGCAATGGAAAAAGTTGAATAGAAGACCCAAACTCCACACATCAAAACGACGGTTAGTTACCTACACAGGAGAGGATTTACAGGTGTGTGGTGAGGCGAGTGTTGAGGTGAAACTGAACAGTCAGGTGGAGATTTTGTCCATTACCGTCATCCAAGGAGAGGGACCACCGCTGTTGGGACGTGATTGGTTGGCAGTCTTAAAGTTAGATTGGGAAGAGATGCTGGCGAAGATTGCCATTAAACACTTTGAGGGGGAGCTGTCGGAATTAGATAAATTATTGGACAGCCATGCCAGGGTCTTTTCACAAAGTTTGGGACGTATGCCTATCAAAGCACATCTCAAGCTGAAGGAAGGAGCTCGTCCAGTTTGGAAAAGGGCCAGACCAGTTCCTCATGCTCTGTATCCGCTAGTGGATCAGGAACTAGATAGGTGGGTGAAGGAAGGGATAGCTGAACCAGTGGAAACAGATCACAGCAGCGGGTGGGCGACACCATTAGTAGTTGTTCCTAAACCGGACGGAAAGGTAAGGCTAGCAGCCGATTATCGTATTACAGTGAACCCTCAATTGGATATTGTAAAACACCCCTTGCCAACTCCAGAGGAGCTGTTTGCAAGAATTAAAGGGAAGAGGTTTGCTAAGTTAGATTTGAAAGATGCATACTTGCAGATGGAACTAAGTGAGGATTCAAAGGATTTAACAACGGTATCTACTCATAGGGGGTTATTACGGATGAATAGGTTGCCTTTCGGATTATCATGTTGTACAGATATTTTCCAAGCAGCAATGGATAGAATATTGGAGGATTTACCTGAATGTGTGGCTTATTTGGACGATTTGCTAGTAATGGGACAGGATAAGCAGGATTTACTCCAAAACTTGGATAAAGTTTTGAGAAGGTTGGGTGACAACGATGTCCGGCTTAAACAGTCTAAATGTGAGTTTAACCTACGGGAGGTACAATACCTGGGTTGGATAGTTTCGGGTACAGAGCTTAAACCAGTCCCGGAGAAAACCGAGGCGGTGAGACTGTTACCTGAACCAACAGATGTGTCTTCCCTACGCAGTTTACTGGGGGCCATAGGTTATTATTCACGTCTGTTACCGCACCTGGCCACCACACTCTCTCCCTTGTACAATTTACTACGTAAAGGTGTGAAGTGGGAGTGGTCAAAAAAGTGCGAGGAGGCACTGAACAGGGTAAAAAAGATGTTGGCAGGTAACCTGGTGTTAATGAGATATGATCCTAATTTGCCACTAAAATTAATGACAGATGCGAGTGAAGTGGGTATTGGTGCTGCATTGGTGCATGTTGTGCCCGGAGGGTTAGAGAGACCAGTAGCCTATGCATCTAGAACTCTAACTCCAACAGAGCAGAAATACCCGATTGTTGAGAAGGAGGCGCTAGCAGTATCATATGGGGTACGAAGATTTCATCAATATTGTTATGGCCGTAAGTTTACTTTGGTAACAGACAACAAAGCTTTATCTCGTATCTTAAACCCGGACAGAGAGATGCCAGCTTTGGGAGCAGCACGGATGCAGAGATATGCCTTGCAGCTGGCAGCCTACAGGTACGAGGTGGAGTTACGACGTTCTAGGGATATGGTGGTTGCAGATGCGCTTTCCAGATTACCTTTGCCAGGTATCATCGATGTAGATGCAGGGTTTGTAGAGGAAGAGGCCAGAGTAAGTAATGTGTTGTTCTTAGACGAGGGACCTGGAGTGACAGCCAGTGAGATAGCAACAGCAACACGACGAGACCCAGTGTTAGGGAAGGTGTTGTCAGCATTGCGATCAGGGAAATGGATGGAAGGAGATAAAGAGGTTGCTGTTTTCAGGTCGAGATGTGATGAGTTTTCCACGGAGGGGGATTGCATTATGTGGGGTGGTAGAGTAGTGGTTCCAGTAACACTTGGGAATAAGATTAAGGGGGAATTACATACAGGACATACAGGTTGTGTGCGGATGAAGCAGCTAGCGAGACGGTATGTTTGGTGGCCAGGAATAGACAGAGAGCTGGAGGAGATGGTGAAGGATTGTCATGGCTGTATGGAGAAGCGGACATCGCCGCCACAATCTGCCTTGCATCCGTGGGAAAGGACTAGTGGACCATGGCAAAGACTTCATGCAGACTTCGCAGGGCCCATAAATGGAATGATGCTGTTGATTGTGGTTGATAGCTATTCAAAGTGGATTGAGGCTATTCCATTAAAATCTACAACGGTAGCGAAAACTCTGTATGAATTAGGGATAATGTTTGCTAGGTTTGGTCTGCCTTTACAGTTGTGCACAGATAATGGGCCTCAGTTTACAGCGGGGGAGATGGCATCATTTTTACGCAGACATGGTATCAGACATATCAGGACGGCTCCATATCACCCTTCCAGTAATGGGTTGATAGAACGGGCAGTAAGAACGGTGAAAGAGGGCTTAAAATCTATGAGTAAGGAGGGAGGATCTCTTGAGAGGAAATTATTAAAGTTTTTGTTGACTTATCGTTCTACCCCCCAGACAACAACAGGCAAGACCCCAGCAGAGTCGTTGTTGGGTAGGAACATTAGATCGAGACTGGATCTTCTTTTACCAAATGAGGAGAGCAGGGTGATGGAGAGGATAGAAAAACAGGTAACAGGTCGTCCAGTAAGGAGGTTTGCAGTGAATGATATAGTCTGGGCTCGCAGTTATTCTGGACTTAAATGGAGGAAAGGTAGGATAATATCGCAGACTGGACCGGTTTCATATGAGGTGGATGTAGGGGGAGATATTTTATGGTCACGCCATGCCGACCAAATAATTCTTGTGAGCAAGGCCAATGACAGTGGATGGCAGCAATCACCTATATTAACTGACACACCCTCTACACTAGTAACAGATGTACCGGTGGGGCAGGGGGAACCACACCCGCCTGCTGTAGAGATGGATAAGGGATCTCCGGAGCACCGGGCAGAGGTGTCAGAGCTGGGGAGGCAACAGGAGAGGACACTACAGTCGGACGAACGTCTAAGCACAGGGGCAGCCAGCATGGGGATGAAAACACCTGTGAAAGAATTAGAGCATGGGGCTAGATCGACTCGACAGCGGTTATCGACAGCCTCTGAGTCTTCTAGAGAGGAGGCAAGAACATCGACATTTCATGAAGTAGAATCACCCAAAACTCTAGTACGACGGTCAACAAGAGAAAGGAAACCTCCTGAAAGATATACAGCTGTGATGTAAATTGTAGGGACTATTATTACATATGTTTATTAGTTATTGTGTATATACTTATGTTAGGGGGGGTGCAAGGTTAAAATTTGTAGTTGTCAAGCCAACTATTGGTTGATACTTATATATATTGTTATTTATTGTACCTATATGATTATAGGGGTTTATGTTTGGTTGTTATTGTACCTATGTGATTATAGGATTTTATGTTGTTTGGTTGTGGGATTTGCTTTAAAGGGGGTGAAGTGTAGTAGCTTAGCAGGACACTAGAGTGCACGGCTGTGGTTAGGCCACTAGAGGGCACTGTCATGGTGTCATCATCTAGGATAGCTAGAGATATATAGAGAAGTCTAGCAAGACCTAGGCCAGTTCTGTCCCGGCTACACTCAGGCTAACAATAAACTGAGAACCCCCACTACGTGTATTTCTCTGGGATCCAATAGTTATATGACAGAGAACAGCACCAAAACCCTGTGATCTCGGAAACATGCAACTGTGAAACTAAGCACATTATTGGAAGGCTTATGGGAGGTAACAGGCACTATCTAAGTGACTGTTCTCAAAATTGGCCACCATTTTGCTGAAAGAAGCCAGAAAGCCCCAGATTGAGCACTAAAACTTAGTTATCTTGGAAGCTATTAAAGTTACATCAGATCCACGCAAACTGATGGAAACCTTATGACATATTAATAGGTGTTACCTACTATTGCCTTTTCTCAAAAATAGCCATCATATCGCCAAAAAACGATAAATGAAGCACCAAATCGGGTCATATCTGAACTTATTAAAGCTACAGTGAACCTATGCGCATCGGTGGAAGCTAAAATAACATTAGAGAGCCTCCTTTCTCGAGCAAATTCCGTACTTTCAGATATGGACGTCTATAACTTCACAATCCTCTGTTCTACAAGTATGAGTGGCATTGTTATTCACTATCATTCTCCCTAATACTCAATGGTAATTCATCAATAATTCACTGTTACGAACTCTGCCTTTGACATAACCCTGCACCCCCATTTCCTCTCTCTCTCTCTCTCTCTCTCTCTCTCTCTCTCTCTCTCTCTCTCTCTCTCTCTCTCTCTCTCTCTCAGTAATGCATGTTTACATTTCACTGCTTCGTAGACGTCTTCAGTATCACCATCAGGTCGAATTAAGCTTAGAATATAGGGTAACTCACCATCGCCGACCCAATCAAATTACCTTGATTAAACCAGATTATTTCCCCTCTTGTTTTATTTAGGTTTACGACTGAGCCAGAAATGAAATCAAATACAATTGCCTCACTTTATGACGACACAATAATGCCATAATCCTGTAGTACATTATGGTACTTTATACGTGTGGAAGGAGGCAGTTCCTTGAGTCTAATCTGGCATCACCCATGGAGGTCTTTCAGTGGTGGTAATAATGCTGGTGCGGCTGGAGCTGAATTACTCTCCACCGCCTCCTTTACTGGTCTTAATAGAATCCCAAGTACCTTCCTTTGGGGCCACATTTTCATCGGGTAAGGAAGGTCCCCAACACCCTTTCCTAAGCGATTTATTTTGCTTATTACACCTTGCTATCCTCTTCTTTGTTACCTAAATCATTCTGCTATCACCATACGCTTCATAAATAACGTACACGGTATATCAGCCAGCCGTACCCAAAAATAAATCGGTAAGGAAGAGGTGACAGGGAGCCTCCTTACTCAACGAGAATATGCCTTAGATACAGGAGGCGATGGGGGACAGGTAGAGGAGGCGGTGTGGGAAGCATCCGTGCAGAACAAAAGTGGACTGAAGACGGTGCAGTTAAATAAAGAAACATGAATGAATGAAGGAATGAATAAATAAATAAACTGAGGAGTGTTTGGCTTACCTGCGGAAGAAGAGGAGACACAAGGGGACACGATTTAATTGAACACACACACACACAGAGACACAGACACACACACAAACACACACACAGAGGAGAGAGAGAGAGAGAGAGAGAGAGAGAGAGAGAGATGGTAGGGTAGTGTAAGATTACAGGAAGGTAAAGAGAGACAGCACAAGATAGGATTAAGAAGAATAGGGTAGGGGACGGCAGAGGGTGAGGGTGGGGTGGGGTAAGTTAGGGTGGGGCAGGGCTGGGCGGGGTAGGATAGGGTGGGACAGGGTTGGGCGGGGTAGGATAGGGTGGGACAGGGCTGGGCGGGGTGGGATAGGGTGGGGCAGGGCTGTGCGGGTCAGGATTGGATTGGGTGCAGCAGCGTGGGGCGGCAACCAAATAAGATATTACCGATACCATTAAATGATACAGTTTTTGCTTCCAATCCTGCACTACTTGTCGGACAGTAAGGCAGCTTCCATGAAAGGTTACTCCCTCGCCTCTAACCCGCCTCCCACTACCTTCTCGTCTCTTAAAAACCTTCTGATTTAAGTTCCCCTAAGAGACCGATTTGTAAGCTAGAATACCATATCTTGTGGATGACTATGTTTATGGATCAAAGACTGGCTCACTAATCACAAACATGGGTTAAACGGAGAGTCTTTCTGCCGGCTTGAAATAAACTACGAAGCGATAAGACTAGCAACAATTTAGAAACAGGAGTATTCTAAGGCAGCCAGGTTTGCAGATGTCCTTACAAGAGACAGTAATATTCTTCCATCTATATACCTATATACCTAGGCTGCTTCCACAAAAAAAAAAAAAAAAAAAAAAAAAAAAAAAGGTAGCCGAGACAAGACGACACACACCCAATTAACTCATCCACACACTCACATTCATTCGCAATACTCTTATAGTAAAAAATAAATATATAAATAAAAAGTGTGAAACCATGCAACTAGACGAGAAATAATGAAGGACTAGGGGAAAAGGGCAGGTATGAAATCCCACGTTAGTAATTGTACTTAACAGCACTTTGCCTTTGTCCTTGCAGCCTGTACGTTCATCATCATATCTAGAGTTCTCCTTTGGGATATACTGTCTAGGATATCATTCAATACAGTCACAGCCGTGGTGTCCATTCCAGGAAGACGGTTCGACTCCTCACATCTAACAGAACCCTTAATCTTCCACTTGGAGATAAACATGTCAAGGCTAAATCAGCAGCGATTAAATCTCCATGAAGCTGCCCATCAACCCGAACTTAATGTACTGGAAGAATTATCAGCACTAAAATATGGCTTTAATAGTAGAGTGGTAAAGAATAACCCCTTTCATTACTAAAGGGTTTGATGTGTGTAAGGCAGGTGTAATTCAAAGCCTCACACCTGCTGCAGCCCGCCCTCCCATCTCATCGATATTTCGCTAACGAATCGGCTAAAAACACCCTTTGAAGGCTAACGAGGCCACCGCTAAATCCAACCCGTCTCTGAGGTAGATGAAGTAAGTATAGGATGTAGGTAAAAACTGGCCCTGATAAAGACAAATATCTTTAGTCGTCTGGAAGCAATTCAGGGGAAGCAAAATGAAGTAGGGAAGGGACAGGGAGGGGATAACAAACACAGCAAACTATGAACTTCATTTCACAGCAGGAGACTTTGTTTAACCTAGAAACTCAGAGCAAAAGCAAATAATACCACAGTTAGCCCTGACAAGACAAAGGACACCTATAACAGTCTCACTCACCTCTGAAGCATTCTGTGGGTAAACAAATATTTTTTTTTTTCATGAGGGAAGCCCGTGGGGGTACTCCCTGGCTAAAATAAGGTCTAGGCAGAGGTCTAATATTATGCGAAAATTTATATTGCTTCATAAAAAACGATGGTCGCTTGCACCGGCAATGCCTCCCCCGCTCTCCATCGTAGGGGGGCGGGGAACTCCCACTCTGCATAACATCTGGCGAGGGGGAGATGTATCACTGTGCAGGATATCAATTTCCTGGATGAGAAACAACAACTATGGCCGTGCATGTCGTCGCTGCCCAGGACCTCAGGGGACTTGGGTGCAACTCTCGGGTGTCCCTCCATACCACTGTGCAAAAATTGCTTCTCGGGAAACAATCTGGAGTTGTCGCTTCCAGGAGCTACCCTCCCCCACCGACACCCTGGCTAAAACCTGGCCCTGGTGCAGGCCTACCACTGCTCATCATTTCGTTTTCCAAGAAAAAACGGAGCCGAAAATACCAACATTGCCTGGATCACAGGCCCCCACCCCCCTCGTGAGGGATGGCTTTCAGGGGCCCTACCCTGCCTGAAGAGAAAGAAACTGGAAGCTGGAGAGGATGGAAAGAATGGAAAGTAATATCATCATCACCATCATCATAATGATCAGCTTCATAATCTCAACAAATTCACTGGCTGAGAAGGATCTAAAAATTTGATACAGAGAACACAAGAGCGGGGGAATAGGAGCGTTCGCGCGAAGAGGAAAATCTGCCAGACACCGCCAGAAACTATGTCTCGTTTTCGTTTCAGGAGGCCAAGGTGGTCTTAATTAAATTTCAGTGTTATTTTTCTGATCGATAATTACGATACTGATTAAGCAAATAGCTTTAAAAAATGTAAATCAAACTTACGTATGCTATTTGACCCAAAATATCGCCGATAAAATAACATATTTGTATATTCTTCCCTAAGAAGATTAGTACAATATTTGCCAGAAAGACGGTTTTTGGACTGTAAGAAGTAAAAAAGGCGTAAGAATACTGACATTTGTATATAATCTTACTTGTACAAAAAATGGCACACATGGTCTATCTATAGTTTAATATTTATTAGACTCTAAAATTTTAGGGCGTACCGAAACTTAACGCTGCCAGACGTACGACGTAGGCACAGGTGATGAGCAGATCAGCCAGTGTAGACAGGCGGCTGTTTCGGTTTCCTCAGAATACTTGTTCTACCGGAGGCAGTTTTACCGGAGGCAGCATATAAATATCGACATGTTTTTTTTTAAGTGAACTGAGTTTTATTCTTACTCATAGGGAGTTTAATTCGTTAGTATAAATTATGACAAATTTCTGTTACTGGATAAAGATATACATATATATTTCTATGCATGCATAAACCAGGCTGTAACAGCTGTAGAATATTTTTTTATAATTACTTTTGTTCATGCTGCATTGACACAATACTATTTAAAAGAGAAGAAATACAATATTTATGTATTTTTACAACAAGTAAGATGCATGAAAAAGGACATTCAATTATTGCCCGACATGTGATTTTTTTTCTATCTGAAAAATTAAAATACTGGTAACATCTGGCATTTCTCCAGGCGCGCGAACGCTCCTATTGCTGAGCAAAATGCCCTGTACAATGGGCCATATGTCAAATGTCTTTCAAATGCTTGGCTGCATAGCACAGGCGACAACGTTACAAACACTATGTGCTTCATTTGATTAAGTTATTCTCTGACTGGGTGGAGACGGTGTGGAGGATGGACAGACAGTGTACAAGTACTGTAGTTCTACGGTATATTTCACAGCAGTGGTTCAAGTACCGGTACCGCTCGTGTGTGTTGCCCCGCCAGCCACAAATGCAACTCCTCCACACAGTCAGACTTCATCACCAGCCACCAAGGTCTTCCTTACCGACATGGAGCCGACTTCGTTAACCAACAATCAGCCATAAACCGATACTGGCGCGTTAACAAATAAGCAGTCTTTCACTCGTAATGAGAGGCGCGTTATCTCCGGCTTCCTCCTTGCCTTACCTGTGTGCCGCCTGGTCAAGCCAACACAACTGCACTTAGATGAGACCTTTGCTGATGCCGCCTGTGTGCTGCCCAGTGTAGGAAGCTGCCACACCACACCATGCCAAAATTTTAAAGTACGTTGGGCAAACCAGCTCCTGAAATATATTTACTACAAAATACGTTGCCCCAGGTTTTTAAATGATCACGAGAAAAACGTTTCTGTGCCTTTCTATGACCACTCATCTCTATTGCCCTCCAAAATTCCAAGCTTCTCCAGCTTATATAGTTCTCCACTAAACATTTCCATCAAGAGTAACACCTAATAATAACAGGGACTATATGAAAAACATACGTGGTAAAGTAATACTAAACGACCATTGCTGCATAAAAAAACGAGTAACTCAGAAAGAAGATATCGCTGAATATACACAAGCAACGTGGTCACACCGACTCATACACATACACAATTATATCTGGTTGTGTAAACTCACTTCTTCAGCGAGGCAACTGGTCAACTGATATCCTCACCCATGACACACGTTGTCTTTATCATAGCACCAAGGAAACAAGTTTCGTCTCTTGCATAGTGGCCTAGTAGCCAGATAGGTAGCAGGGAAGTGTCTCAGAGGCTGAGGAAGACACACACACACACACACACACACACACACAGGCAGAGGGGAGGAGGGACGTTTCTTCTAATTAACAATACATCTAGTGGTTGTGACTGGCAGGTCAACCTAGGGACAGGATGGGATGTTGCAGTTCTGTCGACATCAGCAGCACGGCACTCATCATACACCAACTGGGCCATGATGTTAATTCTCATTCATCACTGCTTCCTCTTGGTGTTCTAAACCTCGTTTCCTTTTTTAATTTTCTCTTCCACTTTTCCATTTCGGTTTGTCATTCTTCTATCCTTCCTGCCACTTTTAATTACTCTTCTCTCCACTTCAAGTGACTCTGCATTCAATGACAAGCCTAAAGGTATCCTTTAACACAGGAAACCATTTATAACACGTGGTGGTAACCATATAATCATATAACGGGGTGATGTGGAGTCTATAGTAAAATACCGTCCCTGTTAACTGAGTACAGACGCAAATGCGGCGTCCACCCAAGAACCTGACTCCCCGCACCTCGCTGTGGCGAGGCGCTGTCTACTGTAAAGTAACACAGGTTCACTGCATGGGATAGGCTGACTGCAGCTGATGGGTCTGCTCGGCTAAACAGACCAGCGTTACTCAGCAACAACAACAACTCGAAACTTCCCTTCCTAGTGCACTCTTCGCTTCGACCTTCCCATTTGGGTTTATCATCTGATATTAACTATACAGGTGGCACCACCATAAAAAGCAACAGGTGTGGGGGAGCTTCACTGATCGCATACAGATATTAATCGCCTCAGATCGTATTCTTATTTTAGGCTTCATCCTCCAACTTGATTACCCCACCAGGTATACTGTATGCCAATTATGCCTTCGGTCAAGTTCCATCATCCGGCAGGTTAACCCCTTGACTACAAACTTCCCAATTTTTATGTTATTGTCACTGCTCCAACATTATTCACTCACTTATGGATGATGTAGATATATGGTTACGAAATATTGGTTTTAAATACCTAGGCCATTATTTCCTACGTCTGTGATCTATTTTTTCTAATATCAGACGACTAACAGCTGGACAATACTGTGTCAGAAGTCGACGTTTCCTGTGTCGCAACAGGTTTCCTTCATCACAATATTTATCAATCTATCGCCAGACGCTTTAATCCCGAAAGGGGTGACCACAAACAAATCGCCTCCGCGTCGCCCTGTACCCCGCCAATTCACAGCCCTGCTCTCAGTTCACACCCCCAACTCTCATATACCTCTCCACTCCATCCCTCCATCTCATCCTTGGCCTCCCCCTCCCGTCACAATTTCAGTAGATTTTATTCAGCTCAGTGAAGCCACTCCGAAACCAAAGAGTCAGGGTTTTATCACAACCAAAAGGTGCCGTTAAGGTGAATAAGGAGGCGACGTTCACATCAGGTTATCTCTTTCTCTAATGACTGACGCTGCATCTTGTAAGAAGGAAGTTCAGTTGGCTTCTAGGAGGCAGACTTGGTGACCTTAATGTATGACGGCTAACCTCGATCCTCAACAGTTTCTCACACCACAGCTCACTAATCAAACTTAAAGCATTTGCACATATGTTCGCTAAAACACACACACACACACACACACACACACACACACACACACACACACACACACACACACACACACACACACACACACAGATGGATAGATTAATACACGGACAAACGAGAGAGAGAGAGAGAGAGAGAGAGAGAGAGAGAGAGAGAGAGAGAGAGAGAGACACGCCACGCAAAGGAAAGGGGAAGGAGCAACCACAACGGGGTCAATACAAACCTAAGGAAAGAAGCAAAAAAGGAAGGAAGTACTAAGGAAAGTATCCCTTTTCGACTCTTCTTCTCCATTAAGTCCTCCTGCTCTTCCTCCTCCTCCTCCTCCCTCCCTCTCTCTCTCTTCCTAAAACCACCCTCACGACAGCTAGCCCTTATCTCTAATCTCCCCTGTCAAGCCAATCCAGCTGCATTTGGGTTCTTATCCTGCCCTTGTCAAAATAAACACCTTCAGCGGGTGGGGGTGAGGCCTGGGTTGGGTTGGCTGTCCTGCTGCCGTGACAGTGTGATGGGGGGCACCTCACAGGCTGACTCATCCAGCATAGAGAATACACGACTAACATTTATTATTATATTTGATGATTCTCAGCTTATGTGTATATAAAAATCGTCTAGAAAAAAAACAAACAAACTAGAATTAAGACGTGGTTTATCTACGCTGAAAAAAAAAAAAAATCCTATTTTACTTTCCAGCTGATGTTTTACTTTCCTGCCTCAAGGTGCTACGTGTTAGGGATTGTACAGTACGTCATAAGATAATAAATTTAATTATCGTTGCTGCATAATAATAATAACAACGACAACAACAACAACACTCCTCCTCCCCCTCCTCCATTTCCTCCTACTACTACTACTTACTGCTACTACAACTACTTCTAATAATAATAATAATAATATAATAATAACAACAACTTGTGGTTGGTGAGGGCGCTCACCATCCACTCACTCAATGTAGTGCTGCTGTAGGGTGTCCGCCCTTTCCTCTCCTCCATCCTTCTTTCCTTCCATCCTCTTCTGTCTTTCTTTCCTTCATTCTCTCCTTGTCCTTCTGCCTACGGGTGACTTTACACACCCTCTTCTGTCTTTCTTTCCTTCATTCTTTCCTCTTCCTTCTGCCTGTGGGTGACTCTACACTGAGTGACAAGCCAAATGGCTTCCCGCACACAAGGAAACCATTTACTTCGCTGGGTGGTATCCATATAACCAAATTATGGCGCCTGGTGGTTTAGTGTGTAATTACTGCGCTCCAATCGGATTGAGCCGGTGAAGGTTTATATCCAAGGGATGGTTGGGGTTGACTGTTATGTAATGCCACTCAGCGATGAATGAGGCTGGTCACTCTCATCTTAATTGTCGGGACCAATCACCTAGCCCCAGGCTCCTACGCTCCTCATGGGGCAATGTAGGATTGGATGATGGATGGATGGATAATCTATCTATCTATCTATCTATAGCCCGACGCCCTAATCCCGCAAAGGGTGGCCGCAGACAAAACGCCTCCAAGTCACTCTGTCACCCACCATTTGACTCCCCTCCCCCCAACTCACCCCCCCTCCCTCATATACCTCTCAACTCCATCCCTCCACCTCATCCTCGGTCTACCCCTCCCTCTCCCTCCCTCCACCTCACCCACATACACCCTCTTAGTCAGTCTTTCATTCTCCATTCTCTCCACATGTCCAAACTACCTCAGTGTATTTCTCCTAATCTTTTCAACCACATCCACATCTACCCCACAACGTTCCTTCACTTCTTCATTCGTCAACCTGTCCCTCCACGTCACTCCACATGCTCCTCTCAAGTAACTCATTTCCACTGCTCTCACTCTTGACTTGTTCCCCTCTTGCAAGGTCCACGCCTCGCTTCCATACGTCAGGGTAGGGATCACAATACCATCATGCAGTGACTTCTTAACTTCCATACTCACCTCCCTATTTCTCATCACTGCTTTCAGTGTACCAACAACCTTTCTTCCCTGCTGTACCCTTTCACGTACTTCATCCCCCAAAGTTCCATCCTTACTCATCACACTACCCAAGTACTTGAATGCACTCACATTCTCCATATCCTCACCATCCAACCTCACTGCACACTGTGTGACTTCATTCCTCTCAAACACCATAACTTTACTTTTGTTTATATTAACTTTCAGCTTCCTCCTCCTACACACTGTCCCAAATTCATTCACCAAACCTTGCAACTCCCATTCATCTTCACTCAACAATACTGTATCATCAGCAAACAGCAACACCGGAAGCTTCCAAATCTCACCCTCATTCATTAGGGCCACCCCCACATCCACTGTAATAATAATGATAATGATAATAATAATAATAATTATTATTATTATTATAATAATCCATCCATCCATCATCCAAACCTACGTTTCCCCATGAGGAGCGTAGGAGCCCAGGGCTATGCAAGTTGGTCCTGATGTTTAAGATGAAAGTAATATATTTACAGTAGTAATAATGATAATAATATGAAAGTAGAATAATTACAGTAATAATAATGATAATGATGATAATAATAATAATAATAATAATAATAATAATATCAATTAATCATCAATCATTAATTAGTCATTAATCATCATCATTATCATTATTATTATTATTATTGTGTGTGTGTGTGTGTGTGTGTGTGTGTGTGTGTGTGTGTGTGTGTGTGTGTGTGTGTGTGTGTGTGTGTGACGAGAGAGAGAGAGAGGGGGGGGTATACTCATGGATCCCCTGGGACTCAGTGTTACTGTACCTCGTCCTTCTCCTGTTTCCACGTACTCTGCCTGAAGTCCCTCGTGGCTAGTGCAATTCCTTCAACAAACACACACACACACACACACACACACACACACACAAGGTGGTTGTTTGTCTGTCTGTCTGTTAGCAAGAATATGGATGCACGTCTGAAAGGCATTTCTTCAACTCTCCTATAATGACTGAGGACTATAATAGGGACAGAAGATCAAATTTTGGTCTAATAAGGTCAATGCTCGAAGGTCTAGACTACAGACCAAGATCAACTTACACGGTTTGGATCCGATTTTGATATAGTATGGTGGAAGGGTTCAAAGAGAGGAAAGAATGGTGTGATCTAATTTTGAGAAAAATCACACACAGTCAAAGATCATAGAAATTCGATTCGGTGTATGGTTGGCGTTCAATTTTTACGAAGAATGAAATTAGTCGTTTTCATAATAATATGTCAAAAGTTAGAGGCAGAAGGCACAGTCACATGAAATATATTTGATTCGATTTAGACCAGACTTGGTGGATGGGATGAGGGTTCGGTAAGATGATGTAGTTATATTTTGGGGGCAATAAATCACAGGTAAAAGTCACAGGGCAGGGTCAAAGTTTCAGCCTTAGGTCAACTGTAGGAGGATTGGGCTGCACTCACTAATGCTCCCTTTATTCTTCATGTGTTCAGCCTAACCTTCTGGGCCAATCTCTCGGATAGCTCATGCTCTGTAATTATTTTAAGGTGCCTTGCAAAATAAAGGATTAAAACGACAATAACCTTTTATGGACCCTCTATATAAGGCGTGTGACCCCCAGCACCAGTCATCTCTCGGACAGGTAATGCTTTATAACTAATTCTAATGTCCCTTGCAAAATAAATGATTAAACTGTCCATGACTTTTTCTGAACCTTCTATAAAAGGAGTGGAAGTGACCCCAGCACCAGTCGAAGGTGGGGCGGGGCTGGGCGGGGAGGGGCTGTGTCCAGTGGGCCACATCGGCAGCGCCCAACAGGACCTAGACTTTGCTCAACTTGTTCGGAGAGACTGTGTTAGATGAATATTATCGTAAATATTTCTCGTGGATAGAGAAACGTATTCACAAAAGACTAACTTGATATTTTTGTATGAACTGACGAACTTAACATTCTCTACGGAGTATCCTAACATTGCCTAATCTAATCTGACCTCCAGTTACTTCTTATTTGAACGATATTTCATCTGACAAATATGTGTTTTTGCTTTCCCTCTTCTGTATCTTTCCTACCCCATGCATTAGTGAGGAATAGGATAATGATGCTGATAATAAATAACTCATGAACCTGCATTTTTTTTTTTTTTTCAAGAATACAACTTGTCACTGATGGACAAAGCTTGACTTGTTCTAATTATTAACAAAGGAACATTTTATTTATTTACTAATTTATTTAGAAGATTAGTCCTATTTGAGCTGGACATCTACCTGGGACGTAGGGTAGTGATTTGGTTGAACGTAGAGCAAAAATTCGGTTTAGATTGGAGAGGCGGGCAATCTTACGTCTATGCATGTTTTCTCGCGACAGTATTGATGGTAAGAATGAGGAGGTAATCTAATTAGACTTATTTTTGACAGGTGTGTGTGTGTGTGTGTGTGTGTGTGTGTGTGTGTGTGTGTGTGTGTGTGTGTGTGTGTGTGTGTGTGCGTGCGTGCGTGCGTGCGTGCGTGCGTGCGTGTGCGTGCGTGCGTGCGTGCGTGCGTGCGTGTGTGTGTGTGTGTGTGTGTGTGTGTGTGTGTGTGTGTAGACTATACGAGGAATTTTAGCCAATGCAATCCAATCAATACTTCAAAAACACATAAACTTTGCAGTAAAAGTTGTTTCTATTTTATGCATTTTCCTTGCATTCCAAAACGAGAGAGAGAGAAAAAAGCATAAAACAGCACGTATATCTCATCACGATCTTTTTAAAGCACCGGTTGGCGGGGAAACTTTTACCAGGCAAATAAATACCTCATAGTGTGGGTCTCAGCCTATAAGCACAGAGGGACAACATAATACTGCTTTCATCTATTTCTCAATGATTTTTAACAAATTTCTGAATACCAATAAAGCCGTCGATAGTGCAATATAAACACACTAACTTACCAGATTTATACAAACATACCTGTTTTTCTCAGTACCTATAAACATGCATATACACTAAAACGCGTGTATGATGTTGACAGGGATCTTTTTTTTACTCCATGCAATACCGAAAGGAAAAAAAAAAAAGCATCATATCTCTCTAACAATGCGCGTAACTATAAAATCCAATTTTTAAAAGTCGTGCTGATTGCAACAAGAATGCAACTGACCATGAATATTAATGGGATTTCCTCGTACGAATAAAACAGTCCAACGAAAAAAAGTATAATACTCAACTGAGGTCGCAACAATGAAGAAATAAAGTATCACAACTGGTTTACTAATCAGTGACAAAACAATCTTTTAAAAGTATTCAGGGAATTGCAAATTCCCCCCCCCCCTCTCTCTCTTTCTCTCTCGACCTATGAATGTTGTCCTGCTTCATATCAATAAATCACACACACACACACACACACAAATGATGAAGGTGAAGGAAGATGTAGGCAGCAGCTGCACCACACTGAGTGTGTGGATGATGGTCGCCACAACCTACGGTGCCACCATGCAATGCAGCTAATAACAGGCAGTCGAATGAAGAATAGGCTGTTGAAGCCATTAGGTAAGGTTATTTTTAGGAGGTAAACGACAAGAACTGACGAAAGTTACAGTAATCTAACCTAACTAGTAATACCAATAATGAACGTGACACACAATACTGTAAGATGTAAATGACACGGCTACAAGTATTACCCTGCTATTAGCCAAGTATTATTCTGCTCGGGAAGGATAATAATAGATGCCCTTAACGCGACAGATATTAGTCTCCTGTAAAGCTACAACGCCACAGATTCAACTGCAGGTTATACATATAAAGAGTATTAGCCTACGCAAAGCCTGAACGGACTGGATAATATTGTGAGTCCTGAACATGAGGGATGTTGGGCAACTGCTTAGTCTGTTGGCAGAATTTTGTAAGTCATACTTAAAAAGCATTATAAATCCTGTACGTGAAAGACATGAAATATGAGTTCTGGACGTGAGGAATATCAGGTAAAAAGTGGAACCCATGCTGACAAGCCAGGCTGATATGCTAATGTGGTTTGGATGATGTTCCCAGCAAACTCAGTACCGACACACTGTCCTGATATCAGTGTGGCTATCAGCAGTCCTAACGCTGATAAGTCTCCTTGATGCCGTCACTGTGGCCTGGTGATGATACAGGGTGATTCACTTTTAGACAGAATCTAATACTATGGATTCCGGGCCTCATGTAAGTGAATCATCCTGAATTAGTTGGCCTACGCTGAAGCTGACGAGCCATCATGACACAGTCAATGCGGCATGGATGATCTTATAAGCAAGCCTGATGCTGACCAGTTATACTTTTGGTGTCAGTGTGACTGGAATGATGCTTTAAGTGGGGCTGATGTTGACATGTCACTCTGGCAGTAACAGGGGTAGCTTCAATGATGTCAATCGTGAACGTGAATGGTACTCCAAGTCAAATGTGATGGATGAGTATTGCAAAATCAGAACGTGGGACATATTATCTATTTGTAAATCCTTAACGTGGGACATGCTATAAACCCTGAACGTGAGGGATGTTAGGCCTTCTTCAACGGAACTCTACCTTGCCGTAGGGAATATGCTGGTGCATTCCGGTGACCAGTGGAGCTAAAACAACCATACTAGGCAGGTTCACTGTTAGTGATCACACGAAAAGTGCTCTCCGCAAAATCATTAACTAACTGTACATCCTGAATATGATAAACTCAGTTGTATACCCTGAAAGTGAGATGTTTGCCAACGTAAATTCTGAATGAAGGAAGGATTATGTAAGTTAAATGAGACACTTCAGGCTCTGTAAATCATGACTGTTAGACATAATAGCCAGATTTAAACCGTATTAGATATATCATCAAATTGTGAATTTTTACAATTAAACGTATTAGCCGATTGTAATAACCATTTGTGAGATATTTTTCCCTCCACTGCCATGGTCAACAATATATGATCATATTCATTAATCGAAAATAATTCAACTTAATCATATTTATTAACCCAGGATAATTACAAAAGGCAAGCCAATCATTCTAAAGATGTCATTAAGATACAGTCCAACACTTTCACTGGGATAACAGACCACAAGTATTTCGTTCTGTTTATCTCATGACTTTGTTCAGCAGAGATATGATACATAGTTAAAAAGTGATGGGATTGTTTGGGGAAATACAGGGTGAAAATATCGGGTGCATCCGTCACCACACACCCAGATAGTGTTCTAACTATTCTGTGTACAACCAACAGCATAAACAAATTCGGTGGCCAACCTGATGATACTAGTCTGTGTGTGTGTGTGTGTGTGTGTGTGTGTGTGTGTGTGTGTGTGTGTGTGTGTGTGTGTGAGAGAGAGAGAGAGAGAGAGAGAGAGAGAGAGAGAGATTGCCACACCATAAGCCCATAAGCCACAAGTCAGAGAAGTATAAACATATTACACACTAACGCCACACCACCACCTAACAGCTCAAAGGAACACTGATCCTCGGCAAAAAAAAAAAAAAACGTAAATACATAAAAGAGTGTCATATGTCAGCATGCACCACTAATATTCCTTGGTTGTTGTCCTCTCTGAATAAAGGAAACGTACGGCACAGGAATGTGACGAGGAACGTAGGTGTGTGTCTGAAGTGAGAGAAGGGGGACTTAAGGAAACAACGAAACGACCCATGCATTTCTCCACACTACGATACAAAACAGTCGATTTACAATTAAGGTCCCTATTCTCGATATTAGGCATTGCGCAGACCTTAGTAAGGTAAATAAGATCTTCGAAAAGGTCTCTTGGTTGAAAGGGGGTTGGTCTCTTGGTGTTTATTGCATTAGGTACTGAATTTAAGAACTAAATACAAATTAATCTTCCTTTCCTAGAACCCTTCCATCTGTCAGTTGTCTAGTATATGATTCTGGGAAAAGTAAGCTCGGCAAAAATATCACCTGTAGTTTATGTACCTACTCAGTAAAGACGATTATCCCACATCACACCAACATCCCTCCGATTTTCCAAACATCTGAAGAACTCGAGCTAAAATACCTGTCTAAAAATGATATTCCAAACTGATAGTGAAATATGTGAGTGGCTGTGTGAGTGTTGTGTTGCTTGAGAGGAACCAGTGGATGACGCCAATGATCTGCTGGTTGTGGGTTTGTCTTCTGTCACTTTTATCTCACTCAGCGACCCCGCCTCATCCCTCGGTCTGCCACCAAGTCAAGCTAATCCTCTGCCTACCGCTTACTCTCATTCCATCGCCCGGTTGTCCCCTGTCACCTTTATCGCGCACAAACGATCCCGCCTTACATCAATCGGGCAGCAGCGGTCAGGATGTGAGTGATAGTGAAAGGTGAGGATGCAGTGATGAAAAGCTGATGACAGGGAGTGCTGGAGCTCCCGTTTCATCAGCCCTCAGGACTAGTTCCTGACCATCCCCCTTTGCTGAACTTTTTCAGAGTCTCAGTTACTCAGAGAGTAGGCCAGCATGCTCTCCAGTACAAATTTCTCTTACTATCTACACCAAACTACATGCACAGTACACACTACACTTCCTATTCAAAATTCAACTTCAAATGGCGTCTCTTCACCAAGCCTCGGAGTCCCCAGGGGGGGGACCATAAATGCCCCCACCATCCGCCCCTTTCCCGGTGATGACTCGAGGTGCCTGGAACCACTGTCTGACTCTCTTCTTCTTCATTTCTCCAACATTCGCGGCCTTTCCTCTAACTTTCGCTCTGTTGAGCACCAACTCTCCTCCTCTAAACCTCACCTTCTTTTTCTAACTGAGACTCAGCTGTCTGTGACAACTGACAGTAAACCCTTTTCTGTATCCTCCTACTTTCTCTATACTCATTTCAAAGCCAAAGGTGGCTGTTGTGTATATGTACGCAACGACTTATCTTGCTCTCGTGTTCCTGAACTCGATTCTGCTGAATTCTCTACACTCTGGCCTCGGCTTTCCTGTCATTCTCTGACTAAATATATCTGTGCTGTTTACTTATCCCCTAATTCTACTGACTATCAAAAATTCTACGACTATCTTACTTCTATGATGGAACACATTCTATCCATTTCTCCTTTCTCTGAAATCTCCATTCTAGGAGATTTCAATGTTCACCACCACCTTTGGCTCTCCTCTCCTTTCACAGATCCACCTGGTGAACAAGCCTACATCTTTTCTATCCTTAATAACCTAGAGCAGCTTGTACAGCACCCTACCTGTATCCCTGACCGCCTTGGAGAGAGCTCCAACATACTTGACCTCTTCCTCACAACTACTCCTTCTGGTTATTCTGTTAATCTTTTCTCTCCGTTGGGGTCCTCCGATCACAACCTTATTACCTTAACCTGTCCTATCACTCCGGTACGGCCTGTGAACCCTCCAGGGAAACGTCATCTGTGGCATTTTGGAGCCGTGGACTTTGATTTTCCCTGGAATGATTATTGCTTCCATGGCCGGGAGCCATCTGAGTGTGCCTTGCGCATTACGGAGGTTATTCTCTCAGGCATGGAAGCATACATTCCTTTCTCATATCCTTTGACTAACGCAAGAAAGCCTTGGTTTAATCACGCTTGTTCTAATACTGTCCGCAACAAGGAGAGGGCCTACAAAAGGTACCGGAGCCAACCCACCCCTGAATCACATCATCTTTATGTTTCTGCCCGGAATCGTGCTAAGTCTGTTCTTCGCTCTACTAAAAATAATTTCATCCATACTAAATGCTCTCAACTCTCCAACTCGAATTCTTCCCGCTCCTTCTGGCACCTTGCCAAAAATCTTTCTAACAACTTTACCTCATCATCCTTCCCTCCTCTTTTCTACTCTGATGGTTCTGTAGCTATTTCTTCTACTGATAAAGCAGATCTCTTCACACAGACTTTCTCCTCCAATTCCACCTGAGACGATTCCGGTGCTGTTCCTCCATCACTTCCCCCCTCTGACTTCCTCATGGCTGACATTAAAATTTCTTCAGTTGATGTATTTTCTGCCATCACTGGCCTCAGTACTAACAAAGCATATGGGCCTGATGGGGTCCCTCCTGTTGTTCTCAAGAACTGTGCTTCTGTGCTTACACCCTGCCTAGGCAAACTCTTTCGCCTTTGTCTGTCAACTTGTACCTTTCCTTCTTGCTGGAAGTTTGCTCTCATTCAGCCAGTCCCAAAGAAGGGTGACCACTCCCAACCCTCCAACTATCGTCCAATTGCTTTAACGTCCTGTATTTCAAAAGTTTTCGGGTCAATTCTCAAAAGAAAAATTTTAAGGCATCTTTCCTATCACAACCTTCTTTCCGATCGTCAGTACGGGTTCCGTCAGGGACGCTCCACTGGCAATCTTCTCACCTTCCTTTCAGACTCCTGGTCATCCTCCTTTCGGGACTTTGGCGAAAGCTTTGCCATTGCACTTGACATCTCAAAGGCTTTCGATGGAGTCTGGCATAAATCTTTAATTTCCAAACTGCCCTCCTACGGTTTCTATCCTTCTATCTGTGCCTTCATCGCTAGCTTCCTTTCTGGTCGTTCTATAGCCGCTGTTTTAGACGGCCATCGTTCTTCTCCTAGATCTATCAACAGTGGTGTTCCTCAGGGCTCTGTCCTATCACCAACTCTCTTCCTTTTATTCATCAATGATCTTCTAAGCTGTACATCTAACCCTATCCACTCATACGCTGATGACTCCACCCTTCACCTTTTCATTCGGTTCCCACAACGCCCATCTCAACAGTTACTTCAACAAACAAGGGATGAGTCTATGGCGCACCTAATGTCTGACTTGGCTCGTATCTCTGACTAGGGTAAAAATAATATGGTTGTTTTTAATGCATCTAAGACTCAGTTCTTACACCTATCAACCCGACAAAATCTTTCACAGGTATACCCACTAATGTTTAATAATATTCAGCTTAATCCTGCATCATCCTTGAACATGCTTGGGGTTTCATTTTCTCGGGACTTATCTTGGAAAGATCATATTACATCTCTTGAAAAATCTGCTTCCAAGAGATTGGGTGTGCTAAGCCGACTCCACTCTTTCTTTACCCCTGCACAATTGTTGACTCTATGCAGGGGTTTTACCCGCCCCTGTGTGGAGTACAATTCTCATGTGTGGGGAGGCTCCCCACATACAGCTCTTCTCAATAGGGTGGAGTCAAAGGCTTTTCGTCTCATTAACTCTCTTCCTCTTACTGACTCCCTTCAACCTCTGTCTCTTCGCCGCACTGTTGCATCTTTATCTCTTTTCTATCGCTACTTTAATGGTCACTGCTCCTCTGAACTGTCTGCTTGCATTCCTCCACCTCTACGACGGGCGCGTAGCACCCGTCTGGCAGCAAACTCTCATCCCTTTTCTGTCCAACTCTCTAATGCAAGAGTTAACCGTTACTCCCAGTCTTTCATTTAAGCAACAGGTCAGCTCTGGAACTGTCTCCCTCTGTCTGTATTTCCTGCTGCCTATGATCTCCAGTCTTTCAAACGCAGTGTGTCCAGGCATCTCAAAATGATCGGATCTTGAATTTGGCTCTCTATTGTATTTTGTTTTTCTCTTGGAGGGAACTGTTACTGCAGGCTCATGGCCTTTGGTTCTTTCCTCCTCGCATTAAAAAAAAAAAAAAAAAAATCGCATTACCCCCACAGCCACACCCATACTCATATCCATACCTAAACCCACACCCTAACACAACACTCACACCCATGTCGGAGGACCTCGTTGTATATTAACAGGCATCATATTAGCCAGGGTTTACGGACATGATGACCTGCCTCCTCGACCTCAGATCTGTTTTTGCGGAAGGGACAAAAGACATGAGAAGCTTTGTACTCGTCTCTTTCAGCAAAATCAACCTTTACTAATGACAGACAATTTATCATACTAAGCATGTATACCAGACTCCTCTCACTGACCCACCCAGTCCTGCTCCTTTACCCACCGCCACAACTCACGCTGCCCCTCCCCTTCACTATACACCCCATCCACCTCCTCCTCTTTCACTTATCCTGTTCTTCCCCCTTCGACCCCTACATACACATCTAACCCCCTCCTAGGTGTTACACACACACACACACACACACACACACACACACACACACGCCAGCATATAATACGAGACCACTGTTGACAGTCGTCATCCCGCCCGGGTGAAATATATCCCAGAAATTGTGAGTTGAACATTTACACCGTCAACACCCACCAGCCTTCACTGTTCTCCTGTGATATAGTTCTCGCAAATCACCTATATGACAGCTACACCCCGAGAAAAATAATAATACAATATACAGCTCGTCTAAGCTTTCCAAATTTATATATATATATATATATATATATATATATATATATATATATATATATATATATATATACTAGCAGGGGTACCTGGCGTCGCCAGGTGAAAAAGGCGAACACTCTACCAGTGACCCAGAATTATCCAGATCAGAATTCTGACCCCCCTAAAACCATCCTTGGGTCACTCTGAATATATATGGGTCTGGGGTTCTCTGACCGATGGTTTGAGAGTGACTGAAGGACAGACAGACTGACAGACAAACAGACAAACAAACAACGCGGCCCTCCAGGCGGACTTTCTCGGATAGCTCCTGCGGAGGGCTGATTGGGCCTTTGGCCAATATACCTAATGTAACTTTTCAACATACTATATAATCCTAATAAATTATATACCAAAACACTCACCGGATCATGCTGATTCAGAATATGTATCATATGTGGGGGTAGACCCTAAAGGAGCCGAGTTTGTAGGTAACAAACATACAAACACTCGCCTTTATTATTATTATTCATTCATTGCCAGACGCCATGTATCCCAAACGGGGTGGCCAAGGGCTCTGAGTTAATTGTTTTACAGGGAGGGGCACTAATCCTCCACCAACCCCACTTGACACGTAGGGAGAACGTTATGCCAACAGCATCTGGTGTTCCCAGGCGGTCGCCCATCCAAGTACTAACCAGACCCAACGTTGCTTAACTTCGCTGATCGGACGGGAAGCGGTGTACTCAACGTGGTATGGCCGTTGGCCATATATATATATATATATGATGAAAAGGCGACAGAGACAGAAATTAAATTAAGTAAAAATGACGGTCAGAGCACAAGAGCAGCGTATCAGGCCATAAAGGAGTTAACTGGGACTGAAAAGAAAAGTAAGGAAATACCTGTACGAGATAGAAATGATAATTTGATGACTAAAGATTTGGATATAAAAGGAAGATGGAAAGAGCACTTTGAATCTGTTCTAAATAGACCAATCCCAGCTGAAGAGGACATTTTCCCAGCCGAGAGAGATTTGCAGACAGAAACAGGGGATATAACTTTGGAAGAGGTAGCAAAATCTATAAAGGAGTTAAAGAATTTTAAGGCTCCAGGTGAGGATGGAATATTCCCTGAAATGCTTAAGGTGGAAAATGACGAGTTGATGAATGCGCTTTTGAAACTTTTTAATGTGGCTTGGGATAATGGTGGAATTCCAGAAGAGTGGAAAAATGGAGTGATTATAAAAATACCAAAAAAGGGAGATTTAAGTGTATGTGGTAACTGGAGGGGGATAACTTTGACGCCTGTAGTTGCAAAAGTCTTTTCCAAAATCTTGTTGAACAGAATAGAGCCAGTAATTGATAAAATTTTAAGAGAAGAACAAGCGGGATTTAGAAAGGGTCGAGGTTGTAATGATCAGATTTTTATTGTAAGGCATCTAATGCAACAAGCTAATGAGATGAAAATGCCACTTAGTATGTGTTTTGTGGATTTTGAAAAGGCGTTTGATAGTGTTTCACGTGGAGCTATGTTGAAAATTATGAGATTCTATGGTATACCAGAAAAGTTTGTAAATATTATTAGAAGCCTGCATGAAGGTACTTTTTGTAAGGTAATGGTGGGTGGTTCTTTGAGTGATCCATTTCAAGTTAGGTCAGGAGTGATTCAAGGAGGAGGAGTTCTTTCGCCATTGTTGTTTGTTTTGGTTATGGATTATGTTATGAAAAAGGTTGTAAGGAGAACAGGTGCAGGAATTAACTGGAAAGAAAATAAGAAGCTGATGGATTTAGACTATGCCGATGATATTGTACTGATTTGCGGAAGTATTTACCAGATGCAGAGGGTGCTTGATTGTCTGGTGGAGGAAGGAGAAAAAGTGGGATTGGTAATAAATTGTGGAAAGACTGAAATTATTAATATGAACGTGGAGAACCAAATCGATTGTGTAATTGGGAATAATGTGGTGAAGAATGTAGAAAACTTTAAATATCTGGGAACGATTGTATCATCTAATGGATAATTAAACAATGAAATTGAGGAGAGGATTAGACAGGATTGGCGACCTGTTGGAATGTTGAAATCTGTTTGGAATAATAAGATGCTTTCGGTACATACTAAAGTGAAAATTTACAAGTCCATGGTTAGACCCATTTTAATTTACGGGCATGAGTCATGGTACAGTACAATTGCAACAGATCAGAAAGTATTAGGATTTGAGAATAAAATACTGAGAAGGATTCTTGGGGTAAAGTGGCAAGACAGAGTTACAAATGAAAGAGTAAGGGATATTACGAGAGTGGAACCAGTTAATGAATATGTGAGACTGTCTCGCTGGAAGTGGCTGGGGCACATATACAGAAAAGAAGGTTGTTTAATACAGGATGTGCCAGAGTGGATTGCTAGAGGAAGAAGAGGCAGAGGTAGGCCGAGGGAAACCTGGTTGAGGACAATGAAAAAAGAAGCAGGAGAGGAGTGTTGGTGGGACCTGAAGGAGATGGCAAGAGACAAATATTGGTGGAGAGAGTTCATTGAGACCCTATGCATCCCGTGGGGGGAAACAGGAAATGATTGATTGATTGAATGATATATATATATATATATATATATATATATATATATATATATATATACATACATACATATGTGTGTGTGTGTGTGTGTGTGTGTGTGTGTGTGTGTGTGTGTGTGTTCTCGATGCTGTTACACGACACCGTAACTTCATCACATTAGGACAGTTATTCCAACCACAGTTCAGCAGGGAGGCCAACATAAAAACGCCTTCAATTTGTACTTCTCTTAACCTCTCGAATTCAGTGACTTATTTTTCATTTATGCCAGACGACATAATTCTGGTTTTGGAAGACTTTTCATACAGGACACCATCTTTGAATTAGGTAATATCGCCTGAAGGTATCAGAATAAATCTAACGAAAGACGTCAGTGTAATGAAGAATTTAATATTACGTTTTTATCTTGCCCTTCCTCAGATTTCCACCCTCCTTTTTTTATTTCTCCTCCAGGCCATTCACCTCTCCTCTCCATCATCTACTCTTCTTGTAACTTTCCTTCTCTCTTATTTTTCCTGCTGTCTTGTCTCCTTTCTCTTTGTTTCTAATTCATTCCTCCCTCAATTTATTTCCCTTCACACGTGTCTCACTCTTTTTAATCTCTTTTTTACTCCAGCATGACAGGAAAGTTAGAAAAAATTAAAGGAGTGAGAAAGTACAGGGGAGTAACTATGCTCTCATTCTCCCCTACCCCTCTTTTTTTAATGTAAGAAAGAACCAAAGGCTTGAATCCCGATTCTTCCCTTCTAAATAATAATAAATCCCTTCTAAATAATAATAAATCTTAGGCCCAAATTCGAGATCCATTTATTTCGAGATGCTGAATACAATGTGTCCAGACATCTCGAAATGAACGGATCTTGAATTTGGCTGTTATTTTTTTATTTCTAGGAGGGAACAATCTTGCGGTCTTGTACGTTTGGTTCCTTCTTTCTTGCATTAAAAAATACCAGAGAAGGCTGGGAATGTGAATATGTAGGTTTATGACGGGTGGAAGGAAAGACAGAGAGTGGGTGAGAAAACACTGGGAGAGAAGAAAGGGGAAATTAGAGGTTCGAGGGACAAGGAAATGGAAGAGACTAGAGGGTGAAAAAGAGAGAAGGATATCTGAGAAGAGTTTGTTGAAGGTTGGGGAGATGAAGTGGGGGTGTGGGAGGAGGGAAACAGAGAAAGAATTGGGTACGGTATTGTGAGTTCATGAGGAAAAGAAATGTGGGTAAGAAGATCCGAATGACATGAAACGAGGAGCGTAAGAAAGAATTAGAAGAGTGTGAGGAAGGACATGCAATATAACCAGGTAGACAATAGAACACAAGGAGGTGTGGTTAAGAGGAAGTTTAAAATGTTAGTTCTTTGGACACACTTCCGTTCTCCATTTTTTTCTTTTTTGTTAAGAGGATGACCACTAACAGCACCAAAGATGACGCCGTAAGAACAAGTCACCACAAACTGATCCCTCAAATCTTGGCATATCTTCTGTACGCTTGTCATGTTAACTAGAGCACAAGCCATTTAAACTCCTCCCAAATCTAGAAGGCTGATATTTTTTTTTTGCACAATCCAGTTTTGCCGCATTATTTGCTTGGCCCTGATGTATGCCAAGATACCTGCCAACAACATAAAAGAAAAAGGAGTCCTTATACTCGTTCCGGGAGATTCACAGTTTCTGAACATAGTGGCATAAGACATACACATCTTCCTCAGCTTCCCTCCCGCTGTGGACTACATAAGGTGGCGGAGATAAGTTCAGGTGGGAATTATATATAGCGTACACCTGTGCTGGATATATTGATATATTGGTGTGTGACCTCTTTAACGTTAGGCTAGGTAGGATATCACGTCCATCACTGGCTTTACCCTCAAACTAATAATATCAATTGTAAATTCATATCATCTTCAGGTAATTTACTCTCGGCTATTCCAGATCACATATATTAGAAATTATCCATATAAACCCTACGTCAACTCTGGCTCATACAGTGTTTCCATATCAAAATTTTCAGATCACGCAAACTTAAGAGACGATCTTCAGCTGTTGACTGTACGCGAAAAAAAAAAAAAAAGGTATGTAACTGATAACGATAAAAAGTGAACATCAGAAAAGTATGAAAAGGGGGTATACTTTGACATTCTGGGAGCAGAGAAAAATATTGCTATAGTGGGACTGTCAACAATTTTTGCTCGTCATGAGTATCGGTACACACAAACCCGACACCTTTACTGCCTGAATGTGGTCATAACGATACTTGCTCCATCGACCGTAGTGTGATACTTTTTGTGGATCTTAGTTTGAACTCTCTCTCTCTCTCTCTCTCTCTCTCTTTCTCACACACACACACACACACACACACACACACACACACACACACACACATACACACACACACAAAATGTCCTTTCGTTTTGTGTCTAAAGCATAATGTCTGAATGGTGTGTGTGTGTGTGTGTGTGTGTGTGTGTGTGTGTGTGTGTGTGTGTGTGTGTGTGTGTGAGAGAGAGAGAGAGAGAGAGAGAGAGAGAGAGAGTCTGTCCACATCATCCGACGCAGCCCCGGTGACAACTTCTTCACAATCCACCGCCATATAGGGTGTAGAAGGGGTGGGGGTGAAAGACTCCAGCTCTGCCCCTTCCATTCCTCACCTTATGTCACGCTCTCACCACTCACTCTCACCTTTTCCTCCTTCATAATTCTTTCGTTCTCTTCTTCTTCGTCTTTTCATCCGTCCTGTCCTCATCTTCCTCTTTCTTTGACGTCTTCCCTTCCCATACCCTTCTTCCTTCACTCCCTTTCCATATTATTTACACTCTCTCTCTCTCTCTCTCTCTCCCTCCTTCGCCACTTCTCTCGTTGTTTCTCCTTAAATTCTTCATCAGTCGTTCTTCTTATGGTGCAAGTGTACATTTTGCATTCTGCTGTGTTTCTGAGTGATGGTGTGACAGGGGGAGTATTAACATAATCTTCCTCGTGCAGGTGCAAGACAAAAGGTGTAACTTAAGAATTCTGGATGTAAGAGGGTGCGAGCGGGGTGACAAATGATGGAGGCACGGTGGTATGTTGATGATAAAGGAAGGAAGGACGACAACATCAATGGACGGGGAAGGGGACAAAGAGAGACGAGAGTTGGGTCAGGGTAGGTTTCTATTAGGGAAGAATGAGGATACCGAGGAGAGAAAACAGGATAACATGGATGATAACTGATAGTACAAAAGAAAAACCGTAATAAGGTGAATGATGAGGAATAATAAGGAGAATGATGAGGAAAAGACTGAAAGGTCAGAAGTTTGTGTAATGAAAGAAAATGAATGAAAGGGGAAAGGGAAGGATTCATTAGAAGTGAAAAATAACTAACCCTTTTAATAAGTGGTTCCCAAACTGTTCTTGTTCCGTGGCCCCCTGAATAAAATGCCACAGGCATCCGTGGTTCCCATCCACATTTTCCTTTGCAGAAGCAAATGAAGGAACGTCACTTAGGTGAGTGTCTGATATGAAATCGTCACAATTCTGGTAATCAATCATGAGAGGAGACACATGCGCGTAAAACGACATAAAAAGTGAATGGAAAACTCAGTGATACAGTTGTTATTATAGTGTTACTGGCCAAGTGGGGTATTGGTGGTTGGGTCATAACGCAGGCACAAGAAAGGTCATCTTCCATGTGGCACTGATTCTGCCGTTGCGATTTCATGATCAAGAACATGAAAAACTGTGCTCTGGTGAGATAAACAGACTGGAATGACAGGAACATCCAAACATGACACTGGGGTAGCGTCCGAGGCTCGTATCTTACGTAATTAAAATGCTCCCTAACACCTCTTCCTTAGTGATTTGCTTTTAGATATGCTGGTTAATATCCTTCTGTACGCTATTAATGCAAAATATGGCGATATTTGAAGGATTTATGCAACAGTGATGAAAATTAATCGCTTAAAAAAGGTGTTAGGGAGATTCCTCAACCCATGAGAATCTCATTCATTCTCCACTATCCTCCTCTCTCCGGATGTGTCCTTGGTAAATGAACTGCTTGAAAAATCCAGGAAATTATCTTGCATTGTGTCGTGTTTACTGGCTTTTCAACACAAGATGGTGAACAGAAAATGATTCCTCACAGTTGCTGCAGGAAACTGATAATAAAACTTTACTTCTAGTGATTCCACATAACTTACATTAGCCTACAGACTCCTGATAAATGCACTATGGCCTCCATTTTGGGAACTGTAATGTATCTGCCTTACTGTATAGCCAGTTGTATGATGTAGCTGTAGGAATGCATTGTATAGCCGTTAGGAAATCTGTTGTGGCTAAGTCAGGTTAGTTTCATGATGAACACATTGTTTTGCTCTCCTTCACACCAGTAGCAGCTAAGACTCCATACACGCCAGACCTATACTATTCTGCTAAGTATGTACATCAAGTATCGTCCCCCTGAGTATGCTTTGACACCTACACCAGGACCACCTGTAACACCTGTCACCACCTGTAGTAGTACAACTTATTTAGGTAGTAGGAATTTCACACACACACAAAAGTAAATCTGTCATTTGTTAAAATAATATTCTTATATGCGACAGAACCCTAAAAATTTATTAATGAATAAAACTACAAGGCACAACTCTATGATGGTCGAAAAATGAGAGAGAGGGAGAGAGAGAGAGAGATACGAATGGCGAGAGGCGAGAGGAATACAAGGGAGGAGAAGGGCCAACGAGGAGACAGAACTGTGAAATATATGTGGGTGGATATAAAAGTTGTGTCTCTCACTGTCTGTATCTGTACTTTTTCTGTCCATTGTTAGTTCTTACTACTTGTCTGACCATATCCTATTTGGGTTTTATCTGCGCTCTCTCTCTCTCTCTCTCTCTCTCTCTCTCTCTCCCTTTTCATGTCAATGTATCTATATTGGGTCATCTTGTGAGAAGTGTATATATGCCTTCTCTCTCTTTTATCTGTGCCCCTCCTCTCTCTCTCTCTCTCTCTCTCTCTCATTGGGACTTGGTAATATTCACCTTCCCCACATATTACCACTCCGCTTTCCCATGTTCTTGTACAGCATATTCTTTGTTTCCCTAAGCATCCATATCTCCCCACCTGCCTGATACCGCAGTTTATCAAGAATATTAATTACGGCTCGCCTCTTTGTATTACCATCATAAATACTGTACAGTCGATCAACAAAATATCGGTGCACACTTGGCACGAAACAGTCTGACACCACTGACGCTGGCGTTTGGAAAATGACCGATTGTTTCTCTCCACATTGATATACTTGCTTTTAATAATGACGCCAAATATAGCTCAATTATCATATTTTCCAGTGTTATTAGTTTTCTTTAATCAGATGGTAATAGATTAATCTCCACCGGATTTCATAGACAACATCGTTTATTCGGATATCATTGTACCTTTCCTACACGACCCCCAACCCTTTTTTTTTTTTCTTTTAATTGGCGACCATCCTCCCACGAGAAACAGTTGGAAATTTATGCAAGCTTTAGCCACCACACAAATGGCCACGTATTCGCCCGTGGACGCCATGATCAAGCGGACACAATGAATCAGAGTGATAAACTAAGGCGATACATCCTGCCTTTGAGCTGCTGCCGGTCCTCCCTTTCTCATCCCTTGAATATTCAAGACTTTACTCCAAGGATGAAACAGGATGTTAACTCTTTCGACATAGTATTAATGCATAAGTCGCCAAACAGAGACGAATACCACAGCGCTCCTTTATTTCCTTATTTATCTGTCTACCTTCACATATAACTCCAGACTCTCTCTAAAATAAGCAGGAAATCAAGTAAAGGAGTTCCTAGACAGTAAAAAGTCCAGTGGTGGCAAAGGAGGACAATCACAAGATGGTGTTGTACAGAAATTTCACAAAATCGTGCTTGCGTTCTTTTTATGTATATAATAATATTGGATACTGATGGAGACATGGCCGAAAGTTCCTAGTCTACAGAAGTGAAATACCTCGCACCAAAAATCTTAAGAGAGAGACAGATGGAAAGAGCTGCTTCTAGAGATGTCCCTGTATCTAACAATGACACACACACACACACACACACACACACACATTTTTGTCACTTCGCCATTCACTAACTTTTGCTACAACACGAAACTGGGAACAAGATGATTATTATCGATATGCCTTGGTGTTCTCTTCTTTTCACTTCTCACCATACTAGTGTAATCTTCATCTTTAGTACTTAAAACCTTACAGAAAAATGGTGCACTAAACAGAACGCGCAAGGCAAAAATTGAAAGACTTTGATTGCCTTAATATGTAGAGGATTTGGATGTGTGTCTGCAAAGACAGTATCACATTAAAATCAAATAAAATATTCTTAAATATATCTAACCTTATTTTTCTCTTTTCTTGTTCCACTTTCTCCTCCTCCTCCTCCTCCTCTCTGTTCCTCTTCTTCCTTTTCTCTTAATTTTATCTGCAGCTTACCTGCAGCAAGAATAAAAGGATATTAAGGAGTGGAAGATTATATAACATGAAAGTAAGAAGCTGAAACACACACACACACACACACACACACACACACACACACACACACACACACACACACACACACACACACACACACACACACACACACACACACACACACACACACACACACACTCTCTCTCTCTCTCTCTCTCTCTCTCTCTCTCTCTCTCTACTCAGCAACCCGCCTTTCCTTCCCGTGCCCACTTAAGGCAGTTTCACAAATACTCCAGCACGGCCAGTGTGCATCCAGTGGCCAGCCCGTAACCAAGTATCGATAGACTTTCAAAACAAACTTTAGTGTATGGACTTCTTTCAATCCGAACTCAAGGCCGAGTAAATTAGTCAGTGTCAAAGTCTCTCTTAGGTGACAATGGCAGGTAGGTTTAAAGTAATTATGAGATAAGAAACTGAATCAACATCAAGCCAGGCGCAGCAGACTTCAGCCCTCGTGTTTAGCAATCAGGCACTGAATATACCATCGTATTTTGCCTTGAGTTCCGGTCTAGGCCAATTCACTCAACGTCAAGCTGGTCTTCCAAGGTCATCGACTAATTAGGCTTTAAGCAAAATAGGACAGTAATTAGGCTTGAAGCAAAATAAGACATAATTAGGCTTGAAGCAAAATAAGACATAATTAGGCTTGAAGCAAAATAAGACATAATTAGGCTTGAAGCAAAATAAGACATAATTAGGCTTGAAGCAAAATAAGACATAATTAGGCTTGAAGCAAAATAAGACTCCATGGCCAAAAACACCTCTGAATAGATATCAGTGGATTCTGGCCCGCGAATTTAAATACATAAAACACTGCCAAAGAAGGTGCGCACAATTGTGGAGAAAGAATTTGTCGAAAGGTCTGTTGGTCATGGAATTAAAAAAAAAAAAAAAAGGGGAGGGGGGGCGGGGAGGTTCTCAGTTGCCCCAGAAGTCGACCCTACTAAGACCATGCCAACAAAATGACTATGAAGTAAAAAGTTGCAGAAATGTGTGTGTGTGTGTGTGTGTGTGTGTGTGTGTGTGTGTGTGAGAGAGAGAGAGAGAGAGAGAGAGAGAGAGAGAGAGAGAGAGAGAATAATTTATCGGGAGGAAATGGGCGACAAGAATATAGTCTGACGAAAAACACGCACACACGAAAGATCAAGAAGGATTAAAGAGGGACAAATGAACTGGAAGAAAAATATAGACATTACCCTGTGTAAATAAAACACTGGCTAATGTCAGGGTTTTTTCTTCCAGTTCCTGATTGATAAGACGAATCACTGGACAAACAGGCAAACAGCTTCACGTCGCGTGCAGTGGTGGAAGAAAAGACAGGAAAAAAAAATTTGAGAATAAGAATCACACACACACACACACACACCAGATGGAGTATAAGAGGGAGGGTGAACTGCATCAAACCCTGGGTGGGGGTGGCGTTATTGTGTTAGCTCAGTGTACCTTGTGTGTCTAATACGGTACACAGGAGGTCCATTCTCAAAAGGGGAGTTCATTTTCAGCATTAAATTACGATTCCTTTGTTCCATTTATTACTATTACAAATGGAACCCCTGGCCTATAGTATACTGGGAGATCCATATATAATCTTACACCTGGTAATCCCTCCACCGACACCCGGGGAGAGTGAAGCAGTTACACACTCCACAGGTTTTACGGTTCCTGTCTGGTGGTCCGACCTTACTATCACTGCAGATTAAGAATAGGACAGCAAGCCAGGGTAATGGGTGGACTTCTTAATTTGTCTCCGTTTCTTTCCGCCTTATCAGTGACTGCTTTTTGTCAGTGTCTAAGCATCGTCCTGCAAGCGTCTGTTTAACCGTATCAGTCATTCATAATTATCTATCAATAATTACCTGGATATCTACCGTTGTCTATCGCTATGGCTCTGTTGCTGTGTTTCTGCTTCTGTATATTTGCAGCCTTACCAGCGTCTCTGCATCTCTGGATACTTGTGTTTATAACACTCTGTCTATCATATCTCTGTTTACTTATTGTTTACCTACCTATGCGTATCCCCGGCCTAAAATATGTCTTTATCTGTCTCTTATCTGTCTGTATCCGCCTCTGCAACTTTTACTGTCTTCCTGTCTGTCCCTCATTCACCAACCCCCACTAACCAAGCCACTCGCTCAAACCTGCCCCAATACATCACCACAAGAATTTCAGTTCACTTTAAACTGAACGAAAAACTCAATGGACCTTTTCCGGACCAGCAAGTGCCGCGAGTTAAGGGTTGGGAGCACTTTAGAATTCCCGCCGTCCTTTTTTGGTCCACCTGAGTCAACACCACGGGACTAGACCGAATTTCAACAAGATGGAAACACGGGAGTCAACAAAGAGTCTGAGTTTAAACATTTGTGGAAGGGGAGGGAAGAGAAATTTATGGACGGGACGGTTGTGGAACAGGAAATCGAGAGCAGACAAGAAAAATCACCAGCTGAGATAGATTCTACACTTAAAAAGATAGGAAAGACCTCAGAAAAAATGGCGTTCAATATATTCATGTAATACGGGTTTAAAAATTTACAATAGACAAAGTATTCACTGTTCAAGAAGATGATAGTGGAGAAAGGGTATCAAGCCACGTCCGGCTTTTGGGAAGGTGGTGGCAGTGAAAGTATACAACGAAGAGTGGACTTAAACATTTTTGAAAATGAAAGAGAAGAAATCAGGGAAGGCTGAATTTATGAGCAGAGAGGAAAAGGGTACGTAAAGCAGAAACAGAGGAAAGCAATAACACATCATGAAGATGGAAAGAAAATAATCAGTTGCAAAAAGAGACGCTAAAATTTGTGTAATCAATAAACACGTTTTCAAAGAAAGAATTCGTTTTCCTTTTATTTTAGTCAACACCCTTCCCTTCACATCTCTCACCCTTTCACTCACTCTCACTCGCTCACCCTTTTTTCTCATTCCTAACCCTTGTTCTCCCTCATTCCTCACTTCTGTCGCCACCTTCAGCCTCTCCATTTCACTTGTTCTTGACAAACGTTGGGTGTGAAAGCACTATGATAAGTCCAATATGGATATAGGAGATAATTTATGCATGAAAATATGAGAATATTAAAAAGTATGCAACTGGCAGACTGTCAAACCAGCGGATCTACAAAACATTATAAGAAGAAGAATATATAAAAAAGAGAGAAAAACAACTTCAATTCGGCACAGTTAAAGACATATGATCAGCATACTCTTACAGCAACATATAAACAAAAAATCTCAAGTTATCTCTTATAATTCTGAATCGTGTATATAGAAGAGGCATCCGTGGGGAATTATGACCAACAGACCAACAGGCGCCTGAAGACTAGGGAGAAAAAAAACAAGCGTGAAAGGGGGAAGAAAATGACAGGTCGAAACGGATGAGGGTGGGGTAGAAGGAATGAAGGCTGGCTGAGATGGAAGAAAGGGGACTCTTAACAAAATGAGAAATGCGCTGAAAGGAAAGACGAAAGAACAACTATCAGCAAGTGTCAGGAGAGGCACGGCCAGGGTCAGCACTAATTCCCCTTGCCAGTGATGATGACAGTGTATCAATGACAGCAATGATGGCGGCAATCTGTTACAATTATATGCTATCTCACATAACCACCCCACCACACACACCACAACAACTACACATACTAAGGCACACATATACGCACGCACACACCATGCCAACAATCGCGTACACACGCACACAGTCGGCAATCAGGTTGGCAAGAAAGAAGCTAAGTGGCTACACACAGAAACACGAGGGCATCTGTGTGTCAAAAGAGTCAGAAATGATCGAGTTATCACGACAGTCAAGCATTACGTGTATCTTGAAGTAAAATGAACAAGAAAAGTCGAGAATTAAATCCTACAAGTAGGCGCAAAAGTACCTTACAAATGGAACAAAACGTCACACACATTCCTCAGCTCCGTCTTACATCATCTTAAACTGATGTTGACAGTGAATTCGACCGGAATTTATAGCAGTGACTGTGAGGGATGATGATGTACCCGTAAACAAGGTGTGTGGTGGTGGTGGTGGTGGTGGTGGACCTTGGCTTTACAGGGACTGACGCAGCTGAGAGCAATGAAGCAGGTAGGCCATCAGGAAATAAAAGTTGGTCACAGGACTGGTACATACTGTGCTTACGCTGAAGTTAAGACGGAGTGGGGGATGTTAACCCATTTGCTCCCAATGTCCTCAAAATGGGACGGAACTGGGCATTTCCAAAATCTGATAAACAGGGGAACCCCGGGGTAGGGACTTAGGAGCTTCAGCGACTATAAGCCGATAGACGGAGGGCGGTACGCTTGGTACCTTTCCAGCAAAATCCCTCGCACAGGGACTCTGGGAGCTAACAGGTTAAAGCACAACCTTATGTCATTCAAAAATACCTGGAAATGCTGGCTAGTGTCTTCACTACAGTTGCTGCTGAAGCAAGAAAAGTAAAGCACATGTTACACACACACACACACACACACACACAGTCCCTCACCCCCTACCGTTTCCTACCCAGTCCACACCCAATCAAGGCTCATACATACCAGGTCAGACCGGAAGAGCAGAGTAAAAGAGTGATGACGTTAACCATCCCACAGCCACACAACGTCCCTTTCCTCGCCCGTTGCCAGCCCAGTCCTCACCCAGCACACCTCACCCAGCCCGCCGTCCCCAAACGTCCACGTCCAGTGCCCCTCTCCCCGCCCACTTTTCCCTCATTCCACGACCAACCCCACTCACTCCCGCCCATTTCCCATTTAATTCATGTCGAACACCCTCATCCCCACCCACTTCCTGATCAGTTCATATCCAACACACTTGATTCTCTTCAGGTCCACGACCAACGCTCCTCACTCCCGCCCACCAAATATATATCGGTATACTCGTAGAAAAAAAAAAAAAAAAAAAAAAAAATGCTTAAAAAAATGTACCCACGACTACCATCACATCACACCACAGCATAATTCTCTCTCTCTCTCTCTCTCTCTCTCTCTCTCTCTCTCCCATAATAAGCAATGCAGCTCACATCCCAGTGTACTGCACAACATTCCCCTTAAAAGGAGTATTTATAATTAGCTTCTGAATTTATATGTTAAGAAACTAAGGCCCGTACGCTCGTTGGTAAAGGAAGCTCCCTAACACCTGTTCCTTAGCGATATAGTTTTGCATATGGTTGGTTAGTGGTTATACAGTACGTCATTTTGTACGTTATTTACGCAGCGTATGGTGACACTAGAATAATTTAGGTAACTCAGGAGGGGACGGAATGGTGTAATAAGCAAAATAAATCGCTCAAGAAAAGGTTTATGAGATCCTTGACCAACGTTTGAATACCGGTACCGGCCTTAAATGGAACAACACTTGAATTTCTTGAGGTTTGTGTATTTATGGCAGCGTTTTATTCAGCCATGGTTTTTAATCGTCCATCAACTTATAAAACCCTGAGACAAAATAAGAAATCATTTAACAGAAACACAAATGCCTGTTGACCGAATTTGCAGGACATTGTGTATATAAACTACGAATGCATTTTAGTTTTCAAAATGATTGGTCTCTATCGGCGGAGGAAATATGAGTTAATCTTAAATAGCAAATGGCAGCACGATGTTGAAAGAACTTTAAAAATTCTGCAGCAGACATTAATTCTTATTATTTTATCCCTTTTAGGCCCACCATCCTAAATCGAGGACGGCATCAGGTATTATCGAAAGCTAACAGATGGAGAAACCCAAAGTCTGGCTCTATGAGCTTTACGACTATAAGCCGGTAGGTGGAGGGTGTACGCTAAGTTCCTCTCTAGCATAATTCCACACGCAACAATCCTGGGCATCAACGACAGATGTGGGGGCTACGATAATTATGATATAATAAAGGTAATAATAATAATAATAATACAAATATTATCGCACTGCAAGATAAATATAAAAACATGGGAAACTTAACATTACATTAAACTATCAATATGCATGTAAACAGAAATGACTAATTAAAACAAACTAGAAAATCTTATCATAAGAATGAGTTTTAATTTCTCGTCATCATGAATGAAAGCTGGGACTGAGAGTCTGGCATTAGATTGGTAGAACAATAAGAACATTAAAAGAGAGAATGCAGTAAACCAGTTGAACCATGCTAAGCAGCTCCTACAAAAGCGTAACTGAACTACTAGAATAAGACAAGGATAGCAAACGAAAAGGCTCTACCCCGTCCAGCAAAACCCTTCAGCCGAGACCGACAGGAAAAAGTGAGAAAGAACACCACGCTGTATAGAAAAACTGACGTGGAAATTTAATAGGAAAGGCTACTTAGATAAACAGACACGCAAACGGACAAAAAGTCTGATAGACAGACATAGGAAAACGCATACCGAAGATAAATGCGATAATTCATGAAGAGGGTCGATGGTAACAGACACTTCAATAAACCGCGACACATAAACAAATATACTGTAGAGACAAACACTGATTCACAGTATAGAGTCGGCTACATAATATAAACATAAACAGAGGGACAGGCCTGGAGATGGCCATATAAACATTACACTAGGAATGAATAATATGAATAACAACTGCCTGATCTTGCTTACTGTCACTGTTGGTTGGGGTTAGGGGGTGGGTGGAGGTGGGTGGGAGAGGGTGGGCTGGGACAGGGAGGAAGAAAGGTAAGTGGGTAGAGGGAATTGAAGTGGAGAGAAAAAAGTGGAGGAAATAAAATAGGCTGCGAAATGGAGGCGGAGGGGGTGGAGGTTGGAGAGGGTGGAAGAAGGGGAAGAAAATAATGTAGGCTGCTATATAAGAGAGAGAGAGAGAGAGAGAGAGAGAGAGAGAGAGAAAGAGAGACTAGATCTTGTATACTGTACATACATTTTCCTTATGGCATTTTAACTCATTTCTAGTTTTTCCTTTGATGTTTTAAGCCATTTAAATACAATTTTATTTGATGTGTGTGAAGAAAATATAGACACTCGCAATGTCTAAAAGAATATACACAGCAAAGCAAAAGATAATGTATGTGAAAATGATATGATACGTATCATGAAATATTTTGCAGTTGCTTGAGGTCGGAGCGAGCGAAGCGAGCGAGGACCCTTACAAGATTTTGGTAAAGTTCATTGGGTTAAGGGTAAAATATACGAACCTAAAATTTAAAATTAAAGCTACGATAAATACTGGAAATCTATTTTCGCTGTTACGTAAAAACAGGGATTTTAAAACGAGTTCGTTTAACACTTGTTCCTCAAAAATAATTCCCTGAAATGTTTCTTCGGCAGTTTTATATTCAATTTGCTAAAAACTCATAGTCTTACAAAATGAATTAAATTTCACGATGCCTCACATGGAGAGACAGGCTGACGAATGAGGATATAAAGGAGCGTTGTGGTGTGGATGTGGATGTGATAGGAAGCGTTATGAGGAACACACTGAGGTGGTTTGGCCATGTGGAGAGGATGGAGGGTGAAAGACTGACGAAGAGAGTGTATGTGAGTGAGGTGGAGGGGGGAAGAGGGAGGGGGAGGCCGAGGATGAGATGGAGGGATGGGGTGGAGAGGTATATGAGAGAGGGGGGTGTGAGTTGGGAGCAGGGCAGTGAAATGGAGGGGGACAGGGCGACTTGGAGGCGATTTGTTTATGGCCACCCCAAACGGGATTGAGGCGTCTGGCAATAGATAGATAGATAGACGATGCCTCTAACATTTTTTTACCATTAATTATTCCAGATCACTGGAAACGACGTGGAATTAAAGACATCTGAATAGTCCTGTTTATTTTCGTACATGTTGCTCTCACCCTTTTATAGTTTAGAGTTATAGGTTTAATAAACTGAATTCCGACGCCATCAGATTCTTGTTGGTGTTAATCTATCTATCTATCTATATATATACCTAGGCTGCTTCCCCCAAGGAAAGGGAGGTAGCCGAGACAGGACGACACACTCCCAAATGACGTAAAATATTTGGAAACAGTCTTTTCAATAGGGATTATCTTTGGCCTCCTGCCGACTTTTGGGGAGGATGAGTTTAGCTCTTGCTTCATTGTGCTACTTATTGTTTTTATTTTAATCAATAACAATTGTTTCGCATCTTAGCCAGACGTACATCCTCGTGCTGCTCTTTAATATTCAATACTTAAAACTACGAATGATGCAGCTGTACTATTCGCGAGCTCTGCTGTTGTTCTCGTACATCAGCTACCATCTACCAAACGTGCCCTCAAACATGGCTTAATTTTGTGTAGCGAATAATTAGCACGAATATACTGCTAATTCTCAGACGGACATTATCTGACTCACATATGCTAACACACAACTCCTTCCCATTCAATTTTCCACGCACAAGTAGTTTTCTCAACACTCGCACACAACTGCCATGCTATCTACCCACCCATCAATTACACACACTCTCACCCACCTCCCCCTAGCCTGTCATCCACACCTATCTTACCACTCACTAACACTAACCAACCCTTCCATACACAACCACTCATCCTCACCCCCACTTTCCCGCCTCCATGTAGCTTACCATTCACATCCAACATTTCATCGATGCATCAGCATCACCCACTCACTAACAGTCTTCTCACCCTACTTCCAATACACCCCCTCTTCATCCATATTCTCAAGCCCACTCACAGCTCAACACTTCAACTCACGTCCATCCACTAACGTATTCTTCCGTCACCTCACCCGCACATGTATCAGTCCTCATTCACCCACCTACACATGCTTATTCCTCCACCATTCTACACATAACCACCCATATATTTCCCTTCTTCCATAATCCCATTCCAGTCTATTCCCAGCCTTACTTTCCACCCAGTCTCTCACCCACTCTGCTCTCCACAGCCTTCTCCCACTCCTCGACACCCACCCACACACATCCTCTCACTCACCACACTGTCCACGACTCCACATCTTTCTCGCATATTCTCACCCACACCCACACCCTAGAGTCCACGCCCATCTCCCATACTCTTACACACTCATACACACCCTCTCACACTTCCACCCATCCTCCCACACCCACCCACTCCTACCAACACATCACATCACAACCAAGGATAACAGAATGGACCAAAGGCGAGGCAATATACTAATATGAGGTAATTATCGATCTTTTTTTTTTTACCACGCACGATGTAATTAAATTAATCTCTGATCAAGGTGTAATTATAAGTATTAAGTGAGATCAGGACACACACACACACACACACACACACACACACACACACACACACACACACACACACACACACACACACACACACACACGCTGCCTTATACAATAACCCCCACCGTGCCTCCATAAGGGCTAGTGAATTACAGGCTGCTGCAGCGGATAACTAGCTACCTCCTTAGGCTGTACCACAACTTGCCTTATATGCTCTCTCTCTCTCTCTCTCTCTCTCTCTCTCTAACTCACGATATTTCCCTCCGACAAGGAGAGTATGTTTTCATTCCTGTTTGTTTGTTTGTATGTTTTTTTTAGCAGGATTCCTAAAAAACTAAGTGAGATATTTGGACCAAATTTCGTGGGTTGATAGCCCATGTCCCGGGGAACAATCGATTACCTTTTGAGAGCGATGCGGATAGTGGTTTGGAAATTACGTTGCCCTTGTCGGAGAGATGCGATCTACTGAGTGCCCCTCTAGTTTTCACTGAAATGCTACAACACCTAGACGCAGTTTTGCACAATTTTCTCCCTACGATATACTGAGGTGCCATTCTACGTCGGAAATCTGCAGCATTCTCTCCATTGTAAAATTACCTCTCCCTCCTCGTAGTAATGTTGCCTCAGTATCTCTCCTTGATACTGGTGGGTAGACATAACTAGATCTCTCTTCAACCATCCCCTGCCAGTCCTCACCCCCCAAACTCTCATAACACATCCACTCACCCCTACACTGCCCTCACTTGACTTCTACCACCACTCCTCTCCTCCCCACCACCACACCTCTCATCATGGACATCCTCCCACCCATACACTCTTTTCACCTGAATTCCCCCACCATACCTCTCTTCCCCTACCCCCCCACGTCTCTCATCACACACCACTCCTCATCCCTGCACTTTCGTCACCTGATTTGCCCCACCACTCCTTCCGTCCCCACCACCATTCCTTTCAATGCACACCTTCCCCCACCACCACCTTTCTCCTCAGCTCTCTAATGCACAAGGTAAATGATAATATTTGACTCTCGCTAAACTTACGAAAGTCTTTCTAACGTCGTCTCTCTGCCATACTGGGAGAAAATGGGAGAAATGGAGTTCCCCCGAGCTAAGCCCTGTATTGGACTATATAGCCCCGCTAGGGTTACAGGAGGGAGCTACCCCTCCCGGCACGGCTCTGCCATACTGGGATTTACAGCCATTCAAAGGCACTGTGTTTAGGTATCTCCAGTTTGATATATAATATATATAATGGTTTCTTGTTCACCCATTGTATGTAAGGGATTTTATAACCAGTTAGGCTACTCAGGATACTGAACCTCTTTTGCCATATACTTAAACACACACACACACACACACGCACACACACACACACACACAAACACACACACACACAAACACACACACACACACACACACACGCACGCACTCACGCGCGCGCGCAGAATTAGTTCCTGTAAAGAAAACCACTCTTTAGCACTTAAGGAAGCCACTAACAAAACACAATTATCATATACATCTGGCATCAAGATTATACAAAAATAAAACATAGTGATACCAGGACAAGAGATAAGTATGAAAAGGGGGCATACTTGTGTGAACGGTATACAAGCACACTAACTGGATGAAGCAGGGAAGGAAAAGTACAAAGACGGTACTAGTGGTCACACGTGAACCTGGCACAGTGTATGTGTGAGATGGAGGTCTAGCTCCAATTTCCGACGTTCATGCATCACAGTTACTTGGAAATTTCCACTGCTATTTGACACATCCTGTTATTTATGTCAGTGCCACTAACAAGAACGTGATTACGTCAAGGATGTCAAGTATCAAACCCTAGACTTCTGCTACACACAGTTGCCAGGTCTTTAAGAAGTCTGTGCAGAGAAAATGTTCTGCTGATAAAGTTTTTCAGCTTATCAGTATCCATAATATTTGGTGTGTGACAACTCTTTGAAGGAAGATGGATCAAGGGTGAAAGTGGGTACCCGGTAATGGTAAGGGGAGAGAGATGTGCCCGATAAGGTGTAAGGGTTAGTGTGAATTTAGTATACTCGTGTGCCTAGGTAGAATTTGAAGTGAGAGGCTGGTGATGGGTTTGTGGTGAGAGGCGCGAGATGAGGTGAAATGCCGAAGGGGATGTGGGGTGAGGATAGGAGGACCACGGTAAGTATGGGTGGAGTGTGGGTTGGCTGTCAGTCACTCTTCTACCCATTCTCACTCAGTTACATTAGCCCTTATTCTCGTCGGTTGAAAAAGCTCCCTAACCCCTTTTGCTACGAGTTGTATTTTGCTTATTACACCTTACTGTCCCAGTGTTATTTAATCGTTATATTCTGCATAAAGAAGGTACAAAAGGATATTAACCACCCATGGACAAAAATCAATCGCTATGGAAGATGTGCTAGGGAGCTTCCTTACCCGACGAGATTACGGGCCTTTATCTGCCACACACTTTATGGAGAGTGGTTGATCATCATCCCTGCACACACCACAAAGCCAGTCAGGAGACAGGACGTGTGTGCTGGGCAATCCCCAGGTCCTGTCCTCCCCACTTACAATTTTTTAACCAGCCCATACCCCACTGACCGGGCTAATGTATGGCCCGGCCTGCACCGCAGGTGCAGGGAATCTTTGAACGAACGATCATCCTTGAAGTCCTAAACATGTGAGACATGTATTAGGAAAGGGATACTTACTTTAATAAAAATGTTAATATTGGACTGAATGCATTTTTGATGGACGAGGCTGTTAAAGGAGAAAGCATTTTCAGTTGGGAAATAACACGAATCGAAAAATAAAGGCTGGTTTGATGGAAGGGAAATAATTATGATGGAAGAAAACGAGACTGGGACAGAGAGGCGGGATGTAGAAAAGGTTAAAATATATATTAGGAAATACAAAGCAATAACTAACAATGAGCACAGTTGGCAGTAAAGAAAGAACTGAAAAATGAGTGGTCAATGAATGGAATACTGGTGCATTAAAGAGTACTTTGATAATAAAGTAAGCAAAATGTCAGCTAAGTAGCACGAGGACAAGGGAAATAACACAAGTAGCTTCTTGTAGCCAAATCTGGAACCAGTGCGTGTATCATTACAGTGGCTCCCGCTTTAAAAGCTGTGCTTGTTTCATCGGACTGACCAACATTTATAGGCGTTATGATAATACTTTCTACGGTTTTAATTTTCACGTTCTTAATATATCAGCATTCTCGATGTACATGGCTGTATGCAATTCGAAGGTAACCGTAGGTTTCATTCTGATTTTTTTCTGGACTGCTTAAGCTGTAACAGGGATGATTACACTGATATTCCCCCTCCCCCCCGACAAAATCCCTATGTGAGAATTTCTCTCACTACCCCCACCCCCGATCTACGCCCATGCTCCCAACACGGCCAACACTCCATCCAACACCCACACCCTCACTCCAATACACCCACATCACCCAGGTCCCTCCCAACACAGCCAACACTCCAGCCACCTCTCACACCCTCACTACAATGCCTCCACAACACCCAGGTCCCTCCAACACGGCAACACCCCAGCCACACCCACACCCTCACTCCTATACCTCCACAGCACCCAAATCCTCCCAACACAGCCAATATCCACACCCTCACCCCAGTACCTCCACAACACCCATGCCCCGCCCAACACAACCAACACCCGAACCCTCACTCCAATACCTCAACATCTTCGAAGTCCCTCCCAACACAGCCAACATCCCAGTCAACACCCACATTCTCCCCCCAATGCCTCCACAACACCCATGCCCCGCCCAACACAACCAACACCACAACCACCACGTCCAACTTACAAGCCCCTGTTTTATTTGATACACCACAGAAGGACACAAAGACTGGTAGTGTGCAAAACTTGTCTCCTCCAAAACAAATTAAACTAAACCAAAATCAAGACAGTAATGCTTGGCCAAACAGCCTACCGCTAAAAGATCTGCCAACTGTCTCGTCATCCCTATAAATTCCTGACCCCATAAACCTGCCATTATCATTCTCTTTCCATAGAACATAATATTTACAAGTGATCTCACTAGTATTATTTTCTCCACATATTTTTACTATTGACCTACCTGACTAGTATTTTTAGTAATCTTTCAACAGAAGATTTTACAGGTGATCTTTCTGACTGCCATTACTTAAGTCTCGTTCCAGAGAACATTTTTGCAAGTGCTCTCCGTGACCTCCTCCCCCCGTCCTCCAACAGTTTCATGCAAAATCTAGCGACTGGGAATAATAATAATAATAATGGTGATGATAATAATAATAATGTGGTGGGTCGGGGAGCTCACCATCCACTCATTCGATGTAGTGCTGCTCTCGGGTGTCTGCCCTTTCCTCTCCTCCATCCTTCTTTCCTTCCATCCTCTTGTCTTTCATTCCTTCATTCTTTCCTCATCCTTCTGTCTACGAGTGACTTTACACTCCCTCCTATGTCTTTCCTTCATTCTTTCCTCTTCCATCTGCCTGTGGGTGACTCTACACTGAGTGACAAGCTAAATTGTTTCCTGTATACCAGGAAACTATTTCCTACGCTGGGTAGTAACCATATAACCAAATTTTGGCGCCTGCTGGGTTAGTGGGTAATTACGGCGCTCCAATCGGAATGAGCCGGTGAAGGTTTATATCCAAGAGATGGTTGGGGTTTACTGCTCACGTAATGCCGCTCAGGGATGAATGAGGCTGGTCAGTCTCATCTTAAATGTCAGGACCTACATGTCTAGCCCCGGGCTCCTACGCTCCTCATGGGGCAATGTAGGAGTGGATGATGAATGAATGAATGAATGTAATAATAATAATAATAATAATAATAATAATAATTAGTATCCCTACGTGTCAAGTGGGGTTGGTGGAGGATTAGTGTCCCTCCCTGTAAAACAATTAACTCTAAGCCATTGGCCACCCCGTCTGGGATACATGGCGTCTGGCAATGAATGAATGAAACATAATAATAATAATAATAATAGTATAATAATAATAATATATAATAATAATATATAATAATATTAATAGTAATAATAATAATAATAATAATAACAAGTAGAAGAAGAAGAAGAAGAATATGCCAAACAGGACTAAATCGACAGTACTAAATCAGATTTCTGAAAGTGTACTGCATGTGCATCTCTCTCACCACCAATAGTGGCATCATCCACCTCACTTCCCTTGCGGCGGGTCGAAATCGCTTTCATCGGGATAAGGATTCTATCTTGAAATTGCTTAAAACCTTATCTCTTATCAATATCTCAGTCAGTCCATCATGCGTTTACGAAAATCACACTTGGACGTTCATAAGGAGTGCTTTCTCTTTCAATTCTCCGTCTGGACTCCTCGTTCCTTTACAATCGGCAGTAAAAAAAAGGTTATAAACTTGTAAATTATATCAGCGTGGACACACAAGTATACCGAGAGAAACTGGAGAAAATGGTAGGAATAAAAAGGTAAGAAAAGGCAAGTAAGATGATATGAAGTGAGGAAGAAACTGGGCGATAAGTATGGAAGACTTTGCTAAAATGTTCCTCATCTCATTGTCTCAAATATATTTTTGTTATCTCAGAACGATTTTATGCAACTCAGGAGAACCCTCTCTTTGTAAAGGGGTTAATGACGACTAGCGGTAATCCCTCCAGTTCGAAATCATTCCTAAGATGAACAGGCTAAGATCGCACTTAGATAGCTAGAAAACCAGACAATAGAAGTCACTGGCTCAGAGTAGGGTTAACACAGACTGGTGGTTTTGATAACCGCGCCGAAACATGCAGACTTTGTGATTGTAAATGCGGACACACACACACACACACACACGCACACATAATGACCGTCTTGGCTACAACAGCTTGTGTGGACTGTCCTTAGTCAGGCTGGAGGCACTAAATGTCATGCCCTGGTGTAGTTATCCATGGAGCTTCAATGACGAGTGATATTAAAGGAAACCAAGTGTCTGTCACTCTTGTTACGACAATAAAGATGGCTGCGTCATTACAAGGCTGTGTGTGTGTGTGTGTGTGTGTGTGTGTGTGTGTGTGTGTGTGTTACAGGCATTCCTGGAACAGTAGAGTCAGAATCATGTTAGTAACATCATGGTGACGCCTCGGCTGCTTCCTACGGACACACTCATCTCATATAAATAGAAGTAAATGAATGAATAGATAGACAGATAGACAGACAGATAAGACTGCATGAACATCTCAGAAAAATCTTTTACTCTCTGAAATCCAACTATGTCATACCCGTTAAATAAACTCTTGCCAGCACAACATTAACCCAAAAAGTGCGTCACTGACCCAGACCAAGTTTTTACACTGCTGGCCATACTGGGCTGATTTAATGATTGAGGCGGCTGATATCATTCATCTGACTATTTATCACTATCTATCTGTCTATCTATCTATAGCCCGACGCCTAATCCCGCAAAGGGTGGCCGCAGACAAAACGCCTCCAAGTCGCTCTGTCAACCACCATTTGACTCCCCTCCCCCCAACTCACCCTCCCCTCCTTCATATACCTCTCAACTCCATCCCTCCACCTCATCCTCGGTCTACCCCTCCCTCTCCCTCCCTCCACCTCACCTACATACACCCTCTTAGTCAGTCTTTCATTCTCCATTCTCTTCACATGTCCAAACCACCTCAGTGTATTTCTCCTGATCTTCTCAACCACATCCACATCCACCCCACAGCGTTCCTTCACTTCTTCATTCGTCAACCTGTCCCTCCACGTCACTCCACATGCTCCTCTCAAGTAACTCATTTCCACTGCTCTCACTCTTGACTTGTTCCCCTCTTGCAAGGTCCACGCCTCGCTTCCATACGTCAGGGTAGGGATCACAATACTATCATGCAGTGACTTCTTAACTTCCATACTCACCTCCCTATTTTTCATCACTCCTTTCAGTGTACCAACAACCTTCCTTCCCTGCTGTACCCTTTCACGCACTTCATCCCCCAAAGTTCCATCCTTACTCATCACACTACCCAAGTACTTGAATGCACTCACATTCTCCATATCCTCACCATCCAACCTCACTGCACACTCTGTGACTTCATTCCTCTCAAACACCATAACTTTACTTTTGTTTACATTAACTTTCAGATTCCTCCTCCTACACACTGTCCCAAATTCATTCACCAAACCTTGCAACTCCCATTCATCTTCACTCAACAGTACTGTATTATCAGCAAACAGCAACACTGACGCATTATTTTGTTAAAACTACACTGTTAGAAATAACCGTTTTTTATCAGGAAATTTTCCGTATTTTTCAACGGAAAATATGCTGTAACTTTAAGTGCGGGTGTTTTCCCGTATTATCAACGGAGAATGTACATCAAATACGAAATACAGGCAATCCTCCGTATTTTTTACGGAGCGTGATGAGGAATAACTGTGATTATATGGAAGATATCCCGTTTTTTCTACGTATATTTCACAGTCAAACAATTTTACGGGTTTTTTCCGTAAGCCTTTTACATATAATTACTTTGTTATATATTCCCTATAACATTATTCTGTTCTTTGTAAAAAGTCAGGATTGTATCACTTTGTGTGCTGACAAGAATAAAGATGTATGAAATAAGTATATTACACTGATATTTTATATTATTCATTGTGTCATTGTGTGGCAGTATGTGGCAACTCTATGAAGGCTAAGTTGCCTATTTCTACCGAGTACTGTACGCTGTTTCAGGGAAATTAATGAAAGAAAACATCGCATAAAGAAGAAAGCATTGCAAATGGTAAGTAGAAATCTATATGTTTTTATTTCTGTACACGAAGAAATTTCTGTCAACAAAAGAATAAACTGCGCATGGTGCGTGTCATTTGTTTTAATGTTTACAACTGAACACTAGAAAAGGCGCCAAGAATCACCAACTTTCACCTGCTGGGACGCCGCCTAGACCCGGTCGTTGTTGGACGTGTTCCTCCCGCCTGTGTTGTCGACCGTCTTACTCTCGGGTGTTAACCCATCTCAGCCGTACAGTCACATCCAGCTTATTTTGGGTATATCGCAGTAACACCACAGTGTTCCAGTGTTATAACAGTGAGTGTAACGGCCAGGCATGGAGTCTTCCATGACCGGCCTCCCCACACAGGACGTCCATATGGACCTCGCTCCTGCCGCTGCAGAAGTCGTTGCCCCTGGTAAGAGGGTGAGGACGGCCTCCGCCACTAGTGACGAGGGAGGTGCCCTGGAAAAGTGGATACGGCCTTCTGCCACAGTTGGTGATGTCTCCAGTGAACCAAGGAGCCTCGTTTACATAGCAAGGTCGGCTGACAATACCCCTGTATTTTTTAATTTCCGCAGGTTGTCGGATGCCATCAACAAATCTTCATGGGGTAAGTACTGTATAAAGGGATCACTTAGAGTTTTAGGTAAAGGAGCAGCTATTAGGTTCTGTGTTTTTGCAGATGATGTGGCCAAAATGACTGTACCACCAGAGGCCCTCACCCAGCTGGGGGACTGGCCAGTAAGGTGTTGGTTGGCTCACTCACCTTCCAGTGGCGAGTTCTCATATGGGAAAATAGGGCCTGTTGCTCCTGATGTCACGGAGGAGGAACTTGCTAGTAATCTTCGCTGCCTTGGCAACTGTTCCTCCCAGCTAGAGGAAGTCACCCGCCTTATGGTCCGCCCTCCTGGTGGTGAGGCAGCAGTGGCAGCCAGGGTGGTACGGCTTAAATTCAGGGGCCCCCTGCCGGAGCAGGTCATATTTGGCCACTTATGTTACTCTGTAGGGACTTACACTTTTCCCATCCTGAGGTGCTATACATGCCATCGATTTGGATACGGCACAATATCATGTAAAAATAAAGTTCGTTGCTCTCGTTGCAGCAGGTTCCATCCATGCAAATCCCCATCGGGTGATCAATGCACTAATGACCCCTACTGCTTCTTCTGCGGTGGTGCACACCAAGTTGTCTCCCGCATGTGCCCAGTCTACCAGCAGGCACTTGCCATCCATGACGCTGCTAGGACTGACCCGTCAGCCCTGTCGGATGTCAACACCCGTTTGTGTGCCCTTAATCCATCTGGCCGTATTCCTCCCAGCTCCAACCCCTCGACAACATATATTGCTCCCAGTCGGATTTCCCAGCCTGTTCAGGAGGGTCTAACATACGCAACAGTGGTTAGCAACCGCTTTTCAGCATTGGAAGATCTTCCTGAAACATCCTGGTGGTGAATCTCCAACTGAATCAAGTGAAGTGGAACGTACAGTTGTCGTGTCCTCCCACCCAACCTCCCAGTCAGCAGTGCTGTTCCACCCTCTCCCTCCACCCAAGCCCCGTCAACAGCGTCCCCACCCAAATCGGACCTCTTTCCCACATGCTGCACAAGAATCAGTAGCTCCTTCCACCCAGCCTGGTGTAATGTCAGCCAGTTCCACCCCTTTAATGGCCACAACTCCCACCTCAGATCCAAACATATCTTACACCACCTCCCCCAGATCTCCTGAGGCGGGCTCCACACCTGGTGAATCTTCTGCCCCTCCACGTCAGCCTGTACCAAGGGCAACCTCCCATGCTTCCCCTTATGCCAACCCCACAGGTGCCCTTTCTACAGGGTCCTTTGTGGACCTTCTGCTTACAACCCTGTCCATGTACAAAAATGGACAGTCCTTTATAGACATATGTGTCAGCCTCCTGCCCCAGTTTCTCTATCTACCCTCCCCTCAGTGATGGCTCCTTTACCTCTACGCAGATTTTTCCTCTGGAATGCCAGATCACTCCCTTGGAAAACATCCGATTTCAAACACACAGTAGCAGACCTCGTTCCAGATGTTATTGGTCTATGTGAGACTTGGTTAGCTCCACATCTCCATCTATCGCTCAGGGGTTTTACTGAATACCGAGCTGATCGTCAGGGTGTCGGAGGAGGTCTAGCTGTCGAGGTCAGGGAGGATGTGCCTAGCTCGGTTCTGCCATTGACCCGCCCCCCTCGAGGGGTGTTGGACGTTCTTGTGGTCCGCCTATCCCTTGTGCAGGGATGGATCACTGTGGCGATTTGCTACAACCCAAGCAAGGACACAGGCCTGGAAGAACTCCAGGCCTATCAAGACCAGCTCCCTTCACCGTGCCTCCTCTTGGGTGATTTTAACGCCAGACACCCCCATTGGGATCCTTTCCTGACCCGAGGTTCTGGAAATAGGTCAGGAACTTCCCTCTTCCAGTTTCTGCTAGAAAGTGATCACTTCGCCCTGCTCACCCCATTGGGGCTACAGGCCCATATTGACCCGCACTCAGGCCTACCCTCCACACTTGATCTATATTTGGGGGATCCTGTTTTTGGAGGCTCAACCATCTGGGCTGGCCCATATTTGGGGTCTGACCACCTTCCAGTTATCCTAGATGTCCCCAATCTCTCCCCACCCTGCTCTGCTCCACCTCATCCACATTGGATCCTCACACGAGGGTCCTGGTCCTCCTTTATGGCGACCCTTGATAACACTGGGCCTTTGCCTGGAGGACCCATACATGATCACGTGATGGACTTTACGTCCCCTGTGATCGCAGCAGGTAAGGCGGCCTTCCGCAGGTCCTCAACGCATCCCCGAGGCACTGCCACGGTTCCTTGGTGGACAGAGGACTGCACCAGGGTTGTCCGGGCTAGGAGGTCTTCCTGCAACGTCTGGCGGAGATGTCCCTGCCCTAGCCACCGAGACACTCACCGCCGTAGGGATGCAGAATGCAAGCGGACTCTCACCCGAGCTTGCCGTGCTGCCTGGTCTGCTTTCTGCTCAACCCTGTCATTCTCAAGCTCACCATCCCAGACCTGGTCCTTTATTCGGGCAATGAAGGGTCGCCTTACCACCCTTTCGTATCCTCTGGTAAAGGAGGGTAATCTTCTGGTAGGCCTCCAAGACAAGGCTACCTTACTGGCTGCCTTCTTTGGAGCTAGACTTGGCTCCCCAGCTCCACTTCCAAATCTTCAACACCTACTCAGGGTCACTCAGGCAGGAATCTCCTCCTCCCCCCCAGCAGGCTTAGCCTCTCCTTTTACCCAGGCAGAGCTCTCCTCTGCTCTGCGGACCCTACTACCAAAGAAGGCATGTGGGCCAGATTTAGTACCTGACGAATTTCTGATTCATCTCCCTGTCTGCCTTCAAATGGCACTCTTAGACATCTTTAATAACAGCTGGGCATCAGGGATATTCCCATCTCACTGGAAAACCTCCCACCTCCTGCCCTTCCCCAAGTCGGGGAGGGACCCCTCTTCTCCGGCTTCTTACAGACCAATTGCATTGCTCTCCAATATCGGGAAGGTGCTTGAGAGGATGGTGTGCCGTCGGTTCTCCTGGTGGCTGGAGCACAATAGCCGCATGTCTGATGTACAATGTGGATTCCGCCCAGGGAGAGGGACATCTGACATCTTCCTCCAGTTGCCATCATGTCCACCAGGCATCCTGTCATAAGAAGATACTCCTGGCTGCCTTCGTGGATTGCCAGGGGGCTTTTGATTCTGCCTCCCATGATGGGATACTGTACAAGTTGTGCCATCTTGGCATCACAGGCTCTGCACTGGCCTGGGTGCAAAGGTTTTTGGAGGAGCGATCCTTTTGTGTTTCCCTTGGGTGTACATACTCTTCCCCTACCCCAGGCAGGCAGGGAGTGCCACAGGGATCATGCCTCAGTCCCTTACTTTTCAATGTCATGATGTATGACCTCCCTCATCCTCCTGGAGTATCCACCTTAGTCTATGCAAATGATGTCTCAATCCTCTGCAGTGCTGCCTCCATATGGGAGGCCAAACATCGCCTCCAACAGGCTGTGGATGCCTTTGCCACTTGGGCCGCAGATTGGGGGCTAACAGTCAATGCACCCAAGAGTGCTCTTATGTACTTTGGCCAAAGGAGGCTCCCCTCCATGCCGTCGCTTCAGCTAGCTGGAGAACCTCTCACCCTCCGGACTCGGCACAAGTTTCTGGGCCTCCATTTGGACAGTCCCCATCTCACCTGGGCCCCCCATATTGACCATCTTCAATCGGCATGCCTTAGGCGCCTGGACATCATGAAGTGTGTCGCAGGAGCTCGCTGGGGTGCTGATCGAAACACTCTTCTCAGACTATATCTGGCCTTCATCTGCAGTAAGATCACGTGCGGCACCACCCTTTATGAATCAGCTGCCCAGACCCACCTAAAGAAGTTGGATGTTGTCCAGAACACGGCACTTCGCATTGCCCTAGGTGCCTTCAAGTCCACCCCAATTATTTCGCTTCATGCAGAGTCAGGGGTGATGCCCCTTTCCATCTACCGCATGGAACTGGACTGTCGGCTGCTTCACCGTAGTTCGGCCCTTCCCTCCAGCCATCCGGTCTCCTCCCTTTATCGCCTCTCCACAGTCCTTTGTCAGCTCCCAACTTGGCCGCGAGTGAGGTTACCGTACATTATCCGCAGCATCCGAGCCTGCCACATCCTGTGTCTCGATCTGCCCAGGCCTGCCCCAGTGGCCCCTCTCTCCCCAGTGCCCCCTTGGAAGGATTTGTCTCCATATGTCTCCCCCTACTTCCCAGTACCATTCTCGAAGTCGACAGATGCAGTCTTGGCACAGCAGATCTTTTACAGCTTGGACTCCTCAGTTTATAAGGACTTCCTGAGAATTTACACGGATGGGTCTCACTCCCCTCCATCTTCTTTCGCCTCAGCGGCTTATTTTGAAGATCTTTCCATATGCCAAACTTGGTCGTTCAGCGGGCGGTAAGATGTCCTAACCGCAGAACTCATAGCCATCCTCCAGGCCCTTGAATTTATCCGGACTTTCTTCCAGCCTCAATCGGTAGTCTTATACACCGACTCACAGTCTGCACTTACCCTCCTTCTCTCGGATCGCCCAGTGACTCATGTCAAGACTGTCCATGCTATTATGGAACACCTCCTTTTCCTCGTTACTCCTCCCTGGTACCTCCACCTTCAGTGGATTCCCTCACATGTGGGCATCCGTGGCAACGAAATAGTAGATGCAGCAGCAAAGCGAGCACTGACACATAGTACACTGGTCCATGTGACGCCAGATAGTGCCACATTCCCTAAACTTGCACATAGCGCCTGCATATCACACTGGAATGCGCACCTAGCAACCACCCTACCTGCCTCCCACTTGGGGCGTTTTCGCTCTGACTCCTTTGAACACCCTTGGGTACGCCATCCCTGCAGAGACATTGATGTAGCCATCACCAGGTTACGGTTGGGCCACATAGACCTTGCAAGCCACCTGTACCGTTTGGGTATGATAGAGCATCCATGGTGCCAGTGGTGTCCTCAGGTTGAAGAAACCATAGAACATTTCATGTTACGGTGTCCTAGGTTCCACTCGCTTCGCACCCTTTTGCAGGAACGTTTGGCATCTCTGGGAGTTCTCAGTTTGTCTCTCCACACACTCCTGGGAGGTGGTATCGGGGACCCTCGGTTACGAGAACGGGTTGTGAGGTGCACGTCTGACTTTATCCAAAAATCTAGACAGCTCTCCCGCATATAATGTGAGGCCCTAAGCAGTTTGCATTGGCAGGGCATTGGGCCATTGTACTGGCCGTGGCCCTTAAACCCACAAGAAGAAGAAGAAGAAGAAGACTTTCACCTGCTTTCCCAACACTCACGGCTTTATCATTGTCCCTATTTTGTAGCATTAAGCTTAGTTGTGCCTATTTAATATGCAATGAGTAATATGTAAGCAGTGACTGATGCTTGAAAAGGCCAGTAGAAGTGAATAGTTGAAGAGATATTTGGCTTAGGCCTTCCCACCACCAACTACCACATTTGTAGGATGAATTGATCTTAAACATTAACATTTAAATAAAAATGGATTCTGAATTTTCTTGCCCCTTATGCAGTCATGTCTCAAGATCAGTGAAACATTATGCCAATCATTGTATGTTACATTCTAGTGAGTACAAGGTGGCTTTTAAGTGCCCAGTCCGAAAATGTCTGAGAAAATTTTACTCCTACACAGGCTTAAAGGCACACATGTACAGAAATCATCATTGTAAAGGTCATGATATTCATTAATTAATAATTTCAGATAATAAAAGGTGGAAATGTGAAATACCATTATGTCAGCAAATATGCAAGGGATATCAAGAATTTATTAAACATTTAAAGCAGCATATTAAAGATGGAGTAGCTGTAAAATGCCCATTTGAGCAGTGTTCAAAATCATTTAATGTAAAGTCCTCTTTTTCCTCTCACATTAGTAGATATCATAGGCATCGTAATTTAGATACTGGTACCAGTACTGGTAGTACTGAAACATCAGAGGCTGCGGAGTGTAGACCATGTAGTTCTCAAACACAACATTCTGATGATACCAATGCACTACAAAATGAAATTCCTGATAGTGACTTAAATGAAAATGGCAGTCAGGTAAATATGACTGCCGAAGAAAAGAAATTGTTTGAGAAAAATGTGGCTCTTTTCTATCTAAAACTGCAATCAAAACATTTATTACCAGCTTCAGTTGTTCAAAGTATTTCAGAAGAAATTCAAAATATTCATTCCATGTCATTATCATATTTTATGGGAAAACTAAACAGTTCCTTGATCTATCTATCTCTATCTATATACCTAGGCTGCTTCTCCCAAGGAAAGGGAGGTAGCCGAGACAGGACGACACACTCCCCATTTACTCATCCATTCAAACACATTCATTCGCATCTTAGCCCCAAAGGAGAGAACGGACAGATCCTCACCGCACCACACCGCACAAGGGTCAACTGAGCAATGCAATCAGTGACATCCGCAGCAGGGCCCGACAGAAGAACTGGTTTACCCCTGCCACATCATAACAGACCCATTCCCTTACCCGCATCTGACCTGACTAGCTGATCAGACCAAATGCGGGAGAATATCCCCTCAGGGCTGTGTCCTCACTTATTCATTCACAATTTCTCTCCATTTATTTCTGTCACACACAGCCACTCTTCCTTGCTCAACAGACATCCCTCTCGCATCCAGCGCTCTCTTCACACTGTCCATCCATCCTATTCGTGGTCTTCCTCTCAGCCTTACACCTCTCACATCAGATCTAGTTATCTTTTTCACCAATCGCTCATTATCCATTCTCTCCATATGCCCAAACCATCGCAACACCCTCTGCTCAACTCTACCAGCCATCTCCCGAACAACTCCAGTTCTCCTTCGCACTTCATCATTTCGCACCCGATCCATACGCGTCACTCCACACATACTCCTCAGACACCTCATCTCCATTACATTCAAACTTTTCCTCTCTGCTACACCCATATTCCATGTTTCAGCCCCATATAACGCAGTCGGTACCACAACACCCTCATACAGCCTTCTCTTTACATCCATTCTAAGTGAACGACATTTAAACACTTTTTTCACTCCTCCCACCACCTTTCCTACTTCATTTATCCTAAACTTCACTTCTGCATCTATTCTTCCATGCACAGCAACATGTGACCCTAGATATTTAAAACAATCTACCTCCTCAAGCAACTCACCATTCAAAACTATATTCATCCCCCTACCATCTATCAACCTCGTACACTTCATCACTTTACTCTTATTCTCATTTACTTTCAATTTCCTCCTTTCACACACCCTTCCAAACTCCTCTACCAACTGTCTCAATCTCTCCTCTGAATCAGTCACCAGTGCAGTATCATCTGCAAACAGCAGCTGCTTCAGATTCCACTCTTCACCATCAACATTCACCAGACTCAGACCTCCACCTAAAACTCTTGCATTCACCTCCCTTACAACACCATGTAAATATTAAACAACCAAGGCGACATCACACATCCCTGTCGCAGCCCCACTCTCACGGGAAACCAATCACTCACAGCATTTCCCACCCTTACACACGCTCTACTATTTACATAAAAACTTTTCACCCCTTTTAGTAATCTACCATCAAGTCCATACAATCTTAAAACAGTCCACAAAGCCTCGCTATCATACGCTTTCTCTAAATCCATAAATGCCCAAAACACATCCTTGCCTTTCGCTAAATACTTTTCACACACTTGTCTCACAGCAAACACCTGATCAACGCATCCCCTCCCTCTCCTAAAGCCACACTGCTCATCACCAATCACTCCATCTGTACCCTCTCTAACTCTCATAATTAATACTCTACCATACACCTTATCTACAACACTCAACAGACTTATACCCCTAAAGCTAGTACATTCATACTTATCACCCTTGCCTTTATACAACGGGACCACACAAGCACTTGCCCAGTCAATTGGCACCATACCTTTCTTAAAGCACACATTCAACAGTCTTACTAACCAGTCAACAATAGTCACTCCACCACCCTTCAGGCATTCCACAGCACACCCATTCATACCTGCAGCTTTCCCTGTTTTCATTCCTTGATAGAATTAAATATTCAGGAGGAGAAAAAAGAAATAATCAACTGCATACAAAACTCAGACTTATTTCTAGAGTGCAACACAAGGTTATTACGGTCAGAACATTGCCGTATTAAATATTTCAAGGAACATTTCAGGCATGTTCAACCTCAGTCAGTTATCTTAGGGATGAATAAGGAAAACAAGGAACGTACCTTTCAGTACATACCTATCAAAGAGACACTAATATCTCTTCTTAGTGATGATTCAGTTTGGAGAGAAGTAAAAAATACAGAGGTGTCAGGAAACCAAACCACCAATACTGGTACTGAACCTAAAATGCATTATTTCAGTGACATTACAGATGGATCTGCATTTAAGAATAATAAACTTTTTAATGAAAATCCTAATGCTTTAAGAATAATATTATACCAGGATGCCTTTGAGGTATGCAATCCCCTTGAGTCTGGAAAGAAAAAACACAAAGTTTTAGGTGTGTACTTTACTCTTGCTAATTTTAGGCCTCATCAGCACTCAGTTGTGGACAACACATTGTTAGTAATGCTCTGCAATGAAGTAGATTTAAAACAATTTGGACATGATAAAATTTTTGGAAAATTAGTTGAAGATCTGAAAGACTTGGAGGGTAATGGCATTATGGTACACAGTGAAATCATAAAGGCTTCAGTCTGTTTTATTACTGGTGATAACTTGGGTTCACATGGAGTTGGTGGCTTTACTGAAAACTTCAGTACAGTTGAGTACTTTTGCCGGTACTGTACAATTAATTCAAAAGATTTTCATAGTGATCCTTTGAGAGTAAGCTCAAAACGAAGTTCCCATAATTACAATGAAGCCCTTGCAATTCTTTCAAGAAATGATTCATTAGTGTCTGTGGGATAAAATTTAATATCATGTTCAATTCTTTGAAATATTTTCGTGTTGCAGATGGAGGTTTACCCCCATGTTTAGCTCATGATATTTTTGAAGGCATAGGAACATGTGATGCTGCAATTATTCTTAAGCATTTGATTACTGTGAATCATTGGTTTAGTTATGAAGAATTAAATCATAGATTAATTACATTTCATTATATTGGGACAGATGCTAGCTCCAAACCTTGTCAAATTAATGTAAATGGGGAATAACTAGTGGACCAGGCCATACAAAACTGGAATTTCATTCACTTACTACCTGTTATCATGCATGATAGGATTAATAATGCAAGTGATCCATACTGGGAGATGTTTTTGCTGCTACGAGATGTCATTGAATTAATTTGTGCCCCCAAAATTAAAGAGTCAGATATAGCTTATTTATCAATACTAATTGATGAGTACCTTCATGACCGTAAAACTAATTTTCCAAATGAAAAGCTGAAACCAAAACATCATTTCTTGAACATTATCCGAGGCAAATTCTAGAATATGGGCCTTTGATCCGTGTGTGGACTTTGCGATTTGAAAGCAAACAGTCTTACTTTAAGCAATGTATTAAGCATTCTCAAAATTTCATAAATGTCTGCAAGACTCTGGCTGAGAAGCATCAGCTTATGCAGGCATATAAACAGGCAGTTTCATTTTTCCAGGATGATATCTGTGTCAAACAAAGTTTGCCAATTGCACTGAATACCTACAGTCAGGCAATCCAATCTGCTATCCAATCAATTCAGGTTTTAGAAGATTCAGAAGTTTGTATGGAAGTGAGCTGTATGGGTACCCTTTATAGAAAAGGAAACTTTGTGGTGTTTGGAAAAAGTGAACATGGCCTCTTACTTGGGGAAATTGCATTCATAATCATTTCTCAACTTAACAAGGTTTACTTCTTGGTTCAGGAATAAGAAGCTACACTGTCAGACAAGTTTCATGTATATATAATACCTGCATTATCAGCATCAGTTACTAGTGCATACAAATGTGTGGAATTAACCATGTTAAGTGATTAGTATCCCTTAAATGCTTACAAAATAGGGAAATCTCTAATGATTCCACTAAAACATTCAGTGTCATAAAGGTACAGTATATATCTGAACAGTGTCCCCCATCTGCATTCTCTCTATGCACCCAAAGCACCTCATTATATGTACAGTATTACATTTTACTCACTCAATAACTCCACATTCACTTACTCAACTACACACTTAATGCCCTTGTTCTTACACCCATACCATACCTGCCAAATACACTCTCATTACTCTTTCATTCCCACTGTCAGCCTATGTGCTCCCTTCAGGTAGCTCATTTTTATTTATCTATACCGTTAGCTCTGATGCTTCACTCCCTTCGAGAACTCTTTCCCAAGGGGTGGCCACAGCAGAAGTCTCCAGATCTTCCTGTTCCAACACTCCCTCATCACCTGATCCAGCCCACCCCTTCCACACATGTTTCTCTTCCTCACCTACTCTTCTACCTCATGATTTAATTACTGTAGCAGTACTTGTACTTAAATTATTATAGTAAATCATTTTTTTCTGCAGATGAAGCCATGAATTTTAGAAGAGGAAAAATAGTTAAAATTAATAGAAAATTGGTCACAAAAGTTCCATACAAACTTCTCTCTGTTAAGGAAATTGAGGTACTTGTACCACAAATTGGCTGGAAAGAAGAACTGTATGCCAGTGACAGTAGTGGTGACACAGTTATCTTGGCTTCAAATCAAAATCCCATAAAACTACAACACAGGTTGGTTTCATAGCCTACATACCTGTACATATACAGTACTGGAGTCTAAGGCCCCGCACACACGGGCCACTTTTCAGTGGACGATGGCTGCCACATTTTCGTGGCGAGAAATAAAACGCACGTGTTTCTATGGAAGCCTGCACACAAGCCAATTTTCAGTGTCAGCCACAAAAAATTGGTGGCCAGGTCCATTTTACCCGCCATGCCACAGTGGCTCGCCACTGGTGACCGTTGATGTATGCTGTAAATTCAGTAGCGCCACGGAAAAGTGGCCGTGTGCAGGGGGCCTTAGGCCCCGCGCACACGGGCCACTTTTCAGTGGATGGTGGCTGCCACTTTTTCGTGGCGCCACTGAATAGACACCCCACACACGGCTACTTTTCCATGGCGCCACTAAATTTATGGCATCCATCAACGGTCACCAGTGGTAGCCACTGTGGCATGGCGGGTAAAATGGACCTGGCCACCATCTTTTTGTGGCTGACACTAAAAATTGGCTCGTGTGCTGGCTTCCATAGAAACACGTGCATTTTATTTCTCGCCACGAAAATGTGGCAGCCATCGTTCACTGGAAAGTGGCACGTGTGCGCGGGGCCTTAAATGATTATTTTGGAAGATTTATTAAAATTAAACATAATTCAAACAATCACTGATGCCTCACTCTCCTGTGAGAGTTTTCCAATAGTGGTACTGTACATAAATGGCTGTGATAAAAAAGAATTGCAATGATAGTGGCTGTTACAGTGTACTGATATGAATATTAGCTGAAAGTTTATTGTATTAAATAAATAACCCTTGACTACAGCTTATCTGCAATGCCACTTATCTTTAGCACAAACATTTTTCCTGGCACTTAATTTTTTTGCATGTGTTACTTGTTTAATTTTTTAAATTCTGTACAGTAATTCAGTTCTGTGTTTGTTTTTCTCCAGCTTAATACTAGTCACTTGCTTGAATATAAGGCTGAATAGGATTACATCTGTTAAATTAGGAATGTCCAAAGTACAGTATGCTTTGAACTAGGTCAGAGAGCTACTTCATTTTAATTCCTTGAATTCCAGCAATGGATGAACTACAGGAGATCATTCAGCAGATTCTACCAACTCTTCCACAACCTTTGCAATCTCAAGTGGTGGAACATCTGCTGAATGAAGTTGGGGTAAATTCTCCTGAGGATTTCAAATATATTGAGTATGATGACCTTCCTATGCTGAAGCCTGTTCAGAGGAGAAGACTCCTTGATGCTTTAAAGAAGGGTAAGTTCATTTTATATACTGTATTTGAAGTATGACTGCAATGAGTCATAAAAATTTTATTAATGTATTGTATACTGCTTCACAGTACAAGAACATAAATATAAGACTATCCCTAATAGTCCTACAATTGATGTTAAATTTTGCCATTATTAAACATCCCCACCCATTACTAATCTAGGACGAAGGCCTTTCCCAACACTCCAATTCACTCTGTTTGTAGTCAGTCTACTCCAGCCCACACCAGCAAACTTTCTTATGTTGCATCTCCACCAATATAGTGTGTCTCTGTTACCACACCACTATGGTAACAGTCTGTGTTAAAATGGTTACTGTAGTCTAGAAGGTTCTATTGGAATGTTATACATTGGGCTATATTTAGGTACAAGAATGTATATTGGAATGTCATACAAGGGGTACATAGGTACATACATATCGTATGGTCATTTTGAGGAACTAGTCATTTTGCAAACTGCCCGATCACTTTTAGAAGTGACCAAAACAGTGGTCAGTTCTAACTTAACCTGACCATAACTGTTTGCAAAATGACTAAATATTGGGCATTTTGCAAAAGGAGCACAGTTATGGTCAGGTAGGGTTAGGTTAGAACGGACCACTGTGTTGGTAACTTTTCAAATGACCGGGCATTTTGCAGAATGACTTAGTTCCTCAAAATGACCGTAACAGATACACGGATACAAGTGTGTGTGTGTGTGTGTGTGTGTGTGTGTGTGTGTGCATTAATCATTACTCTCTGGACCTCTCCCTACAATTTCACTCACTTCAATTCCTCATATATACGTACAGTATTGCCCCCCTAAATCCCCACTTAAAATGTTTACCCCGGGATGCCACTCAGTGTTCAGACATACTTCGGGCTTGGCTAACAACATGCAACATTTCTGAGAAAACAACTTGTGGGAACTGGTACTTTGTCACTGCCCCCCTTCACTTATAGAACATAGATATATAGTATATATATATATATATATTTTTTTTCCCCAGAAGAACAAGATTCTGGAAAGTTAACAAATAATATTCAAGATGAGCAAGCACTTCACACATACACACCATCACCATCAAATATGAGCCCTACTTGGGCTGAAGAGTATGAAGTTCCTTGGACTAAACTTCCACAGAAGGATATGCTGTCATTTTTGCAAAAGGGTTTGCGACCTCCACCAAAGGCCAGGAGAGAAATGATTAGAGTTATTGTTTCAGATTTATCCAACATTACACTGAAACCAGGTAAAAAAGCTCTGTCATGTGTTGCCCAAAAAATCATTAAAAAATACCCTAATAGTTTTCAAGATGAAATTGAGGGTAACATAGTGGGAACAGGTTATGATAGTCTGCTGAAACAGCTTATTCTGTGTTTTGAAAATGTTAACAGAAAATCCAGTGAAGTACCTATGTCTGTTAAGCGTAAAAGAGAGGATTCAGATGAAAGAGGTGAGGTAACAAACAAAAAGATGACTATGGGTGTTTAAACTACCTGCTCACCACCTACCCAGCTGGAGAATCTGCAGAAAGTCTTCAAGAAAAGAAGAATCTTTTGAAAGAAAAATATCTATATAATGTATCAGAAGATGTGGGGCAGTTAATGACAGAAACATTCATATTGCAGAGGAAGGACATTTTAGAAACTGATCAAAGTATGACTGATTTACAAGGTGAGTGGCCATTTCTTTTTGAATCATGTGGTATGTTCACCCATTTTGAAGTGCTCACAGGCATTAAGATCCAAAAGAAAATTGAAGAAAATCTGGTGAAAAACAGTGAGCACATTTTAAAATGGATGAAAGGAGAGCAAAACCAAAAGATAAGGAAGATAAATGACGAGATGCTTGAGGCAAAAATCACATTAGGAAACAGGACCCCAGAAGTTCCAGCCATCATCTCCTCCTTGATCACTCACTTCAAAGACAATGAAAACTCTGTGTATCAAGTAGTGAAGGTATGTTTTGTTTCTGACTTTCATTATTGTATGTCTATAAATTCATGATAAACATAGACACCAGGCTATGCTTAATGTGAAAAATAACATTCATAATCAACAGAATTTGAAAATATTACTAAGTATATAATGTTACTCATTATAGGATAACTGTTGTGCTGCTGTCCATGTCTCTGTATCTGTTTGTCCCTGTGAGTTATCCAGTAGTGTATTTGTTTACTGTCGATTTAACTTTTATGTATTTGTCATCTGTAGGTAGATGCAAAAATACTGCACATCATGTTCAATAAAATATATAGAATAGTATATTCATGGTGCACAAACTTACATTTTTGTTTGTATTTCTTATTTCCAGGCAACATTCGTGGAGTCAAAGTTGGAGGGTCAACTTCAGAAGACTCCATGCTTGATAGCTGTTGGTAAGTAATTAATATTTTTTTCAGTGTCTGTATATGATGGGGCAATGCACAGTTGTACATATGATGTGGCAGGGCCCAAATGGTGTTGCCAAAGCATCATTACTGAGGACCATTATAGGTATGATGTGAGTGAGTGTTCTCTCTTTGTGATTGTGGGTGAGTGTTCTTTCTTTGAGTACTGTATGCAGATAACAGTGATAGTGTAGTGAACCCTTTGGATGCATGGGTCAAATGTGGGTTGCAATCACCTGGACATACATAACCCTTCCTCCAGATGTTCATCCAAAGACCCCCTGAAACCAATAGATTGATATGGTATCAACTATGTTTGCCTGTACTTTTTTTTTTTTTTTCCACCAAAAAGAAAAATGTTTCAGCTGCCCAAAACATACACACAAACACAAACACACAGCTACAACTATACATACTAATTTAAATTTATGCATACCCTACTGCCTTGAAATTCTAAACTTCTAAAGCAAGTAACAGAAATTTTAAACTCCTTCACTTCAGGAACAGAGCTCTCCCTAAAACTAATATGATAATCAAGAGTAAAATACTAAGAAGACATAAAAAAGACAAATAGTGTATCTCCCCAAATTGAAGGGGTTAAGCATCCATGCTCAAATAGACTGCTCTAATCCTAGTTGTTTATTTCAGGTGATTCCTTGCTGATGGCAGAAACTTTTATGCTCGGTATTGATGGCATCATTGTCAACAACCATATTACAAACTTTACGGTCGGCGATGCTTTATGCTTCATATTACGTTTTCAATATCCGCTACCCTACTGAAGCTGATGCCACGCTTGAGTTTATTCAGAGTTATGTGTTTAAGTGATAGTATATATTGTAGGTAGAACATTTCCAGTATGCCTTTTCAATTAGATGCTTCGACAGGCCTGGTTCAGAGGTACGCCACCAGGTGGTCTAGCGTCGCCCAGCCTCAATTAACTATTTTTGCGGACTTTGTTAAAGACATGCAATATAGTACCTAATACAAAGTTAAAAATGATGTTGCTCCTCATAGGAATCTATTTTTTCTCATCAATCAACTGCAAATACATACCTGTAAAGAGAGAATAACCAGGCTTTCAGAGAATCTTAGTCTATCTTAGCTTGGGGACTAAAATAGTGTGCTGTTTATTTACATACATTTTAATAAATCGTGTACAATTAATAAAAGGGGATTACTATTAGGAGTTCTGATATGTGTTTTTTAGCATGCTTTAAAGATGTATGCTGTTCCACTGAAAATAGTGTACTTAACGATTTCTTTGTTAGTGCATCAGCCATATGTATCAAAACAAACGGCACCGCTGTACGACACTAAAAACACAGCAAAGCACAAGGAGGAGTTGAGGTGTAAACATACCTAAACTGTATGATGGAGTACACACTAATTTCATGTTTCGTAGATGGTCCGACATCCAACAGGTTTAGCTAGGTACTGTACTGAAAAGTTATACGTCAGGCAGGGCAGCATATGGGTAGGTGCTGCCGCATCTGAAGTTTCATATCTATTTTCTTTTTTGTGGATACTAATGAATGAAGCATATTTTAATCCCAATTACCATGCTTTATGGATGGGTCTAGTACAGCTGCTTAGGTTTTGTCTCTATGTCATACTTACAGATGTGAGTAAACTGACGAAAGCTGAGTTAACAAAATTATACTTATATTATATTAATACAGAAGCCAAATGCTCTCACATTGTAATTTCTTTGTAGCAAAGCAACGTTGGGTCTGGTTAGTACTTGGATGGGTGACCGCCTGGGAACACCAGATGCTGTTGGCATCTCTACGTGTCAAGTGGGGTTGGTGGAGGATTAGTGCCCCTCCCTGTAAAAACAATTAACTCTAAACCCTTGGCCACCCCGTTTGGGATACATGGCGTCTGGCAATGAATGAATGAATGCGTATCATGCCAACTGAGTAATTTGATTGGTAAAATATATTTTAGGGTGTTTTACCTTTTGTCAAAATTAGGCACAAATTATGCACTGGCTACTTTTTTACAGCCAAACCCGCATCAGAGCTTGCCGACATAGGCGAACCTAGCGGCAGATTTCGGAAACAGGCTATGGTGAAACGTCTAATTGCTGAAGTTACAAGTAGACTACTAAGTTAATACTATGCCTTTGTTGCTTTTCAGTCTTGGTCATATTTAGCAATATATATGTATATAGCAATATATGTATACTGTATATATAAAGTAGAGTTGTCTGTGTGTGTGTGCATGTGTGTCTGGGCATCAATTCTGAATGGTTGATCCCAGAGCAAAACTAAGGGCAGATTTTGAATCAGCAGGCTCCAGCTGAGGTTTTTACCTGGTTTTAAAATTGATTTCTTTTTTCAAAACAGCGAGGTGACTGAAAACAATCAATGTCCCGTGAGAACAAAATTATCTTTCAGCGTATCAAACTTTCCTATGCAGTCACGTGCCGACTTTCAAGCGTATCTTTCGGTGTAGGCTCGAACACATTGTTTGGGCACTTTGTGTGTTAGAGAGAGAGAGAGTCCTATGTATCATCCGAGAGAGAGTCCTATGTATCACCCGAGAGAGAGTCCTATGTATCACCCGAGAAAGAGAGAGTCCTATGTATCACCCGAGAGAGAGAGAGTCCTATGTATCACCCGAGAGAGAGAGTCCTATGTATCACCCGAGAGAGAGAGAGTCCTATGTATCACCCGAGAGAGAGAAAGAGTCATATGTATCACCCGAGAGAGAGAGTCCTATGTATCACCCGAGAGAGAGAGAGAGAGAGTCCCATGTATCACAAGAGAGAGAGTCCTATATATCACGAGAGAGAGAGAGAGAGTGAGTCCTATGTATCACCCGAGAGAGAGAGAGAGAGAGAGAGTCCTATGTATCACCCGAGAGAGAGAGAGAGAGAGTCCTGTGTATCACCCGAGAGAGAGAGTCCTATGTATCACCCGAGAGAGAGAGTCCTGTGTATCACCCGAGAGAGAGAGTCCTATGTATCACCCAAGAGAGAGTCCTATGTATCACCCGAGAGAGAGAGAGTCCTATGTATCACCCGAGAGAGAGAGAGAGTCCTGTGTATCACCCGAGAGAGAGAGAGAGAGAGAGAGTCCTATGTATAACCCGAGCGAAGCCGGGTACTTTTGCTAGTCAGTCATATACAGTATGTTTAAAGCAAGTTGGAATGAACTCATGGGAGGGTGAGAGAAATACAACAGAGATGGTTTACTGTTGCCAGAGCCAAATGTCAGATAATACAGTAGAATCCCAGCTCACCTTGAGATGCCGAAAGGTGTGAGTATGAGTGGATGTTTTTTGTATGTGTGAAAAAAAAAAAAAATTGAATGTGTGTAAAACCAAGTGTTTATATTACAGATGTTTAGTTGGCATCAACCCAGACAGAGGAAACAAGTCAGAAAAGAAAAAAAAATCGTGGCCATCACACACCTGTTCATCCAAAAGTATTATCAATAATCAGTACTTTTGCAGACCTTCAGTGGAGAGATCAAAAGAAAAAGTACTGACTCATTAATTTATTAGTGAAATAATTTTTTGTTAATGGTTAAGGATGTTTTTATACACTAATGAATTTCTTGTAATATAGAGGGTCCACGTTAGTTTAGTAATGTGTACAGTTGTTGATATAATCATTCATCCATCCATTAAATGTAGTTGAATAGATGGATGATTATTTATGACCATGACTGTGCAGTGAGATTTCAGGTGCTTTAACACCAAGGTGGTACAGGTAATAAAAAAAAACATACTGCCACATTAGTTTATTAGTAAAGTTATTTTTATGCTATTTTTTTTTGCATTATTGGTTAAGTATATATTATATATATATATATATTTATATATATATATATATATATATATATATATATTTATATATATACAATTAAAGAATTTCCTGTGAATAGGGAGGATCCAGTTTAGTTTAGTGAATGTACGTACATTACGGTATTTGATACTAACGTTTTTTTTTTTTTTTTTTTTAATTATACTATGCATTATTTTTTGGTTTACTATCAATATATATTGTGCATTATGTCTCGTCAAGGGTGCTCCCTGCTACTGGTAGCATGTAACCCAGTACAACCAGCCGCATGGTCGGGTCGCTGGTGACTAAACCGGTTCCCCCATTGGCTCCTGCCAGTGAGGAAGATGTATTGAGTATTGTGCATTAAAAGCCATATTAGAATTATCTGTGATGTGAAGCCAACACATATGATATTATTTGATGATGGGTTATATGAGTTTTATTATTTTATATATTACATATTTCATTAAAAAAGTTAAAATTGTCCTTTGATATTTTCATTTAACTCTCACTTAGTTACTGATATGATATGGTACTAATATGGGTGGTACTGGGGTCATAGTAAATGTTTACTATCTTACAATTCCAGTTAAATATTAATATGGCTTATTACCAGTATAAATTAATTAAAATTATGGAATATTGAGGACTATTTGTTATTATTTTTCATGTATAGTAAGAAAAAAAAAAGTAAAGTACTGATCATGGAAATAATCACGGTAATTGTCCTTAAAATTACAGTTATCCGTACTTTTATGGAAAATTTCATGTAAATCATTTTACGAAGAGCTGTAAATTTTACAGAGAAAGGTTGGCAGCCTCTGCTGCCAGTAAAAGTTCTGTAGTTTTAACGGGTACTATTCTAACAGTGATAAGAATGATGGAGCTCGAATAAGCAACCCCACCTGGGGACCCTTTAATGATTTGAAGTAGGAGTTGGTCTAGATGACTTGAGACCATGAAAAAAGGTCCTATACACACACACACACACACACACACACACACACACACAAATTCTTAATGATGTGTTGCAAGGACTTCTTAGCCGTTTCAGTGACGTTGCTTGATAATTTCCTTATAATAATAATAATGTACTTAATCAGGAATCTGAATAAAATTATGTTCTTGCCTAAGAATCTCAATAAAATATTTTCCTTTACTATACGTTTTTTACCTTAACCTGGCCAAGATTTTCGTCCTTTTGCAGCTTACTTCACGTAAATGAGTGACAGAAAAAGTGTTATGGCTTAAAATTCTCTCCATATCACTTCTTCATGACCAGCTTCATATCTCTGTGTTAATCTGTTGTCACAGTTCAGCATTCAAAGTGGAGATGGCAATTTTAGGCCGAGATAAGAGTAAGAGGGGTATAGTCAGCCATTTCTTGTTTTAGCCTGGGTTGCTTCATGTACTATTTAACACTAGATAGATTTCTTATTACTCTCGATACTGTTATAATACTTTCAAGCAGCTGTATCTCAAAAATAATGACTTCCATATTTCAGCTCCCCCCCTCCCCTTTATAATAAAATCCTGGCTGCGCCCCTGCTCCCCGCTTCCCGCGGTTATGCACCTGACAGCTCCCCACCGTCACTCACACAGTAACTCCCAATCATGCACTTAATATTCCTATATCTTTTCCACTCCTTCGGGTGAGTTACTGTCGTACTCTCACAAAAACCCGGGGTTGTGACGCAGAAGGTTGGCCTTGAATCTATAATTGCACTTACTGATACAGGGTGACCATGGATAATAGACGAACCCTAAAGTACACGTGTTATAACATTTCCTGCCAGGTCAGAGCCAGCCTGCGTATTTTGGCCTGGGAAAGATTAAAGCAAGAGCCACTGTGCCGTCCCTCTCTGCTGCCCCAGCTTGACCAGAAACAGACAGGCGTGGCTCAGTACCACTAACCCAACCACACCACACCACACCACACAGCACCATTAACACCACACCACACTACACAGCACCATTAACACCACACCACACATCACACCATACCATAACACAAGACAACACAACGCACCACACCATCCCACCCCATCCCACACCACGCCACATCACCTGTGCATTCCCTCTCTCCTCCCCCAGTTGCACCATATGAATATCCAGTAGCCGATCTACCTTAAGTCACTTACCCAGCCATACCACCAAGCGCCATACCACACAGCTGCCTCACCTGCAGTGTAAAGATACTACATTAACAAATACTACATTGGAAGGTTATTATGAATCAGCTTAATTTTAAACAACAACCAATTCGTCAAAATCTCTTCCTTGTCATATTACAGTTACATTTGAACACATATCGACTTTCCAGACATTTATTTTTATTTTTTTCAGCCCATAAACTGCTTTCATATAGTCTCTATAGAAGAACCTAATATAAGAAAAATCAGTTAGTTCAACAAAACATAAAAAGACTACTTTAATCATAAGTAGTCAGACTGAGTAAACTGTCACAGCCAAAAAAGACTTCACAGATCAACATTATAAATTTATCAACCCCACTCCTACTGAATCACACCTGATGCATTTCCTTATTCTCAGACTACTATGTGGATGCAAGCTGTTTAACAAATCTTTTCATATGGAAGAACAGATGTGAAGTTTAGAATGAATGAAGTAGGAAAGGTGCTGGGAGGACAGAATGAATGAAGTAGGAAAGGTGCTGGGAGGAATGAAAAAAGTGTTTAGATGTTCGCTTAGAATGGATGTCAAGAGAAGGCTGAATGAGGGTGTTGTGGTACCAACTGCGTTATACGGGGCTGAAACATGGAATATGGGTGTAGCAGAGAGGAAAAGTTTGAATGTAATGGAGATGAGCGATTGGTGATAAAGATAACTAGATCTGATGTGAGAGGTGTAAGGCTGAGAGGCAGACCACGAGTAGGATGTACGGACAGTGTGAAGAGAGCGCTGGATGCGAGAGGGATGTCTGTTGAGCAAGGAAGAGTGGCTGTGCGTGACAGAAATAAATGGAGGGAAATTGTGAATGAATAAATGATGACACAGCCCTGAGGGGATATTCTCCCGCATTTGGTCTGATCAGCTGATCAGGTCAGGTGCGGCTAAGTGGATGGGTCTATTATGATGTGGCAGGGGTAAACCAGCTCTGCTGTCGGGCCCTGCTGCAGATGTCACTGATTGCACTACGCAGCTGACCCTCGTGCGGTGTGGTGTGGTGAGGATCTGTCCCTTCTCCCCTGTCGGGCTAAGATGCGAATGAATGAGTTTGGGTGGATGAGTAACTGGGGAGTGTGTGGTCCTGTCTCGGCTACCTCCCTTTCCTTGGGGGAAGCAGCCTAGGTATATTGACAGATAGACAGACAAACTTTGCTGTTCACAGCTTCACATAAGAGGTTCGAAATACTTCACACATCACATAATCAGTATCTTTTTCTCCTACAGGCATCTAGCTAGCGAGGTCAGCCCAAGATGGCGTGGGTGTGGGGGAAGTGCGGTTAGTTACTGGCTAGATACTCTCCAGTCCACGGCTGAAACATGATACCGTGTGAAGAGCATTCTGACCCCTCAGCAGAATAATAATGGAGAATTTTTATCACATATTTATAAGGCTAAGCAGGTTAATCTAGGGTCATATTGCTTCTATCTACTTATCAATACCAGACGCCATAATCCCGGAAGGGGTGGCCGTTTGTCTTTTAGTGGTTTTACAGGGAGAGGCACTAACCCTCCTCCAACCCACTTGTTGTTGCTATCATAAGTTGGAAAACGAGTACCAGTCCGGTTTACTGGGTCTCCTTCTGCTGCTTCTGGTCATTTCAAGACTACCATAATGAACACATGGTTTTGAAACGATTTTTTTTTTTTTTTTATTGTCGGCACATTAATATACATAAGCAACGAAGCATAACTCACTAAAGGGGAGAAAAACGGTGGCTATGTGGGGTAGACACTTAGTAATATCTGTTTCTTGTTTAATCTCTTCACATCGGGATAGCTTATTACTGTGAAAACTGAACAGTGGGGGCGAATTAGTGTAGAATCGATCCCAATGAAAACCACATTTAGTTTTATGAAGTGACAGTATACCCTACATCAGGGTGATCATGAACATGTCCTTATTTACATTTTACAGGCATCTGCCTGGCATTTACAGCACAGTCAGCACTTCCAGCTAAGTTAGCAAAGTTGCAACATCTAGTATTTTCGATATATAACTACTCTGAAAATGGCATATAGCACTTACTATATTCTGACACACCATAATAATCTTAATTTACTCACTTCTTACGAAACTTGTAATTCTTTGCCCTTATGTATACTGATGACACGACATAGCAGGCACACGTAAGCTAGACATTAATATTGTTGGGCGACTGAGTAATGAGCAGTAGGATTACAAAAACAATGAGCCTCAGGCAGGCTTTACATACCCACACTCATCAAACTGGTTTCAGTTTGTGATACCGAAACGGGCTCAGTACATTAACGTCACCCGAAGCATCGACCACGATTTTTACCGCAGTATTTATATGGCACCTAAAGTGGAGTAGGTAATGACCCAGAAGCATCATTAGGAAGGTCTGGGACAAAGTAATTCACCACATAATAGCCTTACTAGTAATCACCTGCCAGAGTGATCTTTATCAAAACATTTATGACCTCATACAAACTTATGGTTAAATTTTGGCTGTGTAGTCCAGACTCTTCAGTGTCCCTCTAGACGACGCTGATGTAAAGAACAAAAACATGATTTATTCCCTTGGACTGCGATCTCTGGCTCTTCAACTTTTCTAATCGGTTCTCATAATTCAGGTTAGTGACGGTTACTACTACTTAACCTAGCTTATGGTGGAGATAAGAGGGCATTTCCAATTTCCCACATATACCTTTTTCACCTTGATCAGACACCATGGTCACCGCCCACATCAACACAGCCTCTGAGTCTCTCCATTATATAGTAAGGAAAACATGAGGACGAGTGAACATGCCACAGACATGTTCACATGCCACCTTTCACACTCTGGTGGCGTAATGGTTTCAGGACACCTCTCAGGGTGACAGCCATGTACTATAATGCAGGTTCGAATCAGCAGGAGCCAAATGAAAGTTTCTCGAACATGTACTGTGACCAAGCGGGCGAACAGACATTTTTTCTTAAAATGGTTTGGACTATGATAACCTAACCCCAGGATCCTAAACCACACAGGGAGTAATATGGGAATAAATTATGTACCCCCTGGGGGTAGGGGGGTTTCAAGAATACTCCCCCAGTATCCCTGCTTGTCGTACGAGGCGACTAAAAGGGTTGGTGGTGGGTTAGTGCCCCACCCCGTAAAAAGAACTAACTAAAAAAGCAAATAAAGCGCCTCGGACCCGGACGGACCATACGTTGACGACTAAGGAACGGACAAAGGACATTCTGAGGGTAGGAACGTGGAATGTGAGAGGAGTGAATGATGAAGTGAAAGAGAGAGAGATTGTCCAGGTGCTTGAGGATGCAAAAGTGGATATATGTGGATTGACTGAAATTAAATGGAAAGGTGAAAGGGTGAGAGAATGGGAATACGGTGTAGGTATATGTGCGGGAGTCAGTGAGAATGAGAGGGCAAGAGAGGGAGTATGTCTGATGATAAGCAAGAAGTGGAAGGAGAATATAAGAGAGTATGGAACAGTGGGTGCAAGGATTGTATGGGTGAGGATGAAAGTAGGTATACAAGCATGGGCGATTGTATGTGTGTATGCTCCAACAGAGGATCGAGTGGCAAGAGTGAAAGATGAGTTTTGGGCGAGAGTAGAAGCATGTATGGATAAGTTTGAGAGGAGCAAAAGAGTGCTGTTGATTGGAGACATGAATGGTAAAGTTGGGAATGTACGAGTGGATGGAGTGGTTGGTCAGTGGGGTGTGCCAGCTGAAGTAGATGGGAATGGTAGTGCTTTGGTGGACATCTGTGCTGGTAAGGGGTTGGCAATAGCCAACACCTACGGTACTTTCGTCATAAGATGATCCACCGGTATACATGGAGAGTAATGAGGAGGATGGATGGTAACTACTGTGAGCACTCAACAAAGGGCGCTGATGCCAGTTATAACAATGCAGTTGTGGCATGAAATTGTAGTGTTTTGTTTAGTGTTGAGTTAACCACAAAGAACCACACCCAGCCTGCTTGCTTTATATCTCACCACACCACACTATACAAAGCCATATCATACCATACCACATCCCCACACACCACACCACGCTGCACCTCACCACACCACACAATACCATACCACACTCCACCATACCACGTCACCCTTCATGACAAGGAGCCACCAGCGAGGAATAAAATTAGTCCAAGTTGGCTGCGTTCCACACAGTCGTTGGAGACACTACAGCATACATCATTCCACATATATAATGTATGGTTTCGAATTTCCCGACAATGTAAGCTGGATATATTTTCTCTCTCAAGAATGAATCAGATCTTCCATTAGTCGAAAATATTAAGTATTACCAAGGCAGTTCACACGACACACCACATGGACCGCATCCACACAAAAACAGTTCTTCAACCCGGCCTCCATCAAAGCCCTGTGGAAACATCAGACTGAATAACTCAAGTCCATTGGTTTCATAAGAGGGACTGAAGGCCGACATTACGGTACGGTAGTATGAGAGACAGAGAGAGAGAGAGTGTGTGTGTGTGTGTGTGTGTGTGTGTGTGTGTGTGTGTGTGTGTGTGAAAGAGAGAGAGGAAGGGGAGATGTCATGCACACCCACAAGGATTATATTATACCAAATTATCACATACCCACAGTGTCTCATTCATTTTCAGCTACCACTCAACATCTATATATCTCCCTTACACCACATATCTACAGTATAACCACTCATATTCCACCCCCACACATCTACCAGCATTCCAGGTACACACACACACACACACACACACACACACACACACACACACACACACTGGACTTTCCTTCTTCATACACTGACTCTCAAACCCATACTTACTGGTTTCCTCCAGCCCACCTCCTGTCCCACGCCCACACTCCTTCCCATACCCACCAACCCAGCCTCTCGACAGCCCGGCAGAACCAAATTAGGGAATAAAATAATGCAAGGTATAAGACAAGCTGTAAGTAGTAGCCCAGTGGTAATAAATACCAGCCCACCCTGGTGCACACATATCGCTGGGTGAAGCTCAGTGTCCCGCAGGCTTCTCCATTTACATAATTCCCTCACTCTACCACCTCCTTGTGGTCGCCTCACTTTTGAAAAAGCAGTTTACTTTACGACAGTATTATGAGATTTCTTGCCGTTTTTGCTGATGGTCAACAGCAACTTATATAATTAATGACCAAAAACCATGATGTGTCTGAAACCTGCTGGGTACCTGAAGTGGCTCTGTTCGAGACGTTGAAAATTAACTACTGTTAGCACAAAAGATAACACTGTTGCTAACAAAAAATAAATGTATTCTGAAGGACACATTGCTCAGTTCAACGCAAAAAACTCTAAAGAACAATCTACATCGTGGTAGTACGGCAAACAATATGGGTAAAAAATAAAATATAGTCACTGTTTTTGTCTGAATTTCTGACCCGATGTGTGTGTGTGTGTGTGTGTGTGTGTGTGTGTGTGGTAGGACTGGTTGAAAGGGGTTTGTGGCTGCGTTGCTGTTGTATGATATGGGTGTTTGGTGTGGTGGTCCTGCTTTGGTTGTTTGTGGGGTGTGGTGTAATAGTTCGTGTGGTGTTAGGGGGTTGTTGTGTGGTGTGGTGGTTGTGTGGTATGGTAAATGTATTGTGTGGTAGTTGTGTGATGTGGTAATAGTGATGCGGCAGTTACGCGCTGTGTGATATTGTGGTGTAGAATACTATGTGGATTTTGTATTGTGCTTTGGTGGGGTGGGGTGGGGTGGGGTGGTATGGTATGGACGGTATAGTGAGGTCTGCCACAGGGAGATCGGATGGTGTGGTGCAGCAGTGGTGATGAGCGTTGGATTTTGTAGAGTGTGTGGGATGTGATATTAGACCGTGTGGAATTGTGGTGGTTAGACTTTGATGTGTGGTGGTGTGCTGTGGTGGGGTTAAGATGTGAACTTGTGGTGGTGGTGGTGGGTGGGGGGGAGGAGATGGGGGGAAGGGGGAGCTAACAGAGACGCTTAGAGGTCAGAGGTGAGGACTTGTTTACAGACAGTGGCGGTGGGGAGGATGTGGTTGTGGTTGTGGCGGAGAGAAGGATAATGTGGCTGTGCATGTGGTGTGGTGAGGGGTACGGTGTGGTGTGGTGAGGTGAGATGTGGTGTGGTGGATAAGGTGAGGTGCGGTGAGGGACGCGGTGTGGTGTGGTGGTGATAGTGGATAAAGATGGTGTGGTGTGGTGGTGGTGATGTGGGGTCAGAATGAGGGTTTGTGTGGTGTTTAACTACGTGATGGTGTGGTGGTATGGTGTAGTGGGATGATACGGTTTAGATGGTGAGATGTGGTGAGGCAGTGGTGTGATGTAGAAATGTGTGGTGTTACACCATCACATGATGGTGTGGTGCTTCTGTAGATTGTAACGGTGTTTAGCCAGATGGTATGATGCTATACAGGTAGTCAGAAGAGAGAGAGAGACAGACAGACAGACAGAGAGAAATCTGTCAACACCTTCGGCCGAGACTGGTGCGAAAGAATGAAATAATGAAGAATTAGCATCAAGGCATAAATAATATGGCTATAAGGCACTCTAGCAGTAGAGGGAATATAAAGGCCTGAAGAAATACGGAAACATCAAGAACAGAGGTAGGACAGAACAGCAGATGAGGGCAGTAAAGAAAGAAAGACTGGAGACAAGAGAGCTTTTAGTGGCTCCTTACGACAACCAGGGATACTGGGGAAGTATTATTACCCCCCCCCCCTGCATACTGGGTCTCTACCAACCCCCAAGGAGGAACTAAGGAGGGATACAGAACGCATCACTCTCTTCTATATCCCCCAAAACATCCCTATATATATATATATATATATATATATATATATATATATATATATATATATATATATATATGGCCACTTTTTTATTCCTTGTATAACATTCCGGGAATTTATATGCAATACTATATCCCCAGAGCATGGAGTTTTAAGTAAATAAGCCACGTATGTTAGTTTAGTACAGAAAAAAAAAAAATCACCGAAAAAAAACATCCGCGAACGAAAGCAGAGCCCCCGAAAAAAATGCCCGTCACCCCGATATACCGTATTTTCACAAATACTATGCAACATCCCTCAAAAAAATAGGGAAAAATACCAATTAATGCCTCCATATTACCGTACTTCCACTTATTTTCCAATATACTAATACCAGCTGATCACAACCCGACTCTAAAGCTCTGTACTCTGTAGCCGTATTTTCTTATCAGCTTAAGTGTCTCTCAACACATTTTTCTAATTAGCTAATTATCAATATCACACCTATCCTCTTTTATGAAGTCTATAATTTCTTAGACTACATAGATAACACTGAGGAAAATATTAAAGGGCTATATACAAAAATAAGTCGGTAAATAAGAAGTGCTGCGGTTTCTTGGCCGACGATATTAGACTTAAATCAACGTCAAAATATCTTACCTTATCTTCTGCCTTTTATCCCTCCACTTGGTATTTTCACGCCTCCACGCTCTAAATTCCCTTCACGACATCATACCCGCGTTGAAAATGTATAGTATCCATGTATTCCCAGCAAATGTCCGGAGAAATTCCCAAGAAAACGGAAGAAAACGCCGCATATAACACTGGAAAAACATTGCCCGCCGAGACTAACGCGGAGGAATACCTGACGCATCACGCCCTCCTCTCTCCCTCACTGAATAATATTTCCTTACATTTGGCCATTTTTATCCCCTTTATAGCACATTTCTGGTATCAATTTGCAGAGTTTTATCCCATGCGCACTGAGTTTTAATAATGTTAGCCATGTATGCAAAACTTTTACAAATACAAAATTACTACCGAAAAAACTTGTACCCGCCAAAGAAAGTAGTGCCTGGGAAAAAAAAAAAAAACTAATCTCACGCCGACATTGCAGCTTTCTCACTTACTATGCAATATTGCGCGAAAGATACTAGTACCAGAGAAACTTACCTATTAATACCTCGATGTTTCAGCATTTCCACTATTATTCTTTAATTATACACAGACTAAGCGCAAGCGAAGATTGACTACCAGGTTTTCCATTGCTGTATTATCATTAACTTCAGTGTCACCCACTGAGCTCAGTGGTCACCGTAACACCGTTTTCTTAGCTACTTATCCTCAATTTACACCTGGTTCCTCTTATGAGAGAGAGAGAAAAAGAGAGACAGAGAGGAGTAGCTTTTCTTGATACATCCCCTTCTCTTTGTTTCCTAGCACAGAATTCTCTCTCTCTCTCTCTCTCTCTGCTGCAATTTCATCCTTGCAAGCCCATCATATCCATCGATATAATACATACAGTATACACAATTGTTATACAGAATACACTAAGTAGTGTTGTGTATGCAGGAATTTATAGTTATACATACATACAGACAGACGGATAAAGCCCTAATTTGTGCTACTGCAAGTCTCTTCTCTTTGCCCTAACAGATGGCACTGTCCAGCAAACCCTTTGGCATTGTCCGCGTTGCACTGATTCTAGAAGGAGTATGGTAAACTGCAGGATATGGGCAACTTCAGCCTGTAGTCTACTGTGTTCACATTCAGTTGGAGTTACAGTACCACGAACCATCTATCAAGCTTACTTTCATCCTCCAGTTCAGTTAACTATTACTCCATCAGTCTACAAATCTATCCAGCAATCCATCCTTGCTTTTATCACACCTAATTCATCTCATTTTTCACCAGCCCAGTACGAGTATCCACACTTGCTATCCTTTCATCCACCAACCCACCATCCATCCCGTCTTGCAATCAGTCTGTTCATCCATCACTGTCCCTCAAAATATTAATGCTGTAAATTATCACGGAATAATGAACTACAAGAACTAGCACGACTGATAGCATCTTAAGTCCGTATTCTCGTCGGTTAAGGAAGCTCCCTAACACCTTTTCCTAAGCGATTTATTTTGCTTATTACACCTTACTCTTCTATTCTATATTATATACACTTTTCCAATATCGCCCTCCTCTGCATAAATAAGGTTCAAAAGGATATTAACCAGCCATTTCCAAAAATAAATCGCTACAGATTAGGTGATAGGGAGCTTCCTTAACCGACGAGAATACGGGCCTAAGAACCAGAAGCAGATAAGCACGCGATGCCCTCTTTAATGTTGCATCCGAGACCTGGTGAAAAGTTGCAAGCGTGATTGAATCTGTGCACCAAACCCCTTCTGGTGACCTAGGCTAGTGTTCTTGTCGGTTACGGAAATTCACTAATACCTTTTCCTAAGCTATTTATTTTGCTGTTCACACCTTTCCGTCCTCCTCTGTTGTATGTAAAATCATATAATATCGCCTCATTTTACATACAGTACATAACGTACGAAAGGATATTAACTAGCCATATCTTAAATTGCCAAGGAGGAGGTGCTAGGGAGCTTCCTTACTCAATATGAGTCAAAGTGTGATGTCATTACTCGTCAGGTTTTGTTGTCATGTTGGGTAAACCTTGACTAGTTTTTATACCTCAGCAAAGAAAGAGAGAGAGAGAGAGAGAGAGAGAGAGAGAGAGAGAATATATCTGACAGAGACAACATAATAAGCCAGTGGTTCTTTGTGGGTCTCTATATGGCTTGGCGTAATTCTGACAGACCAGTATTCAGCCATAAACCTTGCCTGTCATTACGTGAGGTGGCGGTGTTTTGAGCAGCACCACGATCTGTCATTCTAACCACTTTACATAAACTCTTGTATACCCGGCATCCTTCCCACCCCATTATATTCACCCCTTTACTCACTCATGTCGATCTTCCCTGAATGGTAGATTGTGAGAGACAGTGGGGGAGACTGTGGTAATGTTAGGTGTGCTGAGGGAAGATCATATAAACAAAGGATGAAAACTGTTATGGGAAGTAGAAAACGATGTAGGACAGATTCCAGCACTGTTAGCTGAGCCATCCTCGCAAGACACGAGAATAAGGATGCGCAATATAGGAACCACTTCTTATATTACCATCATATCAGACAGAGCAGGACCTCACCATCTTATACCACCCAAGTCCTGGTTACAACACCACTTCCTGATGCACTCCTCTAATCATCCAAGCTTAATAACCAGTAAAACAAAACCAGTACATATATGTGATTCGGTGTCTAAGGCTGAGATTTGATTAGTTTTGTGTGATGGGTCGTGGACGTGAGTGTGGGTGTTGGGGCGGGGACGGTGACTATAATCATTTTGTTCTCTCGTGGATCCGTCCTTAGTTATACTCATTTTACTCTAGCCTGGCCTAAAATTGCCACCCCTCCATCATGAATGCTGAGCTATAACAACAAGTTAACATGGTGCTAGTCACGAATAAGTGCTATGGGAAGGATGTGGAGCCGTAGTACTGTCTTATTTTACCCCTAAGCGACGTGAAATAACCTGCCAAAGGACGAATATCTGGGCCAAGTTAAGATGAAAAGAGTACAGTAACTTTATTTCTATACATCGGGGTCTGCACATCATCTAGATAAGGCAATTAGATCTTAAATTCAGTAGCACTTTTGACGCTAGCCTATCAGAGGACACCAAACCCTTCACATGTCATGACATGGGTACTAATATCCACCATTATAGGAGTAATACATCAGGGGAACCATCATGAAGCCTGTTGTGATGGTATTAGCGAGTGTTTCTGACGGTATATTTGTTAATGAAAGGTACTGAAAGTTATTCAGTGAATCAAAATGCCCATGGTCTTCACTGAAATGACACAGGATTTGAACTCACGATCTTGCAGTCCATGGTCACTACTCAATCCATGAACAGTGTGGTCCAAGTAGGCGTATGAGGTTTTGATTTTTTTTTTTTTTTATAGGGGGGGACGTAAAACTCTTGCTTCTCAAAATCTGGTTTAAGCTTACAGCCACTGTCTCCTGTCACCATCTGTGTATATTATGTTCCTCGCTAAGCACAGGTGAGATAAAGTGTCTGGGCTGAAAAGCATCGTATATGTGGGTGTAGATGGAATGAAGAACTGCAGTTACAGAAGCAGACCACGGAAGAATTTGACTGACAGGAGTAGTGTATATCGGTATGTGGGAAAGTGGTTTGCAATGGAAGTACCGGTATTGTAAGTTGAGCCAGGGCGGGGTTACGTGGATGTCTTGTTGCGGCCACACCATATAAAAGGAAGAATAGAAGGAATAAAGAGAGTAGAGTCTGTGGCAGATTAAAGAAGGATGGCGTTACGGCAAAGAAAATAAAGCGATTGACAGGCAGAACGAAGGAAGGATAAGATAAACATTAGAGCAGAGGAGAAGAGGAAGAAGGTAAAAGAAACAAGAAAGGAGAGAAAAAGAATGATGTGAATAAAAACTGAGTGAGCCAAATTAGCGTCCATCTCTCAGGCTCAGCCACACGTCCCGTCTAACTACCATCACTAATGTGGCGTAAGTGTTGCCTAATTGATTATACGGCATTAAACACTATCACGGCATCTGTGCATACCTCAGTCACCACATGCTGTACAAGGGAGTGAGGGAAGGGGCGGCGGGAGATAAGACTACTGATAAACTGAAGGCAGGAGATCTTATGCTGATTGTGGTTAAGACGGTGCTCAGTAGTCCATCCCGGTGGCCTGAATATTAAGAATTGATATATTTCATAACATTAATAAGAGTAATACCGTGTTAATGATGATGATGATGATAATAATAATAATAATAATAATAATAATAATGGTAACCTATTCTAAATTATCACTCACATTACCTCGTTTTACTTATATTATTTTCTCATCATCTCATTGAAGAGCTGATGAGGAGAAAAGGCTTAGTTAAATGACACTGAAAACTCTGTCAAGTTAGGGAGAAGTTAGATAACCGCAGTCTTCACTGGGAGAAATTAGATAACCGCAGTCTACACTGGGAGAAATTAGATAACCGCAGTCTACACTGGGAGAAATTACATAACCGCAGTCTACACTGGGAGAAATTACATAACCGCAGTCTACACTGGGAGAAATTAGATAACCACTGTCTTCACTGGCAGAAGTTAGATAACCGCAGTCTTCACTGGCAGAAATTAGATAACCGCAGTCTTCACTGGGAGAAATTAGATAACCGCAGTCTTCACTGGCAGAAATTAGATAACCGCAGTCTTCACTGGCAGAAATAAGATAACCGCAGTCTTCACTGGCAGAAATTAGAATTGACCGAGATGACGTAAAGGAAAAGAATAGGGAAAATATATATGAAGGTAATGGACAACACATGATATGGCCCAAAGAACAACAAAAGAACGATTAAAGGGTTGGAGTCAAATCAAAATGAAATTGTAGGAAATGAATCTTCGTGAAGTAAGAAGAGATGGAAGAGTCAGAAGTACAAGACGGAAGGGAAAGGTGTTCACCTCGAAACGTTCTGCCAATAATAATAATAATGATGATGATGATGATGATAATAATAATAATAATAATAATAATAATAATAATAATAACTTACCCTGGATCAAAAAGAAAATCTGTCAATGTTTTGTTAATGCTGAAGTAACACACACACACACTCCCTTAGGCCCTGCAACTACACAGCAGCAATCAATAACTACCAAACACATCATCAACTGAGCTAGGAAGGTTTGGGCTGCAGGGTCATGCTTAAGGTGTCCATAAATTATTTCACTGATTACTCTGAACACAACATCACAAAATACATAATATAAGCTTAAGTTGATATTATTTTTACTATAATATTTTAGCTGAGAGAGGAAAAAGTTACTGTTTTGTCTACTGTATTTATAAAGGTACTGTTATATGTACTGGGTTGGACAGGCCGGACTCAGTAGCCTAAAAGGTCGGCTCATGTAAAAAATTAATGAATAAATAAACAAATGGAAGAATATATAAATGCAGAGAAAGACAGGATTTAAAGATTCTCGTAGAGAATACCCTCCATAAAGGAATTTCGTAGAGAATATCCTCCATGGAAGAATTTCATAGAGAATACCCTGCATAAAGGAATTTCGTTGAGAATACCCTCCATGGAAGAATTTCACAGAGAATACCCTCCATAAAGGAATTTCGTAGAGAATACCCTCCATGGAAGAATTTCATAGAATACCCTGCATAAAGGTATTTCGGTGAGAATACCCTCCATGGAAGAATTTCATAGAGAATACCCTGCATAAAGGTATTTCGTAGAGAATACCCTCTATGGAAGAATTTCATAGAATACCCTGCATAAAGGTATTTCGTTGAGAATACCCTCTATGGAAGAATTTCATAGAATACCCTCCATAAAGGAATTTCGTTGAGAATACCCTCCATGGAAGAATTTCATAGAATACCCTGCATAAAGGTATTTCGTTGAGAATACCCTCCATGGAAGAATTTCATAGAATACCCTCCATAAAGGTATTTCGTAGAGAATACCCTCCATGGAAGAATTTCATAGAGAATACCCTCCATAAAGGTATTTCGTAGAGAATACCCTCTATGGAAGAATTTCATAAAGAATACCCTCCATTAAGGTATATCGTTGAGAATACCCTCCATGGAAGAATTTCATAGAGAATACCCTCCATTAAGGTATTTCGGTGAGAATACCCTCCACAAAATAATTTCATAGAGGAGTCCCTTCATTATTTATCGGCTAAGACAATAAATTTGTGGGAATACAGAAAATTTTTGTAGTCTTTATTAATGAACGCATTAAAAATCGGCATTGGAGTAAGACCACTACTGATATTATAGTTACAAATAGGAAATCAAGTGTCCAGTACCAAAAACTTCACGGAAAGTTTGTTGTTATGAAGATCCGACAGTTCATTCTTTATTTGCAACTGCATTTTTAAAATTTATCTGCATCTTCACAAATATACATACAGTCTTCCGGTGGCTCGTGCCCTCTTGACCCACCTCACCCGCGCAGGCCACGTAAATAAATATTGCCACAGGAGGGGTCAAATTTTTTAGGGCAAGGCAGGAGGGGGTACTGACACCACAACAGCCAGCAAGCGTGAGGAAGGGATTACCGAGTCTGCCTGTGAGGTGACAGGTAGACATCACCTATGCAGGTTCACGATCTCTCTCTCTCTCTCTCTCTCTCTCTGTTCCTGGACTATTTCACGACCACCACACACACACACACACACACACACACACACTGGCACGTCTTGGGGTATCTGGTCGTCGTGTTTCATACTTAACAAATTACGTCGCTGCCACGTTTATCAAGAACTCATAAACAATAGAGATACTGCACTAAGTAAGGAGTGTATGTCATTAATCTCTCCTTGTGTCCTCCAGGAGCTATTGCTTGTTTTGTCTAGTGCTCTTTTATGCCACTTTTTCCTTCACACTAGCCTGTTCCTCCCACACGCCTCCTTTTGTTTCCATGGTCCCTCTTCCAAGCCCCGTCTTCCAGCTCTCGTGTTCCAGTCCCTGTCTTCCAGCTCTCGTGTTCCAGTCCCTGTCTTCCAGCTCTCTTGTTCCAGTCCCTGTCTTCCAGCTCTCTTGTTCCAGGCCACTACGGTGTTATCAGCTCCCCGGATTGCAATCTGCCTCTCCAGTATCTCAGATCTTTGTTTACAAACGTGATCGGCGCAGCGGTTATCTCGGCTCAGTATTGCCTTTGAGAGTATTCGTGTTTGGAAGCAATACGGCGACGGAGAAACAGTGTTCCTGTATGTCATCCATATCTTCCCTTTTCTCTTTTCCTTATATGGCTCCAGGTCCCGTGTTAGCCACAGATAAGTTAAGCAGACTCTGCCTCGTGATAGCGGAAGGACAGTGAGTGACAATACAAAATTTCAATCTGCCAGAGAACATACCCATTTCACTATATTGATGCATTTTTTTCATTATTTTTTTTTCTTATGTTACCTCTTGCCGATTTTCATCAACTCAGGGTAGATCTAGTGTAGTGAAGCAGTTAATGATGGCCACAGCTGCAGATCGAAAAGACTCACCTCTGCCGAATGAAATCGTTATGAGAAAGATAGAAAAAGTAGAAAGCATGTGATGGGACTGAAATGGTTAGTAAGTATGAAAACACACCAGTTTCATATATCCCAAAAATGTAAAGCAAAAATCTTGCCACTAACAGAATAAAGATTTACAAGAAAAAACAGATTTCAAATCAAATGGAGCCGAAACAGAATACCTTTTTTTTTTCTTTATATATATGCCATTCCACCCTGACAACCAAAATCACATTATCAGATCAATTTGCTAATAACAAACACTTTAAAAACTGCAACACACCAAGACCGGAGGAAAATGAAATAGCAAAAACAAAAGATATTTTACACAAAATCTGAAAAAGTCAAAATGAACAAAAGAACTGGGTGTTAATTTAAAATAAATGAGATATATACCAATAATACGGCAAAACCTTCGAATTTTATCGCATCATTGAGGGAAAGAAATAGTAATAAGAAAGGAATGAAGGAGGAGAAAATTATAGAGAACAAGTTATTACAAATTAAGGCAAACACCAAGAGGGTTTTTAGTTCTTCCAAGCTGCTCATTACAAGGTAGGATGAAATACACCATCCACTCTGTTAGTTTCAGGACAGGACATTATGCAAAAGGTGTCTCACTGGCCAATCTCTCCAGGTGAAGCCATCACAAATGAGAATTGCCAGGCAGTATAGAATAATCGTAATGATAATCGCTTATCCTCACTTCCCATCCACCTCCTCTATCTTTCCCACCAACATCTCTCCCCCTCTCCCACCCCTCCCCCTTCCATAATCCCTAGCGTGACTCTGGCCCGACCATCCCAACACTTTTTTGTCTCCCACCTCCACACACACACACACACACACACACACACACACACACACACACACACACACACACATATATACAGTATACAAACACCCCCCTCCACACACACACACACACACACACACACATACAGTATACAAACACCCCCCTCCACACACACACACACACACACACACACACACATACACCCCCCTCCACACACACACACACACACACATACACCCCCCTCCACACACACACACACACACACACACACACACACGTTACGGGTGATGGAGGGTAGGTGTTGGAGGCTAATTGGGGGGGTGTTGCTCTTGACACGCACTGAAGTGTGTGGGGAGACGGTGGGGGGGTACTGATGCACGAGACCAGGGTAAAGCACTGTCACGCCTCACACTTTTCCTTACATACTTCGTTCGTGACCAGAAAAATTTTTCACTATGTGTGTGTGTGTGTGTGTGCGTGTGTGAGAGAGAGAGAGAGAGACAGAGACAGAGACAGAGACAGAGAGAGAGAGAGAGAGAGAGAGAGAGACAGTAAAGAAGTGGAAAGAGACATGAAAAGGTGGTAGGAGAGAATGAAAAAAGAGACGGAAATGGGCGGACCAGGAGGGAATAGGTAAATAGAATGTGATGGGGATGGGCATAGTAAGTGTTTTATCATGCAGCCCATAATATTGATACACATGCACACACACCCATAAGACACGGCTTGAACATGCACAGTAAAAGCTGTTCGCTCATGTCAGGCGTGTGCAGACCGACTCGTACATGTCATTCATTTACACACTTTATTTTCCTCCGGGGATGAGGTGGGACTGGGGGGTGGGAGTGATATATTTTACACTATATTGGTATGGTGATGAGCCACGGCGTCTCCCTAATATTGTTTATCCATTCTCTCTCTTTCCTTTGTGTGTGTCACATTATCAACAATTCTTCATCAACCCTCTTCTTCCTCAGGCATAAAGAGATAGATAAGCAGGTAGCCACATAGTGAGAAAGAGTAGATACCCAGACACCATACAAGTCAGCGAGGTGAGCAACAGGGTATATCAGGAAGCAGTAAAGACAGCAGTTACAGCGTCCCCACCTCACAACACACCACAACACAGTATGACACAGCACAACACATCACAACACAGCACAACACAGCACAACACATCACAACACAGCACAGCATAACACAGCACATTACAACACAACATAGCACGACACAAAACTGTCTCCTACAACCATGTCGTACACATACCGCTACTGGCCACTGCTATATTTACAAACTGGTCACCGCTAGGGTGGCTTCCTCCCTACAGCTAGGGTGGCTTCCTCCGAACAGCTGAGGTGGCTGCCTCCCTACAGCTGAGGTGGCTGCCTCCCTACAGCTGAGGTGGCTGCCTCCCTACAGCTGAGGTGGCTGCCTCCCTACAGCTGACGTGGCTGCCTCCCTACAGCTGAGGTGGGTGCCTCCCTACAGCTGAGGTGGCTGCCTCCCTACAGCTAGGGTCGCTGCCTCCCTACAGCTGAGGTGGCTGCCTCCCTACAGCTAGGGTCGCTGCCTCCCTACAGCCAGGGTCGCTGCCTCCCTACAGCCAGGGTCGCTGCCTCCCTACAGCCAGGGTCGCGTCCTCCCTACAGCCAGGGTCGCGTCCTCCCTACAGCCAGGGTCGCTGCCTCCCTACAGCCAGGGTGGCTTCCTCCCTACAGCCAGGGTCGCTGCCTCCCTACAGCCAGGGTCGCTTCCTCCCTACAGCCAGGGTGGCTTCCTCCCTACAGCCAGGGTGGCTTCCTCCCTACAGCCAGGGTGGCTTCCTCCCTACAGCCAGGGTGGCTTCCTCCCTACAGCTAGGGTGGCTTCCTCCCTACAGCTAAGGTGGCTTCCTCCCTACAGCTAAGGTGGCTGCCTCCCAACAGCTATGGTGGCTGCCTCCCTACAGCTGAGGTGGCTGCCTCCCTACAGCTGAGGTGGCTGACTCCCTACAGCTGAGGTGGCTGCCTCCCTACAGCTATGGTGGCTGCCTCCCTACACCTGAGGTGGCTGCCTCCCAACAGCTATGGTGGCTGCCTCCCTACAGCTGAGGTGGCTGCCTCCCTACAGCTGAGGTGGCTGACTCCCTACAGCTGAGGTGGCTGCCTCCCTACAGCTAGGGTGGCTGCCTCCCTACAGCTAGGGTGGCTGCCTCCCTACAGCTAGGGTGGCTGCCTCCCTACAGCTAGGGTGGCTGCCTCCCTACAGCTGAGGTGGCTGCCTCCCTACAGCTGAGGTGGCTGCCTCCCTACAGCTGAGGTGGCTGCCACCCTACAGCTGAGGTGGCTGCCACCCTACAGCTGAGGTGGCTGCCACCCTACAGCTGAGGTGGCTGCCTCCCTACAGCTGAGGTGGCTGCCTCCCTACAGCTGAGGTGGCTGCCTCCCTACAGCTGAGGTGGCTGCCTCCCTACAGCTGAGGTGGCTGCCTCCCTACAGCTGAGGTGGCTGCCTCCCTACAGCTGAGGTGGCTGCCTCCCTACAGCTGAGGTGGCTGCCTCCCTACAGCTAGGGTCGCGTCCTCCCTACAGCTAGGGTCGCGTCCTCCCTACAGCTAGGGCCGCTGCCTCCCTACAGCTAGGGCCGCTGCCTCCCTACAGCTAGGGCCGCTGCCTCCCTACAGCTAGGGCCGCTGCCTCCCTACAGCTAGGGCCGCTGCCTCCCTACAGCTAGGGCCGCTGCCTCCCTACAGCTAGGGCCGCTGCCTCCCTACAGCTAGGGCCGCTGCCTCCCTACAGCTAGGGCCGCTGCCTCCCTACAGCTAGGGCCGCTGCCTCCCTACAGCTAGGGGGCCGCTGCCTCCCTACAGCTAGGGCCGCTGCCTCCCTACAGCTAAAGTGGCTTCCTCCCTACAGCTGAGGTGACTGCCTCCCTACAGCTGAGGTGACTGCCTCCCTACAGCTGAGGTGGCTGCCTCCCTACAGCTGAGGTGGCTGTCCCCCTACAGCTGAGGTGGCTGCCCCCCTACAGCTGAGGTGGCTGCCCCCCTACAGCTGAGGTGGCTGCCTCCCTACAGCTGAGGTGGCTGCCTCCCTACAGCTGAGGTGGCTGCCTCCCTACAGCTGAGGTGGCTGCCACCCTACAGCTGAGGTGGCTGCCTCCCTACAGCTGAGGTGGCTGCCACCCTACAGCTGAGGTGGCTGCCTCCCTACAGCTGAGGTGGCTGCCTCCCTACAGCTGAGGTGGCTGCCTCCCTACAGCTGAGGTGGCTGCCTCCCTACAGCTAGGGTGGCTGCCTCCCTACAGCTAGGGTCGCTGCCTCCCTACAGCTAGGGTGGCTGCCTCCCTACAGCTAGGGTCGCTGCCTCCCTACAGCTAGGGTGGCTGCCTCCCTACAGCTAGGGTCGCTGCCTCCCTACAGCTAGGGTCGCTTCCTCCCTACAGCTAGGGTGGCTGCCTCCCTACAGCTAGGGTGGCTGCCTCCCTACAGCTAGGGTGGCTGCCTCCCTACAGCTGAGGTGGCTGCCTCCCTACAGCTGAGGTGGCTGCCTCCCTACAGCTGAGGTGGCTGCCTCCCTACAGCTGAGGTGGCTGCCTCCCTACAGCTGAGGTGGCTGCCTCCCTACAGCTAGGGAGGCTTCCTCCCTACAGCTGAGGTGGCTGCCTCCCTACAGCTATGGTGGCTGCCTCCCTACAGCTGAGGTGGCTGCCTCCCTACAGCTAGGGTCGCTGCCTCCCTACAGCTAGGGTCGCTGCCTCCCTACAGCTAGGGTCGCTGCCTCCCTACAGCTAGGGTCGCTGCCTCCCTACAGCTAGGGTCGCTGCCTCCCTACAGCTAGGGTCGCTGCCTCCCTACAGCCAGGGTCGCTGCCTCCCTACAGCCAGGGTCGCTGCCTCCCTACAGCCAGGGTGGCTGCCTCCCTACAGCCAGGGTGGCTGCCTCCCTACAGCCAGGGTGGCTGCCTCCCTACAGCCAGGGTGGCTGCCTCCCTACAGCCAGGGTGGCTGCCTCCCTACAGCCAGGGTGGCTGCCTCCCTACAGCCAGGGTGGCTGCCTCCCTACAGCCAGGGTGGCTGCCTCCCTACAGCCAGGGTGGCTGCCTCCCTACAGCTAGGGTGGCTGCCTCCCTACAGCTAGGGTGGCTGCCTCCCTACAGCTAGGGTGGCTGCCTCCCTACAGCTGGGGTGGCTGCCTCCTACAGCTAGGGTGGCTGCCTCCCTACAGCTCGGGGCTGCCTCCCTACAGCTAGGGTGGCTGCCTCCCTACAGCTAGGGTGGCTGCCTCCCTACAGCTAGGGTGGCTGCCTCCCTACAGCTAGGGTGGCTGCCTCCCTACAGCTAGGGTGGCTGCCTCCCTACAGCTGAGGTGGCTGCCTCCCTACAGCTAGGGTGGCTGCCTCCCTACAGCTAGGGTGGCTGCCTCCCTACAGCTAGGGTGGCTGCCTCCCTACAGCTAGGGTGGCTGCCTCCCTACAGCTAGGGTGGCTGCCTCCCTACAGCTAGGGTGGCTGCCTCCCTACAGCTAGGGTGGCTGCCTCCCTACAGCTGAGGTGGCTGCCTCCCTACAGCTGAGGGTGGCTGCCTCCCTACAGCTAGGGCCGCTGCCTCCCTACAGCTGAGGTGGCTGCCTCCCTACAGCTAGGGCCGCTGCCTCCCTACAGCTGAGGTGGCTGCCTCCCTACAGCTGAGGTGGCTGCCTCCCTACAGCTGAGGTGGCTGCCTCCCTACAGCTGAGGTGGCTGCCTCCCTACAGCTGAGGTGGCTGCCTCCCTACAGCTAGGGTGGCTGCCTCCCTACAGCTGAGGTGGCTGCCTCCCTACAGCTGAGGTGGCTGCCTCCCTACAGCTGAGGTGGCTGCCTCCCTACAGCTAGGGTGGCTGCCTCCCTACAGCTAGGGTCGCTGCCTCCCTACAGCTAGGGTGGCTGCCTCCCTACAGCTAGGGTGGCTGCCTCCCTACAGCTAGGGTGGCTGCCTCCCTACAGCTAGGGTGGCTGCCTCCCTACAGCTAGGGTGGCTGCCTCCCTACAGCTAGGGTGGCTGCCTCCCTACAGCTAGGGTGGCTGCCTCCCTACAGCTAGGGTGGCTGCCTCCCTACAGCTAGGGTGGCTGCCTCCCTACAGCTAGGGTGGCTGCCTCCCTACAGCTAGGGTGGCTGCCTCCCTACAGCTAGGGTGGCTGCCTCCCTACAGCTAGGGTGGCTGCCTCCCTACAGCTAGGGTGGCTGCCTCCCTACAGCTAGGGTGGCTGCCTCCCTACAGCTAGGGTGGCTGCCTCCCTACAGCTAGGGTGGCTGCCTCCCTACAGCTAGGGTGGCTGCCTCCCTACAGCTAGGGTGGCTGCCTCCCTACAGCTAGGGTGGCTGCCTCCCTACAGCTGGGGTGGCTGCCACCCTACAGCTGGGGTGGCTGCCACCCTACAGCTGGGGTGGCTGCCTCCCTACAGCTGAGGTGGCTGCCTCCCTACAGCTGAGGTGGCTGCCTCCCTACGGCTAGGGTCGCTGCCTCCCTACGGCAAGGGTCGCTGCCTCCCTTCACCCAGGGTCGCATCCTCCCTACAGCCAGGGTGGCTGCCTCCCTACAGCTAGGGTGGCTGCCTCCCTACAGCTAGGGTGGCTGCCTCCCTACAGCTAGGGTGGCTGCCTCCCTACAGCTAGGGTGGCTGCCTCCCTACAGCTAGGGTGGCTGCCTCCCTACAGCTAGGGTCGCTGCCTCCCTACAGCTAGGGTCGCTGCCTCCCTACAGCTCAGGTGGCTGCCTCCCCACAGCTGGGGTGGCTGCCTCCCTACAGCTAGGGTGGCTGCCTCCCTACAGCTAGGGTGGCTTCCTCCCTACAGCTAAGGTGGCTTCCTCCCTACAGCTAAGGTGGCTGCCTCCCTACAGCTAAGGTGGCTGCCTCCCTACAGCTGAGGTGGCTGCCTCCCTACAGCTAAGGTGGCTGCCTCCCTACAGCTAGGGTCGCTGCCTCCCTACAGCTGAGGTGGCTGCCTCCCTACAGCTGAGGTGGCTGCCTCCCTACAGCTGAGGTGGCTGCCTCCCTACAGCTGAGGTGGCTGCCTCCCTACAGCTGAGGTGGCTGCCTCCCTACAGCTGAGGTGGCTGCCTCCCTACAGCTGAGGTGGCTGCCTCCCTACAGCTGAGGTGGCTGCCTCCCTACAGCTGAGGTGGCTGCCCCCCTACAGCTGAGGTGGCTGCCCCCTACAGCTGAGGTGGCTGCCCCCCTACAGCTAGGGTGGCTGCCCCCCTACAGCTAGGGTGGCTGCCCCCCTACAGCTAGGGTGGCTGCCTCCCTACAGCTAGGGTGGCTGCCTCCCTACAGCTAGGGTGGCTGCCTCCCTACAGCTAGGGTGGCTGCCTCCCTACAGCTAGGGTGGCTGCCTCCCTACAGCTAGGGTGGCTGCCTCCCTACAGCTAGGGTGGCTGCCTCCCTACAGCTAGGGTGGCTGCCTCCCTACAGCTAGGGTGGCTGCCTCCCTACAGCTAGGGTGGCTGCCTCCCTACAGCTAGGGTGGCTGCCTCCCTACAGCTAGGGTGGCTGCCTCCCTACAGCTAGGGTGGCTGCCTCCCTACAGCTGAGGTGGCTGCCTCCCTACAGCTAGGGTGGCTGCCTCCCTACAGCTAGGGTGGCTGCCTCCCTACAGCTAGGGTGGCTGCCTCCCTACAGCTAGGGTGGCTGCCTCCCTACAGCTAGGGTGGCTTCCTCCCTACAGCTAGGTTGGCTGCCTCCCTACAGCTAGGGTGGCTTCCTCCCTACAGCTAAGGTGGCTGCCTCCCTACAGCTAAGGTGGCTGCCTCCCTACAGCTAAGGTGGCTGCCTCCCTACAGCTAAGGTGGCTGCCTCCCTACAGCTAAGGTGGCTGCCTCCCTACAGCTAAGGTGGCTGCCTCCCTACAGCTAGGGTGGCTGCCGCCCTACAGCTAGGTTGGCTGCCTCCCTACAGCTAGGGTGGCTGCCTCCCAACAGCTCGGGTGGCTGCCTCCCTACAGCTAGGGTGGCTGCCTCCCTACAGCTCGGGTGGCTGCCTCCCTACAGCTCGGGTGGCTGCCCCCCTACAGCTAGGGTGGCTGCCCCCCTACA